>NC_080682.1:101162790-101468221 GCF_030445035.2 Dasypus novemcinctus | reverse complement strand
TTGCTCCTTATATTAGCAACCTGGGAGGATAGGGGCTCTTGCCCCATGGGCTAAAATTTTGACAAATGGGAGACAGAGCCAGTAGGTAAGTTCTTTGTTGTCTCCCTCACTCCCATGGATGGTCCTGAGATAAGTTATATGGCTCACTGGAGATTGGCTCTGTGTGACTAAGCACCTAGGGAAGGCCAACTTGTAAGGCAGCCTTGTGTTGGCTCTCCCTACTTCCCTGCCTCATCCCACTTGCCTGCTCCCTAAGACTTTGCTCCCTACTCAGGGAAGAGCACACAAGCCCTCTGCCCAGGCTCTGCTTTCTGGAGAATTTAGGCTAAGACCCCAATTTTAGTCCCTAAACCCTTGAGCTTCTATAGATACTTCATATCCCACCTTCCTTCTTTCCTTGCCACTGCAGGTATGAAGGATCCTACTTCCTGAACAGGAAGTATGGAGAAATGATAACAGCCCTGAATTTAATCAGAAGCCCTAGGTTTCTAATCATAGTTTTGTCAATTGTCAGCTTTGTGACTGGCCAAGAGAGTCACACTTGGATTAATTTTTTACCCAAATAGAAAATGGGACTGATGTAAAGTATCTTATAGGGATATCATACAGGGAGATCATGAAGGTATAGGCATTGTTATGATATGAAAATCACTTTACAAATATGATGAGAGGTATATTAGTAGTAAAAATAATAGGGTATTTGGCCTTTAGAATATGCCTTAAATCCAAGTTCATTTACTTCAGTCTTTTAGAATGTTACCTTGCTTCCTTCCTCTCTTTTCCCTTTTTCTCTGTACCTTTCCCTCAATCTTTATCACCCACAAGGAGTTTTGTTGTGGGAAGGGAATGAGTTCTTCATGTAGGTAGGCTTGATAGGACTTTCACAGAACTGTCCATATAGTAAAACAGGGCCAGTCTTATCAGGTTAGGCTTCATGAGCACAGAGAGCAGCTTTTACCAGGCATCAACATCCAGTTCAACATACATCATCAGCCTGCAGGAGGGACTGACAAGAGACCTGTACCATTAGTAGAAATAACACATGGACCTTGTATTAGTCAGCCAAAGGGGTGCTGATGCAAAGTACCAGAAATGGGTTGGTTTTTATAAAGGGTATTCATTTGGGGTAGGAATGTACAGATACCAGGCCATAAAGCATAAGTTACTTCCCTCACCAAAGTCTATTTTCACATGTTGGAGCAAGATGGCTGCCAATGGCTGTGAGGGTTCAGGCTTCCTGGGTTCTTCCCTTCCAGGGTCTTGCTTCTCTCTGGGTTCAAGGTTCCTTTCTTTCCAGGGCTTGCTTCTTCCTGGGGCTTGCTTCTCCTTCCCCTGTATTTCCATCACTTGCCCCTGTCTGATACAAAGGATACACACAGATAGTAATTAATTAAATCTGGAAGTAAAACAATATATAGATACCTTAAGAAGAAAGGAATAACCAAAGTTTTAGATGGAGGACATGGCACTCTCACCCTCAGGTGTTACTGCTTCACTACCACTCCCTTTCCCTCCCCCCTAAAAATAACAACAAAAGCACTCCAAACAGCAAACAAAAACCAAGGAAAACAAGAGATTCTCTGTCCAGTGCTGAATCTTGGATTTTCTGAGCGTTGGGCTAAGCTGTTTCTTTCTTCTAACTGCTAATGGCCAAACCCAATACCCTCTTTTGGGTCCACAAGACAACTCCAACGCAGGTTAATTGGCTTTTTAAAAAAATTATTTGTGGTGTTACATGTTTTGGGGTTTGCTTTTACAAAAGCGTGTTGAATTTTATTTAAGTAGGCTATTCTGGCTATTGCTTTTAAGGTGTAGATTAATTGAAACATTTCACAGTAAACTGGTTTAGGCATTACTTGATATTGATTGTGCAAATTTACACAGTACCAACGCTTGGTTCTAATTGTAGAGGCTTTGGATGATTTGCAAAATATGTGTATAGGACGAGTGATACCTTCCCTCAGGGCTAGTTACTGGCAGGTTCCTATAGTAGGAAGAACAAGATTAGTATTTGGTGGAGTTTTTTCTTCTTGAACAGGAACCGCAGGTTCTTGACTGGCTCCATCTCACATTTTGCTTCATGTTCTGGTGTGATCGTAGGATACAAAGAAAAGAATTGTATGTAAATTAGAAGGTAATGAAATGCAACCCTCTCTTTGGGTCAAAATCCATCCGCTTTTGGTGTTCAAGAATATCCTGTTGAAGCAATGAAGTATGAAAACCAGCTTCAACCAGTTGGCCGGACCTGCACAGAGGCATGCCCCTTGCTGTCCTCACTTCAACTTGCTTAATTAACATAGTAAAATTCCCACCCAGGGGTGGAGTTATCTGCTCCTTTCTTGATCATGCAATGTATGTGCAAGCGTGATTTCCTGAACATGCTAATCATACAATTATATAACCAGCTATGTGTGTTCATCCATATGTATAAAAACTAAAGCATAATCAAAGCAAATGCTAAGTAGTAACTTGGATATTTAAGCAAGAGTGAAACTACAGCACGGGGAGTCAGGTCTGAGTCACCTTGGACTGGCCTTGGCTCCTTACTCTGCAGACGTAATAAGTGTAAGTTTGCCTAACTCTCGTGTTGAAGTTTTCTTCATGCCATCTCTGGTTATCCATAAAGGCCTTGCTTTGAGGCCTAACAGGTGTCCACTCAGCTCTTCTGGAGTCTCTCTTTCCTTGGTCTCTAGAACATATTTTCCAGTTCTCCTCTTAACCCTCTATTTCTCCTCCTCTTAGACCCGTGGTCCCCAGCCCCGCGCTTCCTCCTTCTTCCCCCAGCCATTTCCCATGGTTCCAACCAGCCTTGTGGCCACCCTTCAACTTCCGCTCTCCCTTTCCATTTTTTTTTAAATTTATTTTTTATTTTTATTTTTTGTCTTTATTCATTTTTTTAATATTACATTAAAAAAATATGAGGTCCCCATATACCCCTCACCCCCCTCACCCCACTCCTCCCCCCATAGCAACATTCTCTGAGGCTAAGCCAGGAGAGCAGCCCATGTAACTAGTGCAGCCGCTCGGCACATTGTCAGATGAGAAAACTCTCTGGCAAGCACATGCTTTGGGGAACACCCTAAAGATGGCCCCGAAGCCTGAGGCAAAAACATGCGGGTCTGCCCCTGTGCTTGCCTCACCCCCCAGCAACAAGAGCAAATGAGCCTACCAACCTTGCTGAATTAGCATAACCAATCAGCTATAGACACGCATGCTAACAGCATATAAAAGCTGTAGCACTTCCTGAGTAAACCAGACCTGCGTCAAGAACCAGTGTCTCCTGAGTGGTTACTGAGTGTTCTTTTGCTCCGTCGTCCTTACCTCTGCCTGGTCCCAGTTCCCTGACCCAAGCGGGCAACAACTGGTTCCCGAACAGGGACCCTGAAATAATCCTACAGTGAGCCGCCCCGCGGCCGTCTCATCTATAGTCAGTAAGTGACCCTTGCCATGGGTAATCTCACCTCACACGAAAAGGTCCCCCAGGCGCGTGCCCTGCATGCTCTCTTGGCAAGTAGGCATGTAAAAATCTCTGAAAAGGAACTAAGCCAATATTGGGATCCTGTTGTGCGCTTTAACCCCTGGCTTTCTACTGCTGCTTTGTGGGATCCCACCACTTGGGCAAAATTACTTAAGCGCGTGTGTTCAGCGGAAGTTCATGAAGGAAAAACCTTTCCTCTCAGTCTCATTCCTGCCCTCTTAGCTATCCATGCTTGCCTTACGGGCGCCCCATTAGAAGAGCCTCCCCCAATTCCCCTTACAGTCATGGCTGCTGCTCCTTCTGCCCCGGCACCTCCTTATGAGCCGCCTAACCCTCAGTCCCTATACCCGTCTCTAAAAGAAGTCCTTAATAACTCTGAGACTTCCCCTCCCTCACCAACGAAAGGCTCTGCAACTTCCCCTTCACTTGCCCCGCCATCCGCCGGTAACTCCTCTGAGCAAAAACCTTCTCTTTGCTCAACAGCAGCGGGACCCCTTAACTGCAACCTCCCTGCTCCCGGTCCTGTCGGAGAGGAGGAGGAGCTAATCAGCTTTACCTCGGAACCTCCGCCTCCTTCTGCCTCCGCTTCCTGGCCAGCGGCCATTTTACAAGCCGTAACTTCTATCCCCATTGCCACTTCCGATCTCAATCCGCCTGGCCCATATGTTGATCTTTATACTCAAGCTTGCCGGTGCCGCAATACGCTTCCTCTTCCCTGCCAATGGCCACAAGTCTTCCCTGTCAATCAGAATCCCGGCCCAGCGCTACCTAATATTTGGTACGTGCACGAGCACAAAACTATTTCTGCTCTTAGAAAAGCTGTTCAAGAAGATGGGCTTAGCAGCCCATATGTTCAAATGCTTTTAGATTATATTTCAATTGACCAAAATTGTCCCACCGATTGGAAAAACTTGGCTAGAGCCATCCTGCCTATCGGAGACTATATCACTTGGAAAGCTCTATATTATGATGAGGCAGAAATAGTTGGGCAGCGTAATATAGCAAATAACATTAATATTCCTCCCAACGCGCTGAAGGGAGAGGGACGATGGTCTCTAACTACGGTACAAGCTGCTGGCCCTGCTAATTATTTTGATCTGTGCCGCGCATGCACAAAAAAAGGTTTCCAACAAGTAAATCCCAAAGGAAAACCTGTTCAACTAACCAAGCTAATCCAGGGAGCTAATGAAGACTTCTCTAGCTTCTATGGCTGTGTAAAGGAGAGGGTAGACAGAAAGGTCTCCCATGCTGCAGCTGCGGCGGCATTACTCAAGGATTTACTTTGGGAGAGAGCAAATTCAGAATGCCTTGGAGCAATTACACCATTACGCAATGGCACCCCCGAGGATTGGATACTTTCTTGTAGGGATATTGGGGCTTCCTCAGCAGCTGTCCTTGCAGCGGCATTGGCTGATCTCTTAAACATCAAAAATACAGGTAGAACATGTTATAAATGTCATCAGCCTGGTCATTTTGTTAAAGAGTGCCAAGTCACTGCAATTCCAAAAAATAGGAACTGCCCTCCCTTAGTATGCCCTTGCAGCAAAAAGGGGCTACATTGGAAAAGAGACTGCCATTCCAAAACTGATGTGCAGGGAAACCCTCTGCCACCTTTAAACGAGACACGGGGCACCTCTCAGCCTGCCAGTAAGAGAGACCCCTTTATCTGAAATATATTGGACTATTCCCATAACCCAAAATAAAGCTTGGCTAACCCTTACAGTAGAGGGAAAGCGGATCACTGGCCAAGTAGATACTGGAGCAGACATTTCTGTCATTAGCTCTGCTGACGTTGATCCTAGATGGCCTCTTAAAACAAGCCCAATAATTCAAGGAGTTGAGGGCCTAAAAGTTTCCCACCAAATTGTGAAACCTTTAAAATGGGCAGATCCAGATGGAGCTTCAGGCACCTTCTGCCCCCTAGTGTTAAGTAAACTAACCAACACCCTTTGGGGACGAGATGTTCTCCCAAAACTCGGAGCCCTTCTCACCACCTGTCACCCCCAATCCTAAAGGCCACTGATCCACCTCTATTTACCATACCACAACCCAAACCTATCAAATTAACCTGGAAAACCCAAGAACCCCTCTGGGTGGACCAGTGGCCATTGCCTCGAAATAAACTTGAGCCCCTAGAAGCTCTCGTCCAACAACAGCTAGAACTAGGACATATAGAACCCACCACTAGCCCTCATAACTCTCCTATTTTTGTAATACAGAAAGTCAGGAAAATGGAGACTCCTTCAAGATCTCAGAAATGTTAATAACTAAATGGACAAGATAGGCTCTCCTCAGCCAGGGCTCCCACATCCCTCCGCAATCCCTCAAGGAAACTATATTATCGCATTAGACCTGAAGGACTGTTTTTTCTCTATCCCCCTATATGGAGCCGATTGCCAATATTTTGCATTTTCAATACCTGCCATAAACAATGAGCTACCCCAGTTAAGATACCAATGGAAAGTCTTGCCACAAGGCATGAAAAATAGTCCAGCCATATGTCAGCATTGTATTAGCTCAGCCACCCATCTGTTGGTGCCCTTTTGCCAAGTTGTCAATTATATGGATGATATTTTAATAGCTCATCCTGACCAAGATCACCTAACTAAATGCTTTAAATCACTCTTAAACAATTTAGAACAAATAAACCTACATGTTGTCCTGGACAAAGCCCAAACCCTGCCACCATATAGCTTCCTAGACTACACTATCACAAATTTTGTAGAACCAGTAACCCCTTCCTTAAAGTTACCCGACAAATCCAGCTTAAATGAACTCCAATGGCTATGTGGAGACATAAATTGACTCCGTCCTCATTTAGCAATAACCACACAGGAACTCAAGCCTCTTTTCAGTCTGCTGGAGGGCAATTCCTATCCTTCCAGCGTTCGAGAAATTGACACCCCTGCTTACGAATGCATACGCAGAATAAATCATCAACTGAAACATTTAAAATTAGCTCGTTACCAGCATGATTTGCCACTCCTTGTGTTTATTCTTGCTACTCAAGGTACCCCCACAGGAGTTTTATATCAAAGCTCACCCCTTTATTGGGTTCACTTGTCTCAGCTTTTTAGGGAAAGTTACCTCCCATTGTGATGCTGTTTGCATCCTTGGGCGAAAACTCCGAAGAACAGTCATCCTACTATATGGAGTAGAGCCTGACACCATTGTCTTACCGTTCACTCAGGAATAAACCCAACATCTAATACAAATAACCTAAATATGCAAATCCTATTGTTAGGCTACACCGGACAGATAGACAATCACTTGCCAAAGGATAAATTAATTACTGCTATGGACCTCTTACCATTTACCCTCTCTACATGCTTTCCCCTCCAGCTTGCCTATCCCTTGTGTACCGTCTATATTTACAGATGCCAACAAAACTCACAGTGTCGTTGTCATTAAATATATTAACACATCAAATTCGGTCCAAGTTGGACCTCACTCTGGCTCTGTTCAACATGGAGAGCTATACGCCCTCTTACTAGTCGTCCTGCATTATCAATCCATTCCTTTCAACATTTTCTGTGATAGTGCATATGCAGCTAATACCATCAGGGCTTTGCCATATGCTGTGCTCAACACCAAAAACAAATCTATAGATCATTTACTCGCCTTCATCCAACATCTATTAGAAAACAGAAAGCACCCTTGGTACATCCAACACATTCGTTCCCATACTGGACTCCCAGGTCCTCTTGCCAGAGGCAATGCCCTAGCAGATTCTTCACTAGCTGTCCAACTTTTAGCCACTGATATTGATCAAGCAAGAGAACTCCACGCTAAATTCCACAAGTCTGCTCACTCCCTACACTGATTATTTCCTTCTTTAACACACCAACAGTGCAAACACCTCACCCACACATGCATATACTGTGGCCCTCTTCTTCCGCTGGGCCCACTTCAGCCACAAGGAGTTAACCCTCGTGGCTTGTGTCTGAACACCATTTGGCAAATGGATGCTACCTTTGGAAAGACAAAATTTCTTCATATCTCCAAATGTGTTTTTGCTACTGCATTAGCTGGGGAAAAAAACCAAGCATGTCATCACTACTTGTCTTCAGGCTTTTAATCAAATGAGCATACCATGGACTATAAAAATGAATAATGGGCCCTCCTATTCTTCTAAGCAATTCCAGGAATTCTGCAAAACATGGCACATTACACACAAAACTGGTATACCATATAATCCACAAGGTCAAGCCATCATAGAATGTATACACGCTACACTCAAACAACAAATCAAAAAACAACAGGAGGAATTCCCCCAGGACACTCCCAGAGATACCTTAAACAAAGTCCTAATTACCCAAAATTATTTTTCATTCAATGATACAGGCTACAACCCCACCAGTCAACATTGGGGTGGGCTTAAAGATGCCCCAACCCCCCTGCCTCTAGTTAGGTGGAAGGACCCCCTCACCAATGAATGGAAAGGGCCCCACCCCCTATTAACCCAAGGGAGAGTGTATGCTTGTGTCTTTCCAGAAAATGCAGAACAGCCAATATGGGTCCCTAGCTGGCTTTTCCGACCAGCAAGCAAAGATGAGCTCCAGAGGGCAGGGCAAGATGGTGGTTGAGTGAGTGCACCTGATAGTCTCTTCCTGCAAAGAAGCAGCTGGGTAGCATTAGAAATTCTTCAGGACCAGGCTGTTTCAGGATTTTGCAGGACAGGAGGTGTCTGGACATAAGTTTCATGGGAAGGTACCAGAAAATTTGTGTAAAAGATAAAATTGAGGCTCTCTTATCTGGAGTTAGGGGCTGTGAACGGGACGCTTCCCCCTGGGGCAGGCGATCCCATGGCACTGGCACTGCAGCAGTGATTCCTGGAGGCTCTGCGGTACTGGGGAATTCATAAAACCTGAGCAGGCTATTAAGGGGCTAACAGGGCAGGAGGCCTTCGCAAATTGATTTGGTGATACAAATGGGAGTTTTTTGCGAGGCGGGGAATTTTTGATTTCTGACATGAATAATAGTGCTTCCAGCTAGAGCCCCACCCCCAAGGCCAGCTGCTGATCTGCAGCGGCCTTAAATCGCTTGCAGTAAAGAGACGTCACCAGGAGGCTATTTTGGGGGATTGCAGGGTGGGAGGCGTCTGGAAGCCAATTAGGGGAATCTTTTGTGAGGCATGGGATTTTCAGTTTCGGACACTGATACAGCGCTTCCGGCTAGAGCCCCACCCCCTAGGCCTGGCTGCGGATCTGCAGCGTCCTTAAATTGGCTGCAATATTGAGTAGCCCCCAACTGGCTGTTTCAGGGGCTTGCAGGGCAGGAGGTGTCCTGAAGTCGAATAGGTGATACAGCCACAGAATAGACCCCAGAGAGAGGGGGAATTGCGGGTTTCAGACACATAGGTCAGAGTTTGCAGATGTGACCTCTCCCATAGGGCTGGCACCCAGCTGCAAGAATCCCTGAAGGCTGCGTTGCACTGCGGTGCTCCCAGGCTCCCTGTTAACTGGATTTGAGGTTTCCAGGTCTGTGTCCCCTAAACCCTAGTGGCCCACATCCCAGAGACTCATACCTCTTGAGTCTGCAATATCACAGACTTTCCATCCCTGAATCCACCATGCCCTGAGGCCCTTCTGAGGTCCTTGATTGTCCTAGCCCTCAACGTTTGTGTTTTTTTGTTTTTGTTTTTATTTTTAATTTTTAATTTTTAATTTTTTATTGTCCTGGTTGCTAATATTGCATTATTTCCCAGTCTTTTCTCCCATTGTATCCCCCAAGGTCTTTTTTTTTCATTTATTTAGGGTTTTTTTGTTGTTGCTGTTGTTGGTGTTCTATATCTTCTTTTCTTTTCCTTACTTGTTCCCCTCCCTTTTCTTTACCCACCCCCCTTTTTCTTTCTTTCTTCTCTTTCTTTTCTCTCTTTTCTCTTGTCCCTCATTTTCTTCTTATTTTATTTTGTCTTAATTATACAATAGGTGCTGCAGGGAACACATCACATTTGCTGGGTTTCCTCATCCTCCATTGCCTCATTACTGTGTGAATTGATTTTGGCTACCTACACTATCCCCTTTCCCCCACATCTTGATATCCTCCATCATCTACTGTCTCTCCTATATTCCACATCCCTTTCTTTGATCCCCAAATTGTCTAACTCTTAATTTTTAATACCTTTGTTTTGTTTTGTCTTTTATCCACTCTTGAAACTATTGCCTTTCTTTTCTCTTTCCCTCTCTCATGAAAACACTAGCTTTTTAATTCATATCATATTCCTCCCATATTCAGTTGACTACCTCATTAAAGGTACTCTACTTACTGCTATAACTCTACACAACTTACATGAATCTAATATCCATCCCCCAGATCTCATATTGTTGCTCTGTCAACATTTATTACCAATACTACTTTACACATTTTCCTACCTTACACAATTGCCTTTCCCTGGCCCTAATACTTTCCCTCAAAGTGAACTCAGCCAGCAATAAGAAATTAGAATAAGAAGAACAAAGTGACAAAGAGAAGATATAACACTTATGCAAAAACAACAGCTAATTAATCCCGAAGACTAGACAAAGAAGCTAAGGAACTGATTAAACCCGTCAAGATAAAATGATGACCAGACAGCAACAAAAATCTACAAACCAAACCAGTAATCAGGAAAACATGGCTGAATCTAATGAACAAACTAAAAACCAGGAAGGGGAACAGAACTTCACACAAGTAATGAAAGATCTCAGAACATATATCACAGACAAATATAATGAAGTAAAGGAAGAGGTTAACAATATGAAGCCAACACTTGGAGGGGAAACTGCAAACATATGCAAAAAGATAACAGATATGATGGGAATGAACACCAAAGTTCAAGAAATCAGAAATACACTGTCAGCAAATAGCAGCAGATTAGAAGAGGCAGAGCAGAGAATTAGCGATGTGGAAGACAGTACATCGGAAATCAAACAGATAGTAGAATTGATCAATAAAAAGATAGAAAAAATCCAGTTAGGACTTAGGGACCTGAATGACAATGCAAAATGCACAAACATACATATTATAGGCATCCCAGAAGGAGAAGAGAAGGGACAGGGGTTAGAAGGAGTGTTGCAGGAAATAATGGCTGAAAACTTCCCAAATCTACTGAGACAGAGGTACATATCCAAGAAGCACAATGCACCCCAAACATCATAAACCCCAACAGGCCCACCCCAAGACATATACTTGTCAAATTATCCAACGCTCAAGACAAAGAGAAAATTCTAAAAGCAGCAAGAGAAAAGAAAACCATCACATACAAGGGAAGCTCCATAAGATTAAGTGCTGATTTCTCATCTGAAACCATGGAGGCAAGAAGGCAGTGGTATGATATAGTCAAGGAACAAAAAGAAAAAAATTTCCAACCAAAAATACTCTATCCAGCTAAACTAGCATTCAAAAATGATGGAGAGTTCAAAATATTCACAGATAAACAGAAACTGAAAGAGTATGCCAACAAGAAACCTCCCCTTCAAGAAATTCTAAAGGGAGTTCTGAAGGAAGAAAGGAAAAAACAGGACAGGCAGAGTTGGAGGAGAGTGTAAGAGCAACAAAAAAGAGAAAAAGAGAAGAAAACAAACAAACAAACAAAATATGACAAACACAAGTCCAATCAAAATATGGCTAACATAAATAATTCCTTGAAAGTAATAATGCTGAATGTCAATGGATTAAACTCACCTATCAAAAGATTCAGACTGGGACACTGGATAAGGAAATATGACCCATCTATATGCTGTCTACAAGAGACACATCTTAGACCCAGAGACTCATGGAGGCTGAAAGTGAATGGCTGGAAAACAATCTTACAAGCAAACAATAACCAAAAAAAAAAAAAAAAAAAAAAAAAAAAAAAAAAAAAAAGGCAGGAGTAGCTATATTAATATCAGACAAAATAGACTTTAAATGTGAAACAATTGTGAGAGACAAAGAAGGATACTACATATTAGTGAAAGGGACAATCTGTCAAGAAGAATGAACAATCATAAATATTTATGCTCCTAACAAGGGCACCTCTAAATACATGAGGCAAATGCTGTAAAAACAAAGTGAAAGAATAGATGCATCTACAATTATAGTGGGGGATTTTAATACACCACTATCAACTCTGGACAGAACATCTCAAAAGAAAATCACTAAAGAAAAATATTTGAACAGTATATTAGAGGAGCTGGATCTAATAGACATATATAGATCATTATACCCAAACACAGTAGGATATACATTTTTCTCAAGTGCACATGGATCATTCTCCAAGATAGACCATATGGTAGGCCACAAAGAAAGGCTTAATGAATTCAGAAAGATTGAAATCATACAAAATAAAATCTCTGACCACAGTGGAGTGAAGCTGGAAATCTGCAAGGGCCAGAGGCCCAGATTTCACACCAAGATATGGAAATTAAACAGCACACTCTTAGAAAAACAGTGGGTCAAAGAGGAAATCTCAAATGAAATCAATGACTACCTTGAAACAAATGATAATGATAACACAACATACCAAAATTTATGGGATGCAGCAAAAGCAGCATTGAGAGGGAAATTTATAGCCATAAATTCATACATCAAAAAAGAAGAAAGAGCAAAAATTGAAGAACTACCTGAATATTTGGAGGAATTAGAAAAAAAACAACAGGGTAATCCCACAGGAAGAAGAAGGAAGGAAATAACAAATATAAGAGCAGAACTAAATGAAATAGAAAATAAGAAAGCACTTGAAAAGATAAACAAGACCAAGAGCTGGTTTTTTGAGAAGATCAATAAAATTGACAAACCTTTAGCGAGACTAACAAAGAGAAAAAGAGAGAAGATGCAAATAGACAAAATAAGAAATGAGAAAGGAGATATCACCACTGACCCCACAGAAATAAAGACTATCATTAGAGGATACTTTGAAAAACTATATTCCAACAAAAATGACAATTCAGAGGAAATGGACGAATTCCTAGAAACACATAAGCAGCCTATATTGTGGAAAGAAGAAAATGAAGATCTCAACGAACCAATCACAAGTAAAGAGATAGAGCCAGTCGTTAAAAACCTCCCAACAAAGAAGAGTTCAGGGCCAGATGGCTTCACAGGTGAATTCTACAGAACCTTCCGGAAAGAACTAACACCAATCCTGCTGAAACTCTTCCAAAAAATCAAAACAGAAGGAACATTGCCTAACTCATTCTATGATGCCAACATTACCCTAGTACCAAAGCCAAACAAAGACACCACAAGAAAGGAAAATTACAGACCAATTTCTCTAATGAACATAGACAAAAAAATACTTAACAAAATACTTGCCAATCGTATTCAACAACACATTAAATGAATTATACACCACGGCCAAGTGGGATTCTTTCCAGGTATGCAAGGATGGTTCAACGTAAGAAAATCAATCAATGAAATACACCATATAAACAGATTGAAGGAAAAAAATCTCATGATTGTATCTATAGATGCAGAAAAAGCATTTGACAAAGTACAGCACCCTTTCTTGATAAAAACACTCCAAAAGATTGGAATACAAGGAAATTTTTTGAACATGATAAAGAGTATATATGAAAAACCCACAGCCAACATTATTTACAATGGAGAAATCCTAAAATCCTCCCCTCTTAAGTCAGGAACAAGACAAGGATGCCCACTGTCTCCCCTTCTATTTAACATTGTCATTAGAAGTACTTGCTCGAGCACTGAGGCAAGAACCAGATATAAAAGACATTCAAATTGCAAAGGAAGAAGTCAAAATTTCATTATTTGCAGATGACATGATCCTATACATAGAAAACCCTGAGAGGTCTACAACAAAGCTTCTAGAACTCATAAATGAGTTTAGTAAAGTCACAGGTTATAAGATCAATGCACAAAAATCAGTAGCATTTCTGTACACCAATAATGAGCAAGAACAGGAGGAAATCAAGAAACAAATACCATTCACAATAGTAAATAAAAAAATCAAATATTTAGGAATAAATTTAACTAAAGATGTAAAATCTTTTACTCAGAGAACTATACAAGACTGCTCAAGGAAATCAAAGAAGACCTAAATAATATTCCTTGTTCATGGATAGGAAGACTAAATATTATTAAGATGTCTATCCTACCAAAACTGATCTACACATTTAAGGCAATCCCAATAAAAATAAACACAGTCTTCCTTGAAGAACTAGAAAAAGTAACTATGAAATTTATTTGGAAAGGAAAGAGGCCCCGAATAGCCAAAGACATATTGAAACAGAAAAACGAAATTGGAGGAATCACACTACCTGATTTCAAAACATACTACAAAGCTACAGTAGTGAAAACAGCATGGTATTGGCAGAAGGAGAGACACACAGACCAATGGAACCGAAATGAGAGTTCTGATATAGAACCTCATATATATAGCCATATAATATTCGATAAAGCCACCAAACCCTCTCAACTGGGAGATTATGGCCTCTTCAACAAATGGTGCCTGGAGAACTGGATATCCATATGTAGAAGAATGAAAGAGGATTACCATCTCACACCTTATACAAAGATCAACTCAAGATGGATCAAAGACCTAAATATAAGAGCCAAGACCTTGGAAAGCAGTGTAGGGAAACATCTACAAGACCTTGTAATAGGAAATGGCTTCATGAACATCACACCAAAAGCACGAGCAGCAAAAGAACTAATAGATAAATGGGACTTCCTCAAAATTAAAGCCTTCTGCACCTCAAAGGAGTTGGTCAAGAAAGTAAAAAGGGAACCTACACAATGGGAGAAAATATTTGGCAACCATATATCTGATAAGAGACTTATAACTTGCATATATAAAGAACTCCTATGTCTTGAAAATAAAATGATAAACAACCCATTTAAAAAATGGGAAAAAGATTTAAACAGACACTTCTCCGAAGAAGAAATACAAATGGCTAAAAAGCACATGAAAAAATGCTCCAAATCTCTAGCTATCAGGGAAATGCAAATCAAAACTACAATGAGATACCATCTTACTCCCATAAGATTAGCAGCTATGAAAAAAACAGAAGAATACAAATACTGGAGAGGATGTGAAGAAATGGGAACACTCATCCACTACTGGTGGGAATGCAAAAGGATCCAACCATTCTAGAGGACAGTTTGGCGGTTTCTCAAACAGAAACCACAGATTTGCCATATGACCCAGCAATTCCATTGCTGGGTATATACCCAGCAGAACTGAAGGCAGAGACACAAACCTATATATGCACACCAATGTTCATAGCAGCATTGTTCACTATCGCCAAAAGTTGGAATCTACCCAAATGCCCATCAACAGATGAGTGGATCAATAAAATGTGGTATATACATACAATGGAATACTCTTCAGCTTTAAGAACAAATAAACTAGAAGCACACGTGATAACATGGATGAAGCTTGAGAACCTTATGTTGAATGAAGCAACCCAGGCATTGAAGGACAAATACTACATGACCTCAATGATATGAAATAAGCAAGCTGCCTCAGAGAGCTAGAGACTGGAAGATAGGCTTACAGGAAATCAGGGCATAGAGGAAGGATGTAAGCTGACACCTACATGGGTGAAATCTATGATAAGCTGGAGGTAAGTATGTGTACAAGGAAGGGATAAAATGGGGGCATAGGGTTACCTTTGGGTGGGACTTTGTGGGTTTGAGGGGGGCTAGGGATGGGTGGATGGGTAATATTGCCCAAGAAATTAGGGGGAGGGTGGGGCAGCATACGAACATAGGAGATTGTCAGGTGTTGGTTGAGAGTATAATGCTGAGAAAACCTTTTCAAAATATAATTAGGAAAGTTACCTGTTTAAGATACTCGATGGGGATAATCTGACACAGGACAGACTCCTAGGGAATATCTGAATGCTCATTTTGCTAGAGTGGGTTATACCATTGGGTAGAGACCCATATAATGAGAGTGAAGGTAGACCCACAACCTGGGGAGGACTAATGCCATCAAATAGAGGGAACTGTATCTATCAAGAGAAAGGGTGGCTTCCAGGGCATTAGGGCAGCTGAGCAAGTCAAGCCCTCAACACTGTTGCAAGTATCTCTGGACGTGGCTCCTCGGGAAATGGAAATTGACTGTCACTGTGCGCCCCAAGGGGAGGGGGAAATAGATATTGAATAGATGGAACCAAAGTAAATGTGAGGGCAAAAGAAGTGTTTCACAAGAGTATACAAGGATGGATATAAAACATGTAATATTACACTGAAAACATATAGAGGATGACAGACTAATAATGTAAACCATAATGTAAAACATAGGATAACTAAAAATTTAGAAAACTGTATAACCTAAAATATAAACCACAATGTAAACACAAATGTTACCTTGTTTGAAAGCTATTGTCTCAATATCTGTACATCAGTTTCAGTAAATATGATATGAATAAGTTAAAAGATTATCACTGTGGAAGGGAAAAGGTTTTATATTGGATATGTGGGAGCATTGTATATTGTATATATCAATTACTGTGATCTAAGGCTCTTGTGAAGAGAAGCTCAATAATTAGGGAAAATAGAAAAGAAAAAGATAGGATGTAGAATTTTTCCAAATCAATATGTATTCTATATCTAACCTTTAAACTCATCGCTATATTCCATTTTACTATTAAGGGAACCTGGCATTATATTGGGCTTCACTTTTCAGGAAGTTTTGGATCACAGAGTGGTTCAACAATGGCAGCGTAGGAATACTGGTATGGGATGTTATTGACAGGGGACATATAGTTGACAGGGAGTTATACAGGGCATGTGTCCAGGATGCATGGAAATGTTTGGATATACTCATAGTGGAAACAATTAAAAACAACAGCTGGGGGGGTACTGGGTTCCTGCCCGGGGTGGAGGAGGGCTTTGTCATGGTCCCTAGGGGAGCAGCAGCAGTCCCCCAGGTGCAACGGCAAGGACCAGGAAGGAATGAGGATCCAACAGTGACCCCCTGATACTAATGACTATGCTTGTGAGCCTATACACCTGAAATAAGAACAAGGCCTAGAGCAGCACTGTGCCTAAGAGTTCCCTCCTGACAGCCTCTGTGTTACTCAATTGTGGCCAGTCTCAAAGCTAAACAGCATGTAAATGCAATGCCTTCCCCCCAGCGTGGGACATGACACCCAGGGATGAGCCTCCCTGGCATCAAAGGATCACTACCAAGTACCGGCTGATGATGTAACTAGAAAATGACCTTGAATTAAAGGTTCAATGCGGACCAGCAGAATATCCATGTGTACATATAATAATAGAAGTTAAAAATGCTGTTTGACCTAAAGTAAGGGGGAAATGGAAAGGACAAATGAGTTTATATGGCTATGAGTCTCTAAAAAAGAGTCTGGAGGTTTTCAGAAGGATTGCCCGTATGCACACCTGAGCAGAGTCTCAGAGACAGATAAAGTAGATGTAACCCCAGGTGTTGGTTCTTTTGAGGGCTAAAGTGACCCACAGGTTCTATGGTCATAGCAGATGGGGTTCACTGCCATGTCAATTGGCCCTTCTTTGGAGCTGGTGTTTCTGCGTGATGGAGCTGGACTCAGATGTGATCTCTTCACAAGCCTTTCCTGCTACTTTACTGGAATTGTAGTTGGTGCTGGGGTTTAAGATATATCTAGGAGATTTGAATCTCTGGACTGACAATATGATAGCCAGGCCCTGAGCCTCAACAGACTTCAACTCCTACACTCTGATTTATTGGACTTACCCCACTAGCTAACATGGAGTTGAAGAATGTTAACCACTACAGCATGGAGCCTAGAGTGCCTACAACTGAAAGCAGAAGGATTGCATCCAGTATCCATGCGGAATCTAAGCCCCCTCTTGAAATAGATGTGGAATGGACACAACCAAGCCAGGGTCCACAGGAAGGAGGAATACAGTAAAGATTGGAGTGGACTTAATGATATTCTATTCATGAACTATTGTGGTTAATAATCGAGAAAATGTGGCATTGGTGTGGAAAAAGTGGCCATGGTGGCTGTTGGGTGTGGGGAATGGGAGGAAGAGATGAAATGAGGAGGCATTTTCAGGACTTGGAGATGTCCTGAGTGGTGCTGCAGGGACAATTGCCAGCCATTGTATGTCCTCCCATGGCCCACTGGATGGAATGTGGGAGAGTGTGGGCTATGGTGTGGATCACAGGCCATGGGGTGCAGCGATGCCCAGAGATGTACTCACCAGATGCAATGAATGTGTCATGATGATGGGGGAGAGTGTTACTGTGGGGGGAGTGTTGGGGTGGGGGCAGTGGTGGTGAATGGGGACCTCATATTTTTTGAATGTAATATTTTTAAAAAAATGAAAAAAAAAAAAAAGAAAAAAGATGAGCTCCACACCTGACAACCCCTCTGCACCAGACCCTACATACCATCTCTCTCCTCTGCACTGGATCGAAGGAGAACAACTCATCAAATGACCGCATGCCCGAGGACCACGGAGACATGCACCTCAACGACTGGTCAACTGGGGAGACATCAAAAATTTATGCCGCAAAGCTGAATGCCTCACACCCCTAAATCCAACACCCATGCAATAACTTTAAATGCCACTTTATTCACTGATGTTCTCAATAAGTTACGTTCCTTCTTCTCCCTCCCCAACCTTGTTACCTTTGCTATTGTTGGAAGTGCCTTTATTATCGGTGTGTTTTGTCTCAGATGTGTAATGCTTCAGTTGCGTAATATGCAAAAAGATATTAAGGCCTTAGCAATTGTTCAGCAGGCAACGGTAAGTGCTCTGGAAGCAGAAGAAGGCAATGCAGAAACCCTGTCACAAGCCACAAATATATTCGGCCTTGCTATTCTGCAAAAGCTGCAGAACAAAAATCGTCAATAGTACTGCCACAGAACTTGACTGGTAGCCAATGATGGGTAAGATCCTCAGAAGAGGAAAACCGAAGACAGGTACAGTCACCTTGGCTCACCCACTATACAATGTTGGCTCTGCGTCTCGCTTCTTGAATTAAAAGGAAAGGGGGAAATGAGGCTAAGCCAGGCGAGCAGCCCATGTAACTAGTGCAGCTGCTCAGCACATTGTCAGATGAGAAAACTCTCTGGCAAGCACATGCTTTGGGGAACACCCTAAAGATGGCGCCAAAGCCTGAGGTGAAAGCATGCGGGTCTGCCCCTGTGCAACAAGAGCAACAAGAGCAAATGAGCCTACCAGCCTCGCTGAATTAGCATAGCCAATCAGCTATAGACATGCCTGCTAACAGCATATAAAAGCTATAGCACTTCCTGAATAAACCAGACCTGCATCAAGAACCAGCATCTCTGGAGGGGTTACTGAGTGTTCTTTTGCTCCGTCGTCCTTACCTCTGCCTGGTCGCAGTTCCCCTGACCCAAGCGGGCAACAATTCTCCTCCCTCATCATGAGACATTCATTGCATTTGGTGAGTACATCTCTGAGCATCATTGCACCTCATGGTCAATGGTCCACATCATAGCCCACACTATCCCACGTTCCATCCAGTGGGCCATGGGAGAACATACAATGTCCGGTAATTGTCCCTGCAGCACCACCCAGGACAGCTCCAAGTCCCAAAAATGCCTCCACATCTCATCTCTTCCTCCCATTCCCTTTTGGTAAACTGAGGCGGCATGGCAGCTGGCCAGAGTGGGGGCCCCCGGGTGCCTGGGCCCTTCCTCAGGCACTCAGGAGCCTCTCCCTAAGAGGAGGATGGCGGGTCTGGCCTAGAACACACCTTGGCATCTGAGGCGCAGGCTGACAGGATGGCTGATGCCTGGGCCAATTCCCCTCCTCTGCCCAAGGGAGTGGGGACATGAGACCTGGAAGTGCTGCCCTGGGGACGGTGCCCTCCTGGGCGGGGCTCTACTTGCCCCACACCTGTTTGAGGGTAAAACCACACACCATTTGTCTTCAGTCCCTGGGGTGGTGGATGCTTTGGGGGAGGAGTTAGTAATTCACATGGCTCCACTCAAACCCCAGTGTCCCTCATCCTGGGCCCTGCTTCTGGCCCAGCTGGGTCCGTTCAGTGAAGCTACAGGAACAAGGACACTGTACTAAAGTTTTCTAAGGAAAAAGAATCAATAGGATACATGTGTTTATTAAGAGATTTATTACAAGGAATTGACTCATGCGACTGTGGGGCTTGCAGGTGCTTTGCTGGAAATTTCTATAAAAGTGACATTGGAGTCCTAAGTCTGAATTCCTCTGGAGAAGCTGGCTCCCTGGGAATTCCAGCAAAAGCCAATGTTGAAGTTGAGGCAGAAATTATTCTTCTGACCACTGAGACCCTTAGTTCTGGCTGTTACGATGTCCAACTGATTGGATGAAGAGGTTATCCACTTTGTCGATGGTCTTTGTTGAACTTCAAATCAGATTTGAGAAATATCTCAGAACGAGCAGCAAAAATATAAAGATACAGAAACCGTGCTCATGCTTTGGGTGTAAAGTCTGAGAAACCACCGCATATTCCAAGATCTTGAAGATGTTTCCCTATAATTTCTTCTAGTAGTTTTATGGTCCTGGCTTTTATATTTAGGTCTTTGATTCATTTTGAGTTGATTCTTGTATAGGGAGTGAGGTAGGTATCTTCTTTCATTCTTTTGGTTATGGCTATCCATTTCTCCTGGCACCATTTATTGAGGAGACTGATTTGTCCAGTAATGTGGACTTGGTAGGTTTGTCAGAAACCATTTAGTTGTATAGGTGAGGGTTTATTTTGGACTCTCAATTCTCTTCCACTGATCAAAATGTCTATCTTTATGCCAATATCATGCTGCTTTGCAATATGTTTGAAGGTCAGGCAGTGAGAGCCCTCCCACATTGCTCTTCTTTTTTAGGATGTTTTTGGCTGTTTGGGGCTCTTTCCCTTCCAAATTAATTTAGTAATTGCCTTTTCTATTTCTGTAAAATAGGCTGTTGGAATTTTTCTTAGTGTTGCGTTGTACCTATAAATAAGTTTAGGTAGAATTGGCATTTTCACGACGTTTAATCTTCCATTCTATGAATATGGAATGTCTTTCCATTTGTTTAGGTCTTCTTTGTTTTCTTTTAGCAGTGTTTTGTAATTTTCTGAATATAGGTCCTGTATGTCTTTGGTTAAATTGATTCCTAGGTATTTGAGTCTTTTTCTTGCTATTGCAAATGGAATTCTCCCCTCCCCCATTTCTTGATTTCTTCCTCAGATTTTTTAATACTAGTGTACAGAAACATTTCTCATTTTTATGTGTTGATCTTGTATTCTGCCACTTTTATGAACCATATTAGCTCAAATAGCATTGTTGAAGATATTTTGGACTTTTTTTTAACTATAGGACCATGTCATCTGTGAATAGTGAGAGCTCTATTTCCTCTTTTCCTATTTGGATACCTTTTATTTTATTTTCTTGTCTAATGTGGTGTATTACATTAATTAATTTTCTTGTGTTGAACCATCCTTGCATATCAGGAATAAATCCCAGTTTGTCATGGTGTATAGTTCTTTTAATATGCTGTTAGACTGTATTTGCAAATATTTTTTTGTTGTCTTTTGACATAATTTTTAAAAATATATTTTTGTTAGAGAAGTGGTGAACTTACAAAACAATCATGCACATGTGTGGAATTCCTATACAACACCCTTCCACCAACATACCACACTGTTGTGGAATATTTGTTACAGATTATGAGATAATATTGTCAGACTATTACCACTACCTATGGTCCATAGCATACATTTGGCCTATTTTTTTCATACCCCCCTATTATTAACAAGTACATCTTTGGCATTGATGCAAGAATATACATACTACTTTTAACTATAATCCATAGGTTACACTAATTGTATTTTTCCCATGCTTCTCCACATTCTCATCAACCTGCAATAGTAACATACATCTGTTCTAGTTCACAGATGGACATTCTTACATTTGTACTATTAACCACAAGGCTCATCCACCTCTGGGTTCGCTATGTTATTCAGTCCCTAGATTATCCTCTAGCTTTCTTTCAATTGACATTTATATTCCTAGACTACCCTTTCCAGTCACATTCCAATTTATAAATCAGCTGTGTTAGTTCTACTCACTGTAATGTGTTACCATTTCCACACTTTACAGTCAAGTTAGTTAAAACTTTTACAAACTTTAAGCATTAGTACTCCTTCTCAGCCCTCCTCCTATCTCTGAATAACCTATACTCTAGGTTTTAACTTTATGTGTTTATTCTTTGTATTTGGTTCATATTAGCGAGACCATGCAATATTTGTCCTTTTGCGTCTGGTTTATTTCACTTAGCATAATGTCTTCAGGGTTCATCCATGTTGTCATATGTGTCCCAATTTCATTTCTTCTTACCACAGCATAGTATTCCATCATATGTATTATACCACATTTTGTTTATCCATTCATCAGTTGATGGATGCTTGGATTATTTCCATCATTTGGCAATCGTGAATAATGTTGCTATGAACACCAGTGTGCGAATGAATGTTTGTGTCACAGTTTTTGTTTCTTCTGGATATATTCCTAGTAGAGGAATTGGGGGATCATATGGCAGTTCTATATTTAGCTTCCCGAGGAACCACCAAACTGTCTTCCACAGAGACTGCACCATGTTACAATCCCACCAATAGTGAACGAGTGTTACATTTCTCCACATCCTCTCAAGCACTTATTATTATTATTATTATTATTTTAAATTTTAAATAATGGTCATTCTATGTGGTGTGGAATCTCATTGTCATTTTGATTTTTATTTCCCTAATAGGTAGAGATACTGAACATTTTTTTATGTGCTTTTTTGGCCATTTGTATTTTCTCTTTGGTGAAGTGTCTATTTAAGCTTTTTGCCCATTTTTAAATTGAATTGCTTGCTCTTTTCTTGTTGAGTTTTATGATCTCTTTATGTAGAATGTAAATCAAACCCTTATCGGATATGTGGTTTCCAAATATTTTCTCCCATTGAGTGGGTTGCCTTTTCACCTTCTTGATGAAGTCCTTTGAATCACAAAACTGTTTAAGTTTGAAGAGGTCCCATTTATCCATGTTTTCTTTCATTGCTCATATTTTTGGTGAAAGATTTAAGAATCCATCATCTACCACCAGGTCTTGAAGATGTTTCCCAACATTTTCTTCTAGGAGCTTTATGGTTCTAGCTTTTATATTTAGTCTTAGATCCATTTTGAGTTAATTTTTGCATAAGGTATGAGATAGGGATCCTCTTTCTTTCTTTTGGTTATGGATGGATATCTACTTCTCCCAGCATGGTTTGTTGAATACACTGTTCTGTCTCAGCCAGGTGGGTTTGACAGCCTTGTCAAAAATCACTTGACCATAGATATGAGGGTCTGTTTCTGAACCATCAGTTTGTTTCTATTGATCTATGTCTCTATGTATCTTTATGCCAGTACCATGCTGTTTTTACCACTGTAGCTAGGTAATATGATTTAAAGTGTGGAAGTGAGAGTCCTCCAACTTTCTTTTTCCTTTTTAAGATGTTTCTTGCTATTTGGGACCCCTTCCCTTTCCAATAAATTTGATAATTGTGTTTTCCATTTCTTAAAAAAATGCTTGTGGAATTTTTGTCAGATTTGTGTTGAATCTGCATATCAGTTTGGGTAGAATTGACATCTTAATGATATTTAGTCTTCCAATCCATGAACATAGAATGTTCTTCCATTTATTTAGGACTTTAAAAAAATTTTCTTTCAGCAATGCATTGTAGGTTCCTGAATACAAGTGCTTTGCATCCTTGGTTAAATTAATTTGTAAATATTTGATTCTTTTAGTTGCTATTGTAAACATATTTTTTCCCCCTGACTTCCTCCTCAGATTACACATTACTAGTATATAGAAAAACTACTGATTTTAGCATATTAATCTTGTATCCCACCACTCTGCTGAAATCGTTCATTGGCTCTGGTAGCCTCGTTGTAGATTTTTCAGGACTTTCTAGGTACAGGATCATATCTTCTTACTTATATGTATTGTGTTGAGAATTTTTGCATCTATGCTCATGAGGGAGATCTGTAATTTTCCTTTTTTTGTGGTATCTCTATCTGGCTTTGGTATTAGTGTGATATTGGCATAAAATGTTTTGGGTACTTTTCCCTCCTTTTCAAATTTTTGGAAAAGTTAGACAGTATTAGTGTTAATTCTTCTCCAAATGATTGGAAGAATTCACCTATAAAGCCATCTGGTCCTGTACTTTCCTTTGCTGGGAAACTTCTTCCCTTTACTTTTAAAGAAGCTTTAGATTACATAAATGTTACATTGAAAATATAGGGGATTCCCAGATACTGCACCCCCCTTCCCACATGCTTCCCCATTAACAGCATCTTTCATTAGTGTGGTGCATTTGTTAATATTGATGAACCCACCTGGAAGCATTGCTATGAACCATAGTCTGGTTTACATTATTATTATTATTATTATTTTGCTTACATCTGCCTGTTTAGAGGCAGCCTTGAAGTTTTTTTTTTGTATTGTTTTTTTTTAAATTGGTTTACATTATTGTTTATACTTTGCACTGCAGAATTTAAAACAAAATGTGTAATGGTTCATATCTGTCATTGCAATATCATGCAGAACAAATTCAATGTCCCCCAATTGCCCCATGTTATACCTATTCTTCCCTCTCTCTCTCCTCAGAATCTTGGGTGACCACTGTCTTGATATCAATGTTACATGTTCTTACATTACTAGAATAACAATTAGTCTTCTTTAGCTCTACTTATATTCCCATATTTGTTTATTCTTTCCCCAATCTTGAGAATGTTGAGTTGGTGATGCTACTCTGCTTCTGATTGAGATGGGGCTTAGATCCCATGGGAGAGATGGAAGAAATTGTCTTGCTTGTTGTTGTAGAACCTCTTTGTTTTTTTTTTGGGATGGGCACTGTCCATCATGATTCTTTTATTCATTTTCCTGGGTGAGTCTGATGAACTGGAGAATAGGTGTTGGCTGTAACTCTGCTGAGATTCAGGGATCAACCAGCACATGAACCAGGGTAACTATGTAGTTAGCAAGTGTAGTGCTAATTCTAGATTCAACTAAAAGGGGCAGAAGAACCATGTGCAGGAAAATTATAAATAAGTCTAACCCTGATACCACAGGGAGATTAGTTATCATAATATTCCAATGTAAGGCCCACTGTTGGGGCACCAATTTTCTGGGGTTGCCTGCCTTGCCTACACTGTCTAGATGTCTCTAGAGCCTGCAGGAGCACCCCTGCATAAGACACTGTTTACTGTCCCAGTCAGTGAGAGCCTTCTGAGACATGCATAAGTTTAAGCTCTAGTATGATCTTCTGACTTACTTTGAGATTTCTTAGCAACAAAAACAAAAACAAACTCATTTATGTTTAATATTTCCCTCTTTTGGCCTTGTCTTTTTCCAAATGTATTGCTAGTTGTCACTTGGTAATAATCTCTGTGCCAGTGAGGCTTACCCCTGGGAGTTATGTCCTATGTTTGGGTGGGTAGGAAGTGAATTTATGTGCTGAGTTTGGCTTAGAGAGAGGCCACATTTCAGCAACAAGGAGACTTTCAGAAGGTAACTCTTAGGCAATATATAATTCTAGGCTAAGTTTCCATTGCTCAAGAACAAAGTTCATAAGTACAAACATCAATATCTAGGGCCTGGTGTATTGGTCTGTTCTCCTTTGCCAGGCACTGTTATTCACTCTAGAGATTCTTGCCACTCTATTAGAAATGGTAGCAGGACTCCCCATCATGGGAATTCAATATTACTTCAGTTATTGTGTGGGTCTCCACCCACCAAGACAATATCCCATGACCACTTGAACACATTCATATTACATAGAGGCATGACTTTATTGGGAAATTTTTGATGACTAATTCAATCTCTTTAAATGTAATTGGTTTGTTGAGTTCTTCTATTTCTTGTAGAGTCAAGAAATAGAAATTTCTATTTGTGTGTTTCTAGGAATTTGTCCATTTCACCAAGGTTGTCTAATTTGTTGGCATACTGTTTCTCATATTATCCTCTTATGATCCCTGTTATTTCTGTGTGGCCAGTCATAACTACCCCCCCTTCATTTCTGATTTTATTTATTTGCATCTTCTCTCTTTTATTCTTTGTTAGTCTACCTATGGGTTTATGAATTTTATTGATCTTCTCAAAGAACCAGCTTTTGGTTTTGTTGCTTTTCTCTATTGTTTTTTTTGTTCTCCATTTCATTTATTTCTGCCCTACTCTTTATTATTTCTTTCTTATGCTTGCTTTGGGATTGGTTTGCCATTCTTTTTCTAGTTCCTCCAGGTGTTCAGTTAGGTTTTTGATTTTAGCTCTTTTTCTTTTCTCATATAGGCATTTAGGGCTATTAATTTTCCTCTCAACCCTGCCTTTGCTGTATCCTATAAGTTTGATAAATTATGTTTTGTTTTCATTTGTCTCAAGGTATTTAGTAATTTCTCTTACAGTTTTTTCTTTGACTTACTGATTGTTTAGGAGTGTGTTGTTTAGCCTCCACATGTTTGTGAATTTTCCCCTTTCCTGTTTATTATTGATTTCCACCTTCATTCCATTATGATTGGAGTAGGTGCATTGCATATTTCAAACTTTTTTATATTTATTGAGACCTGCTTTGTGACCCAATGTGTGGTCTATCCTGGAGAAAGATCCATGAGCACTTGAGAAGAATGTATAATCTGTTGACTTAGGATGCAATATTCTGTATATGTCTGTTAGGTCTACCTTGTTTATCATATTGTTCAGGTTCTCTGTTTCCTTGTTGATCTATCTACTCATTCTACTGAATGATGTGAGTACTGTATTGAAGTCTCCAACTATTATTATAAGGATGTTTATTTCTCCATTCAGTTTTGCCAGAATTTGTCTCAAGTATTTTGGGGTATCCAGGTTAGGCACATAGTTATTTATGACTGTTACTTCTTTCTGGTGGATTTTGTCTTTTCTTAATATAGAAGACCCTTCTGTATCTCTTATAACTTTTTTGAATTTGTAGACTGTTTTGTCTGATATTAGTATGGCTACCCTTGTTATATTTGGTTACTGTTCACATGGGATATCTTTTCCCAAAGTCTCACTTTCACCTGATTTGTAGCCTGGATCTAGGGTGAGTATCCTGTAGACAGCATATGGATGGCTCATGTTTCATTATCCATTCTGTCAGTCTATAACTTTAAAAAAATATAATAAACTTTATTTTTTAAACAGGTTTTAGATTTCAGAAAAGTTACATCAAAGTAATAAGGGATTCCCATAGAGCCCACCTTCTTCTCCTCCCACATCTTTCCTTATTAATAACATCTTACAATAGTGTGGTACATTTCTTACCATTGATGAATAATTATTGAAGCATTGCTACTAACCAAGGTCCATAGTTTACATTGTGGTTTATACTTAATTCCAATGCCCTAAAAATGCCCTATCTTCCACTTATTATTCCTTACCCCCCCCCTCAGAATCTCTGGTAACCATTACCTTTATATAAATGTTACATGATCCTCCATTATTACAATATTTATTAGTTTGCTTTGTTCATGGCTGCATTCCCCCCTTATGTTTGTTCATTCCTCAACCTTGAGGATTTTTGATGATGATGCCTGCTCTGTCTCAGATTGAGTTGGGGCTTAGATATTATGGAGCAGATGGAAGGGACTATTTTGCTTGCATTTGTAGATACTTTCTGTTTTTTGGTATGGGGGTTGTCTAACATCATAATTTAGTTAGTTTTCCTGGGTGAGTCTGATGAACTGGAGAGTAAGTGTTGGCTGTAACTCTTCTGAGATTCAGGACTCAACCAGCATATGAACAGAATGAAGAGTTAAGTCTCTGAGATGTATATTTAACAGGTATAGTGCTAATTAGAGGTTCAAATAAAAGTGGTAGAAGAATCATGTGTAGGGAAATTATAAGTGAATCTAACTCTCTTGTATTGGGAAAATTAGATATCATATATTCCAAGTTAAGGCCCTCTGACAGGATACTGATTTCAAGGGGTTGTGTTCCATGCCTACAGTTTCCAGATGGCTCTAGAGCCCCCAGGAACACCTCAATTTGAGGCTTTGTTTACAGTGAAAGTTAATGAGATCTGCCTGAGACATGCAAAAGTATAAGCTTGGGAATGACCTCCTGACTCATTTTGAAATCTCTGAACCATAAAACTCTTTTATATTGATGCTTCCCCCTTTTGGTCAAGGTTTTCTTTCAAATGCATTGCTGGTTGGCACTTAGCACTTCAGTGCCAGAAGGCTCATCCTCCGGGGTCATGTCCCATGCAGGGTGAAGGTAATGAGTTTATTTGCTGGGTTTAGCTTAGAGAGAGACCACACTCCAGTAACAAGTTGGTTTTCAGGAGGTAACTCTTAGACAATAGCTAGTATGAGGCTAAGTTTCAATTTTACAAAAATAATATTGAGGGCTTGACATATTGGCCTATGTTCTTTTACTAGGCACTGCCTATGTACCTGAGAGCTTTTTGCCCCCCTATTTAAAAATGTAGCAAGACTGCCCCAGATGGGAATTTAATGTTCTGTTGGTTATTGTGTGGGTCTCTACCCACTGAGATATCACCCTATGACAAGATGAACACATTCATATTCCAAAAAGCATACTCCAGGCACACCCTTTCCCACATATTCTTTCACCATCAACACCCTGCACCAGGGACTCTCCCCTGCCATATTTTCTAAAAGAAGATTCCACACTTGTATTTTCAACCACAGACCTCCTCCTCTTCAGAGATCACCTATTCCTTCCTCCAGCCTTTCCCCCAGTTAATAGAAAGTCCAACCCACCACCCCCAACCTTGCTCGCCCTTACCTTTCATCACTTTCTACCCCACTCACACCCCTGCACCACCATCACCCCCATCCACTGCCAAACCACCCCTTTCCACCTTATCATAGTTTCTGCTCAGATTGAGCATTAGCCCACCACTCTTTACTCCCTTTCAGTCTACTGGTAACTACATTCCATACTCTATCTCTGTGTGTCTGCTCAATATGCTTAGGTCATATCAGTGAGGTCATGCAATATTTATTCTTTAGTGATTGGATTACTTCACTCAACATAAGGTCTTCAGGATTCATCTACATTGTTGCATGTATCAAGACGTCATTCCTTCTTACAGCTGAATAATATTCCATTGTATGTATATACCTTATTTTGCTCATCTATTCTTCTGTTGATAGACATTTGGTTTGCTTCCAACTTTTGGTAGTAGTGAATAATATTGCTCTGAACACCGGTGTGCCTATGTCTGTTCGGTTCCCTGTTTTCTGTTCTTTTGGGTATATACCCAGAAGAGGGATTGCTGGATCATATGGCAGTTCTATAATCAGCCCTGAGGAAATGCCAAACTGTTCTCCACAATGGCTACACCATTCTATATTCCCACCAGCAGAGGATGAGTGTTCCCTTTCCTCCACATCTTCTCCATCATTTGTAGTCCTCTGTTTTTTTAATAACTGCCAGTCTAATAGGAGTAAGATATCTCATTGTTGTTTTGATTTGCATTTTCCTAATAGCTAGTGATATTTAGCATCTTTTTATGTGCTTTTTAGCCATTTGTATTTCCTCTTTGGAGAAGTGTCTATTCAAATCTCTTGCCCATTTTTAAAATGGGTTATATGCCTTTTTATTTTCAAGATGTAAGATTTCTTTATATGTTGAATATTAGACCCTCCCTGGATAAGTGGTTCCCAAATATTTTCTCCCATTGAGTAGGATTCTTTTTCACTTTCTTGACAAACTCCTTTGAAGTGCAAAATTTTAATTTTGAGGAGGTCCCATCTATCTATTTTTCTATCCTTGCTTACATGTTGGGTGTAAAGTTTATGAAACTTTCCTACACAAGAACTTGTAGATGTTTCCCTACATTATCTTATAGGAGCTTTATGGTCTTGGCTCTTATATTTAGGTCTTTGATCCATCTTGAGTTAAGTGAAATGGTGATCCTTATTCTTTTGGATATAGATATCCAGTTCTCCCAGGACTATTTGATGAAGAGGCCAGTCAGTCCTTGTTGAGTGGGTTTGGTGGTCTTATCAAATATCAGTAGATCATATATGAGAAGGTCTATATCAGAAATCTCATTTTGGTTCTGTTGTTCAGTGTCAAAACCATGCAGTTTTGACAATTGTAACTTGTAGTATGCTTTAAAGTCAGGTAGCATAATTCCTCCAATTTTGTCTTTTCTTTTTCAAGATGATTTTTACTTCCAAGTAAATTTCATATTTGACTTTTCCAGTTCAGTAAAAAATGGCATTGTAATTTTTATTGGTATTACATTCAATTTGTAAATCAAATTTGGATAAGATAGACATCTTAATGATATTTAGCTTTCCAATCCATGAACGTGGAATTGTCTTCCATTTATTTAGGTCTTTTTTAATTTCCCTTAACAATGTTGTGTAGTTTTCTGTGTACAAGTCCTTTATATCCTTAGTTAAGTTTATTCCTAGATATTTGATTCTTTTAGTTGCTAAAGTAAATTGAATTTTCTTCTTCATTTCCTCCTCAGATTGCTCTCTATTAGTGTAAAGAAATGCTACTGATTTTTGTGTGTTGATCTTATATCCTGCCACTTTATTGAACACATTTATCATCTCTAGAAGCTTTGTTGTAGATTTTTCATGGCTTTCTATGCATAGGATCATATGCAGTGAAATAGTGAAAATTTTACTTCTTCCTTTTCAATTTAGATTCCTTTTATTTCTTTTTTTTTTTTTGCCTAGCTACTTGAGTGAATACTTTTCCAACAGTGTTGAATAAGAGTAGTGACTGTGGGCATCCTTCTCCTGTACCAGAGCTTAGAGGGAAAGCCGGAAAGCCTCTAGCATTTCATCATTGAGTATGATGTTAATGTGGGTCTTTCATATAAACCCTTTTTCATGGTGAGGAAGTTTCCTTCTATCCCTGTCTTTTGAAGTATTCTTATCAAGAAAGGGCGCTGTATTTTGTCAATGGCCTTTTTGCATCAATAAAGATGATCATGTAATTTTTTTTCTTTTGATCTATTAATTTGGTGAATTCATTGATTGATTTTCTTATGTTGAACAATCCTTGTATACCTGGGATAAATCTCACTTGGTCATCGTGTATAATTTGTTTGATGTGTTGTTGAATAAGATTAGCAAGTATTTTGCTGAGAATTTTAGTATCTAAGTTCATTAGAGAAAATGGCCTATAATTTTCATTTCTTGTGGCATCTTTATGAGCTTTGGTATTAAGGTGATGTTGGCATAGGGGAATGAGTTAGGCAATGTTCCCTCCAATTCTACATTTTGGAAGTGTTTAAGCAGGATTGGTATTAGTCCTTTCTGGAATGATTGGTAGAATTCACCTGTGAAGTCATCTGTCTTGGGATTTTCTTAATTTTGAGGTTTTTGATGAATATTTCAATCTCACAACTTGTGATTGGTCTGTTGAGTTCTTCTACTTTTTTCTTTCTTTAATGTAGGTTGCTTGTGTGTTTCTAGAAATTTGTCCATTTCATCTAAGTTATCCATCTTGTTGGCATACAGTTTTACAGAGTATTCTCTTTATTTATGTGGGATTAGTTGTGAATATCCCCCTTCTTATTTTTAAATTTTATTCATTTGCTTCTTCTCCTTTTTATTTGTTGGTCTAGCTAAGGGTCACATCTGAGTCCAACTCCATTACCCTCAGGAGCACAAATTCCAAAGTAGGGCCCACTGGCAAGGTCATGAACTCCAGAGCCATCTGCCATAACTGTTGGACCTGTGTGTCTCGATAGTCCTCAGGAATACCTGGGGTTATAGCTACTTTGGCTGTCTCTGGGATCCTGTTGAGACGTGCATAAGCATGACCCCTCTGATGACCTCCTGATTCATTTTGAAGTCTCTTAGCCATATAAACTCATTTTTCTTTACCATTTCCCCCTTTTATTCAAGGTCTTTTTCTAGTTGCATCATCAGCTGGTGCTTGGTATTAATCCCTAGGCACCAGGGAGGCTCATTCCTGGGAATCATGTCCCATGCTGGGGGGAAGGTAATGCATTTACCTGCTGAGTTTGGCTTAGAGAGTGGCCACATCTGAGCAACATGGAGGCTCTCAGGAGGCAACTCTTAGGCACCCTGCAGCTCTAGGCCTAGTTGAAATTTCAGGCATACAGGCTCATAAGCATAGTCATCAGTATCAAGGGCTCATCATTGGGCCATCCTTCACTGGTCTTTGCCCTTGCACTTGGGGGATTGTTGCTGTTCCATTGGGGAATGTGACAGAGCTCCCCTGGCTAGGAATTCAGCACTCCCTCAGTTCTCATGTGTAACTCTACCTACTATGACAATACCCAATGAATATCTGAACATTTTTATATGGTCTACATATATGCCCTGGAAAGCTTCCTCCCAAGCATGGGCCTCCATAAATGACACTCCACACCTGTGCTTCTTCCCTGCCATAGTTGAACCCCTCTGTGACCCAAAACTTCTTAAAAATGAAGTCTAATATATTGCCAAATTCAATTAGTAGGAAAATGAAATAGTAATGATAGGTTCTATTTCTCTTGTATCTTTTCTCATCTTTCTCCTCTAGGATTCACTGGGATCAATCTTGGGGACCTCTAGTGTAGAGAGAGGTTCCCTGTCAATTCTGCCACCTCAGTTCCTGGTCTCTGCTGCCCTGCACCTTGATTCTCCCCTTCATCTCTCTTTTGTTGTTTCATCATCTTGCTGCATGAATCACTTGTGCAGGCACTGGCTCACTGCATGGGAACTTTGCTGCATGGGCACTCAGCTTGCCATGCAGTTACTGGCTCACATGTGGGCACTCACATGGGCATTCAGCTCACCACCTGGGCATTCAGCTCACCACCTGGGCATTCAGTGCACCACATGGGCACTGGCTTGCCATGTGGGCACTGGCTCACCATGCGAGCATTCATGTGGGCACTCGGCTCACCATGCGGGCACTTAGCTCACCATATGGGTACTCACATGGGCACTTGGCTCACCACATGGGTACTCAGCTCATTGCATGGGCACCCACATGGACACTCGGCTTGCTGCACAGGCACTCGGTTCACTGAGGAGGCCCCAAGGATTGAACCTGGGTCCTCCCATATTGTAAGCAGAGGCCTAATCACATGAGCCACATCTGCTTCTCCATTTTTACTTTTTATATAAATGTAATCATGTAATATATAGTACTCTGTGTCTTGTCTCCTTCACTTGATACAATTTTTTTTGTCTGATACAACATTTTGTGGTATTAACCTACATTTGCTCAACTTCAAAGAAAGTCTTAAATATGCAATTTTATCCATATTTATATTTTACATGATTTATTTATATTTCACATATTTTTTTCATAATAGGGCAATCATACAGTATTTGTCCTTTTGTGTCTGGCTTGGTTCACTCAACATAATTTCCTCCAGGTTCATCCATGTTGTCATATGTTTCATGACTTCATTTCTTCTTACCACTGCATAATATTCCACAGTGTGTATAGGCCACAATTTATCCATTCAACAGTTGATGGACACCTGGGTTGTTTCCAACTTTTGGCTATCATGAATAATGCTGCTATGAACACCAGTGTGCAGATGTCTGTTATATGTCACTGCTCTCACTTCTTCTGGGTGCATTCCTAGTAATGGTATTGCTGGGTCCCATGACAAGTTAATATGTAACTTCCTTACAAATGACCAAACAGTCTCCCACAGTGGCTGTCCCAATTTACATTTCCACCATAAGTGAATAAGGATTCCTATAGCTCTCCACATCCTCTCCAACATTTACAGTTTTCTGACTTTTTAATAGTATCCAGCCTAATAGGTGTGAAATGATACTTCATTTTAGTTTTGCTTTGCATTTCCCTAATAGATAATGATGTTGAACATTTTTTCATGTGTTTCTTTGCCATTTGTACTTATTCTTTGGAGAGTGTCTTTTCATGTCTTTTGCCCATTTTTTCCCCTAAATTATCTTACTTCATTTTTTAAAAATATATTTTTTATTTTTAAAAAAAGATATTTAGGGGAAGCAGCTGTGGCTCAATCAGTTGGGCTCCCATCTACCATATGGGAGGCCCTGGGTTCTTGTCCCAGGGTCTCCTTGTGAAGGCAGGCTCACCCACATGCTGTGGAGAGCTGCTGGCCCAGGTGCTGTGGAGTGCTGCCCAGCCTGCCAGTGTCACAGAGAGCTGACTCAGTAAAGTGATGTAACAGAAAGGGAGACAAGCAAAAAATGCAGAAGAGTGCACAGTGAATGAACATAGCAAACAGCAAGCAAACTGCAAGGGGGAGGGGAAATAAATAAAAATAAATACAGACACAGAAGAATGCACAAGAAATGAACACAGAGAGCAGACAGCATGCAAAAAGCCACAAAGGAGGGGGTAATAAAAAAATCATACAAAAGATTTTTAGATTACATAAATGTTACATAAAAATTATAGGGGATTCCCATATGCCCCACTCTCCACACCTACCCCACTTTCCCACAATAACGACATCCTTCTCAAGTATGGTACATTCATTGCAATTGATGAACATATTTTGAAGCATTGTGTCTAAGTATGGATTATAGTTTACATGGTAGTCCACACTCTTCCATACAACTCTGTAGGTTATGGCAAGATATATAATGGCCTGTATCTGTCATTGCAATGTCATTCAGGATGGTTCCCAAGTCCCCAAAATGCCTGTTTTTCCCTCTCCTTACCCTCAGAAACTCCAGTGGCCATAGCCTCCATATCAATGATATAATTTCTTCCATTGGTAGAATCACAATAAGTCTATAATAGAATACCAGTAAGTCTACTTTAGTCCATAGTTCATTCTCCAATCCTGAGGATTCTGGGGTGGTGATTTCCACTCCACCTCTAATTGAGAGGGGGCTTCTATCAAATATGGCTGATGGATGGGGCTCTCTTGCTTGAAGTTGTAGACTCTCAGTTCCTTGTATGGTCATTGTCGATTATCTCCTCCTTGTTAGTTGTCCTGGATAAGTCCAATGAATGGAGAGTAGATGTTGCAACTCAGTTGAGATTCAGACCCTACTGGCATATGAACAGCCCAAGGATTTGTCTCTTGGATGTGCACTTACCAACTCTAGTACTAACTATAGGTTCAAATAGAAGGGACAGTAGAACAATGTGTAGGAGAAAACACAACTGAATCCAACTCTGTCAAAGTAGGACCCAAATTCCAAAGTAGGACCCACTGGCAAAGCACCAACTCCTGAGCTATCTGTCCCGACTATAGTGTCTGGATAGCTCCAGGGCCCTCAGGAGACCTGTTATTTGGGGTAGTGTCTAATTTGGCTGAGATGTACATAAGCATAACCTTATGACTCTGCTGTCTCTTAGCCACATAAACTCATTTTCCTTTACATTTCCCCCATTTTGTTTAAGGTCTTTTCCAGTTGCATTGCCTAATCAGAGAGGTTGTCTTTTTATTGTTGAGTTGTATGATCTCTTTGTATTGCATGGATATTTAAATCCTTATCAGGTATAGGATTGCCAAATTTTTTTTTCCCATTGAGTTTGCTGCTTTTTTACCCTTTTGACAAAATCCTTTGGGGTGCAAAAGTGTTGAATTCTGAGGAGGTCCAATTTATTTTTTCTTTTGTATTTCATACTTTGGGTGTAAAGTTTAAGAAACTACTGCCTACAACAAGTCTTGAAGATGTTTTCCTACATTTTCTTCTAGGAGTTTTATGGTTGTTGTTTTTATATTTAGATCCTTGATCCATTTTGAGTTAACTTTTGTATCAGGTCTGAGAATGGGATCTTCTTTCTTTCTTTTGGATATGGCTATCTAGTTCTCCCAGCACCATATGTTGAACAGACATTTTGACCCAGATGAGTGGGCTTAACAGCCTTTTCAAAAATCACTTAATTGTGGCAATGCTGCAATATGTGTTCATCAACTGTAACAAATGTACCACACTAAAATAAAAAATCACTTGACTGTAGATGTGAGAGTCAATTTCTTTTTCTGTCTTTATTTGTTTAATGTTACATTCAAAAAATATGAGGTCCCCATATATCCACCATCCTCCTCCCCCACACCTCCCCCATAACAACAATCTCCTCCATCATCATGAGACATTCATTGCATTTGGTGAATACATCTCTGAACACTGCTGCTCCTAATAGTCAATGGTCCACAACATAGCCCACACTCTCCCACAGTCCACCCAGTGGGCCATGGGAGGACATACAGGGTCCTGTAACTGTCACTGCAGCACCACCCAGGAGAATTCCAAGTCCTGAAAATGCCCCCATATCTCATCTTTTCCTCCCACTCCCTACCCCCAGCAGCCAACATGGCCACATTTTCTTTGATTACTAATCACAATAGTTCATGAATAGAATATCAGTAAGTCCACTCTAATCCATACTCTATTCTTCCATCCTGTGGACCTCGGAATGGTTGTGTCCACTCCACATCTATGTAAAGAAGGGGCTTAGATTCCACATGGATGCTGGATGCAATTCTGCTTTCAGGTGTAGGCACTCTTGGCTCCCTGGTGTGGTGGTTGACCTTCTTCACCTCCATGTTAGCTGAGTGGGGTAAGTCCAATAAACTAGAGTGTACAAGTTGCAAGTCTATTGAGGCTCAGACCTGGCTATCACATGGTCAGTCCAGGGATTCAGGTCCACTGGGTATACATTAAACCCCAGCACCAACTACAGTCCAGGAAAAGTACCAGGAGAGGCTTGTGAACAAAGATCACATCTGAGTCCAGCTCCATCACACAGAAACACAAACTCCAAAGTAGTGCCAACTGAGATGGTACTGAACTCATCTGCCATGACCATAGAACCTGTGGGTCTCTGTAGCCCTCAGAAGAACCAGTACCTGGGGTTGTATCTACTTTATCTGTCTCTGGGACTCTGCTCAGGTGTGCATGAGGGCAAACCCTTTGATAACCTTCCAGCTCTTTTTGGAGACTCATAGCCATATAAACTCATTTGTCCTTTCCATTTCCCCCTTGATTCAGGTCAAAAAGCATTTTAAACTCCTGGCATTATATGTAGATTGAGATATTCTGCTGATCCGAGTTGATCCTTTTATTCAAGGTCATTTTCTAGTTACATCATCAGCTGAGACTTTAGTAACCCCTCAGCACCAGGGAGGTTCATCCCCAGGAGTCATGTCCCATGCTAGAGGGAAGGCAATGCATTTACATGCTGATTTTGGCTTTGAGACTGGCCACGTTTGAGCAACACAGAGGCTCTCAGGAGGTAATTCTTAGGCACCCTGCAGCTCTAGGCCTTGTTCTTATTTCAGGTGCACAGGCTCACAAACATAGTCATTAGTATCAAGGGTTCATTGTTGGACCTTTCTTCTTTTTTATCTTTGCTGTTGGACTTGCGAGATTGTTGCTGATCCTTTAGGGATTGTGATTGAGCTCCCTGGCTAGCAACTCCGCACTCCCTCAATTGTTGTTTTTAATTGTATCCACTATGAAAATATCCAAACATTTTTATGTACCCTGGATATATGCCCTGGAGAACTCCCTGCCAATCATGTGTCCCCGTCAATAACATCCCACACCAGTATTCCTCCCCTGCCATTGTTGAACCTGTGAGAGTCAATTTCTGAGTTCTCAATTTGGTTCCATTGGTCAATCCGTCTGTCCTTATGCCAGTACCATGCTCTTTTTACCAATATAGCTAAGTAATATGCTTTAAAGTCAGGAAGTTAGAGTCCTCCAACTTTATTTTTCTTTTTAAAAATATTTTTGTCTATTCGGGGCTGCTTAGCCTTCCAAATAAATTTGATTATTGGCTTTTTGATTTCTGAAAAAAGGGCTATTAGGATTTTTATTGGAATTGTGTTGAATCTGTAAATCAGGTTGGGTAGAATTGATATCTTAATGATCTATAGTCTTCCAATCCATGAACATGGAATGTCCTTCCATTTATTTAAGTCTTTTTCAGTTTCTTTTAGCAATGCTTTGTTGTTTTTTGAATACAGGTCCTTTATGTCCTTGGTTAAGTTTAATCCTAAATATTTGATTGTTTTATTGCTATTATAATGGAATTTTTTTCTAATTTCCTCCTCAGATTGCACATCTATTATTTTTGCATATTAATCTTGTATCCTGCCACTTTGCTGACTTTGTCTATTAATTCTAGTAGCTTTGTTGTGAATTTTTTCAGGATTTTCTTCATATAGAATTGTGTCATCAGTGACTAGTGAAAGTTTTACTGCTTCCTTTCCTATTTGGGTGCCTTTTATTTCTTTATCTAACCTAATTACTCTAACTAGAGCCTCTAGCACAATATTGAATAACAATGGTGATAGTGGGCATCCTTATCTTGTTCCTGATCTCAGCAGGAAAGCTTTCAGTCTTTCACCATTGAGTACTATGCTAGTTGTAGGTTTTTCATATATGAACTTTACCATATTGAGAAAGTTTCCTTCTATTCCTACTGATGACTATGCTAATGAGCCGGTATGCCTGAAATATGAACGAGGCCTAGAGCTGCAGGGTGCCTAAGAGTTACCTCCTGAGAGCCTCCATGTTGCTCAAAAGTGGTCACTCTAAGCCAAACTCAGCTTGTAAATGCATTACCTTCCCCCCAGCATGGGACATGACTCCCAGGGATGAGCCTTCCTGACACTCAGGGACTACTACCAAGCATCAGCTGATGATGTAACTAGAAAAAGACCTAGAATAAAAGGGTTAACTCAGACAGCAGAATATCTCAGCCTACATGTAATATCAAGTGTTAAAAATTGCTTTTATGACCTTGAATAAAGGGGGGAAATGGAAAGGACAAATGATTTTATATGGCTATGAGTCTCCAAAAAGAGTCAGGAGGTCATCAGAGGGGTCATGCTTACACACACCTCAGCAGGGTCCCAGAGACAGCCAAGATAGATGGAAACCCAGGTGCTGGTTCTCCTGAGGGCTACAGAGACCCACAGGTTCTATGGTCATGGTGGATGGTGCTGGAGTTCAGGGCCATGTCAATTGGCCCTACTTTGGAGTTTGTGTTCCTGAGTGTGATGGAGTTGGACTCAGATGTGACCTTTCTACACATGCCTCTTCTGTCACTATGACTGGACCTGTGGTTGGCACTGGGGTTGGTGTGTACTCAGGATACCTGAATCTCTGGACTGTCCATGTGACAGTCAGGCCCTGAGCCTCAGCAGACTTGCAACTCTTAACCTCTGGATTATTGGACTTACCCTGGCCAACTAACATGGAGGTGAAGAAGGTCAACCACCATTCCAGGGAGCCAAGAGTATCTACAACTGCAAGCAGGAGAATTACATCCATCATCCATGTGGAATCTAAGCCCCCTCTTGATATAGAGGTGGAATGGACATAACCATCTCAGGGCCCACAGGATATAAGAATAGAGTATGGGTTAGAGTGGACTTACTGATATTCTACTATGGAACTATCATGATTAGTAATGGAAGAAATTGTAGCATTGATGTGGAGAAAGTGGCCATGGTAGCTGCTGAGGGTAGAGAGAGGGAAGAAGAGATAGGATGTGGGGCATTTTCAGGACTTGGAGTTGTCCTGGGTGGTACTGCAGGGACAGATGCTGGACACTGTATGTCCTGCCATGGCCCAATGGGTGGACCGGGGGAATGCAATGAAAGTCCCATGATGATGAATGAGGTTGTTGATGTGGGAATAGTGGGGTGAGGGGATGGGGGGTGTATGGGGGCCTCATAGTTTTTGAATGTAGCATTTAAAGAAAAAAAGAGAAAAAAAGAAAAAAAAGAAAGGGTGCTATATTTTGTCAAATGCCTTTTCTGCATCAGTAGAGATCATATGATTTTTCATGTTCAATTTATTAATGTGGTTTATTGCACTAATTACTTTCTTGTGTTGAACCACCCTTGCATACCTGGGATAAAACCCACTTGATCATGGTGTATAATTCTTTTTTTTTTTTTTTTTTTTTTTTAAAGATTTATTTATTTATTTTAATTTCCCCCCCTCCCCTGGTTGTCTGTTCTTGGTGTCTATTTGTTGCGTCTTGTTTCTTTGTCTGCTTTTGTTTCTTTGTCCGCTTCTGTTGTCGTCAGCGGCACGGGAAGTGTGGGCGGCGCCATTCCTGGGCAGGCTGCACTTTCTTTTCACGCTGGGCGGCTTTCCTCACGGGCGCACTCCTTGCGCGTGGGGCTCCCCCACGCGGGGGACACCCTTGCGTGGCACGGCACTCCTTGTGCGCATCAGCACTGCGCATAGCCAGCTCCACACGGGTCGAGGAGGCCCGGGGTTTGAACCGCGGACCTCCCATATGGTAGACGGACGCCCTAACCACTGGGCCAAAGTCCGTTTCCCAGTGTATAATTCTTTTAATACACTTTTAATTTCATTTTGCAAGTGTTTTGTGAGGATTTTTTGCATCTATAGTCATTAGAGATATTGGTCTGTAATTTTCTTTTTCTGTAGTCTTTTTTTTTCTTTATTATTTTTAAATGTTTCATTAAAAAATATGAGGTTCCCATATACCCCCCACATTTTGGTATTAGGGTGATGTTGATTTCATAGAATGAGTCTGGTAACATATTTTTTCTGTTCAAATTTTTGGAAAAGCTTGAGGAAGATTGGTATTAGGCTGTCTTTGATTGGTAGAATTCACCTGTGAAGCCATCTGGTACTGGGCTTTTCATCTTTGGAAGGTTTTTGATGTCTGGTTCAATCTCTTCCTCAAGTGCTTATTAAATTATCAATTTCATTTAGTTCTGCTCTAAGTTTTGTTATTTCCTTCTTTCTGCTTGTTTTGGTATTGGTTTGTTGTTCTTTTTCTAGTTCTTCTAGGTGTGCTCTTAGGTCTTTGGTTTTAGCTCTTTTGAAAATATAGGCATTTATGGCTATACATTTCCTTTGTAGTACTGCTTTAGCTGAATCCTGTAAGTTTTGATATATTGTGTTCTCATTTCATCATTTTGAGGTAGTTACTGATTTCTTTTGCAATTTCCTCCTTGATCCACTAATGGTTTAAGAGTGTGTTGTTTAACCTCTCCAATTCACTGGACTCACCCAGGACAACTAACAAGAAGATGATGATGAACAATGCCCATCCCAAGGAACAGAGTGCCTTCAACTGCAAGCAAGATAGCTCTATCCATCTGCCCCATAGGATCTAAGCTGCCTCTCAATTAGAAGCAGAGTGGATATCACCATTGCCAAATCCTTAAGATTGGGAAATGAACAATGGACTAAAGTAAATGTATTATTATTATCCTACTATAGACAGAATTGTAGCAATGGAACAACTCTTATCATTGATATAAAGGCAGTGGCCACCAGAGGTCTGAGGAATGGGAGAGGAATAATAGGTGTAACATGGGGGCATTTTTGGGACATTGGAGTTGTCCTGTATGACATTGCTGTGACAGATCAGGCCATTGTATATTTTGTCATATCCTACAAAATTGTCAGGACAGAGTGTAAACTATAATGTAAACTGTAATCCATAGTTAGTAGCAATGCTTCAATATGTGTTCATCAATTGTAACAAATGTACCACACTAATTAGGGATGTTGTTGATGTGGGAAACTGTGGGAGAGGAAGGGAGTGGGGCATATGCGAATCCCTTATATTTTTAATGTAACATTTATGTAATCTAAGGCTTCTTTAAAAATAGACAAAAAGTGTGTTTTTTAACTTCCATGTATTTGTGCCTGTTCTGCATCTCTGCCCCTTATTAATTTCCAACTTCATTCATTTGTAGTCAGAGAAATTACTTCATATAATTTTAATCTTTCAAATTCATTGAGACTTGTTCTGTGACCTAGTATATGGTAAATCCAGGAGAATGATCCATGTGCCCTCAATAAAAACATATATCCTGCTGTATTTGTGTGTAATTTTCTTTTCTTTCTTCCTTTTCTTTTCTTTCATTCCGACATCTTTTGTATGGTCTTCATTTTCTTTCTTCTTTTCTCTTCATTCCATGATTTTATTTTATTTTACTTCTTTTCTTCTACCTTTTTAAAAATTAATATTCATTTTTATATTTTATATTTTATGATTTTTCACTTTTATTACTTATATTTTTCCTGGCTCTTTTATGGTTCCTTTTCCATCCATTTTTAAAAATTCTTTTTCTCATCTGCCTTCTTTCTCTTTTTATGGACTTAATAAGTTTTCAGGGTAATATGGACAACTACAATGGTACAGAATAAATGAGACCAAGTGTCAAAGAGGGCCATACACCAACCAAAATGAAATAAAACTAGAAAGAGAAGCTAACCAACTGAGTAAGTCCATTAAGACAAGCATAGGCCTAGACACCAGCAAAAAATTATAAGCCAAACTAAGAAACAGGAAGACATGGCCCAATCCAATGAGAAACTAAAAATCAGGAAGAGACAGAGAACATGGAACAACTAATCAAGGATGTACAAACAAATACCATGAATCAACTTAATGAAGTGAAGGAAGAGATAAACAATATTAAGAAGGCACTTGGGGAACATATAGAAGAAATCTGAAACATACGTAAAAAGATAACATATCTGATGTTGATAGAAGGCACACTGCAAGAAATTAAAATTATGCTGGAAACATATAACAAGAAAAGGAAGAGGTAAAAAAGAAAGACAATAAAGAAAATAAAGAGGAAGAAGAAAACAAAGAAAAAAGACAGAGAGGCAACCATCTCGCTTACCAATAAATCACCCTGTTGCCTGCCCTCTGCAGGAAAGGTACCCAGATGTAGAGAAAAAATAAAGAATAAACAAACAAAAAAATAATACCTCAAAAAAAAATCTGAGTCTAAGTTCCCTGTTGTGAGGCTGCTGTTCCACAGCTTCCCCTCCACCAGGAAGCTGGCTGGGTGCTTGACAACCCCCTAGATTGCTCTCTGGCTCTCTTCTCTTCTGGGCCAGTTCTGCACCTTAAAGTTTGCAGGTTGTCTCTCCCTTCCCCTTTCCCTTAGGCCAGTTGGGCATCTGAGGTCTCGCTGATCTGCCTCTCACAGCTCCCTTTCCCCTCAGGTTGGTTGGGCATCTGACTGCTCACCGGCTGCCTCTCCTGGCTCCCCTCTTACCTGAGCTGTTTGGCTGCTGTCAGCCCATCTCCTCACCAACCCAGTTCCTCTCTGTCCCAGGGTGGGTGGGATCAGCTTCCCCATCCCTTCTCCTTGGAGCCACTTTAGCACCATCTGGCATCTCTTTTTCCCAGAAACCAGCTGAGCTCCAATCTGCTCCTCTCATCTCCCCTCTCCCCCCATTACCTCTCTTCCCTGAGCCAGCAGGCTGCCTGTGCCCACAGCTCTTTGCCTTGCAGTTCCACCACGTTGAGAGCCTACTAGGCTCTGGGACACACCCCTGGTCACTTTGTGGCTTTTCTACTGTCAGAGCTAGTTGAATTCTGGTCTTCCAGCCAAATCACTTGCCTGGCTTCCCTTTCTCTCTCTATCTGAGCTGGCTGGGTGCTGGCTTGCCTGCCCTGTCTCCCATGGCTTCCCTCTCCCCCAGCCAAGTACATACCTCCTTTCTAGCTGCCCTCTCTGATATCACCCACGGCCCTGTAACTTCCCCTCTGCCAGGTAAACCTGGAGAAGGAGCGCATCCTGCATTCCCTAGGCCACCAACTTGGATCTGTCTGCCAACCTACACCTTTTGATTGGGTTGTTTACTTCATTTACATTTACTTCTTTACTTCTTTTGTTTATACTTTCTGATAGTCTTCCCTCTACCCTCTTCTCCAAGACTCTCTCTCCTGTCTTTTTCTTTCAGGCTGTAAGGCTCATTTTAATGCTTCCTGCAAAGCTGGATTCTTTTTTTTAATGAATTCTCTCATTTGTGAATATTTAAAACTCACTTTCATATTTGAAGGACATTTTTGCTGTATAGAAAATTCCCAGCTGGCAAATTTTCTCTTTCACTATCCTAATTATATCATACTACTCTCTTCTTGCCTCCATGGTTTCTTTTTTCTCTCAAAATATTTTTTTTTTTGCCTCCATGGTCTCTGATAAGAAATCTGCACTAAGGTCTTACTGGGCATGGCATCCCTTTGTATGTATGATGGTTTGCTTCTCCTTTGATGCTCTAAGAATTTTCTCTTTATCTTTGCTGTTTGACATAGTATGTATCTTGGAGTAGGTCTATTAAGATTTATTTTGATAAAGGTGCTTCTCATTTCTCTCATGACAGTTGGGAAATTTTCAGCCATTATTTTCCTCAAATAATAATTCTGCCCTTTTCCCTTCTCTTCTCCTTCTGGAACTCCCATGACACGTATGTTGTTGTGCATCATGTTATCATTCAACTCCCTGAGCCCCTGCTCAATTTTTTTCTGTTTTTTCCTCTGCGTTCTCTCTCTTCAATTTAAGCTGTTCTGTCTTCTGCATCACATATTCTTTTTTCTATCATTTTAAGTCTGCTATTGTATGCCTCTAATTTGTTTTTTATCTCACTTATTTTGTCTTTCATTCCCACAAACTCTTGTTATTTTTCTATTCAGGTTTTCAAACTCTTCTTTGTACTTGTCCAGTGTCCTCTTAATGTCCTTTATCTCTTTAGCCATATTGTCTTTCAACTCATTGATTTGATTTAGGAGAATTGTATGAATCTTTTGATTAGTTGTCTCAAATCCTATGTCTTAAGTGGGGCTATTTCTGTCTGTCCTCTACCTATTTTTTTGGTAGAAAAGTGAGTCCTCTGTTTCTCAAATCCCTCATCTTCCCAGAAGGCACTTTTGTACCTCAAAAGATTTTGTCAAAAGAGTGAAAAGGCAGATGCTCCACGGGGGAAAATATTTGAAAATTATATATCCGACAAAAGTTTAATATCCATACTATATAAAGACATCTATGGTTCAACAATAAAAGGACAAACAACCTGATTTAAAAATGGGCAAAAGACTTGAATAGATATTTGCCCAAAGAAGAAATACAAATGGTGAAAAAACACATGAAAAAATGTTTCACATCACTAGTGATTAAGGAATTGCAAATCAAAGCCACAATGAGATATTATTTCACACCTTTTAGAATAACCACTATTAAAAAGATGAAAAATTACAAGTATTGGAGAGGATGTGAAAGGATAGAAATGCTTATTCACTGTTGATGGGAATATAGAATGTAGAATGGTACAGCCACTATGGAGGACTGTTCGGCAGTTCCTCAGGAAGTTGAATATAGATTTGCCATGTGACCTGATAATGCCACTACTAAGTATTTATACAAAGAAGAACTGAGAGCAATGATACAAGGAGACATCTGCACACCAATCTTCATAACGGTGTTACTCACAATTGCCAAAAGATGGAAACAACCCAGGTATCCCTCACCTGAAGAATTGATAAACAATCTATGGTGTATACATATAATGGAATATTATGAAGCTGTAAAAAGAAATAAAGTCATGAAGCATATGGCAACATGGATTAAACTGGGGAACTTTATATTGAGTGAAGCAAGCCAGACAAAAAAGAACAAATACTATATGATTGTGCTATTATGAACTAAATATATTTTTAACTTCATGGAATAATAACTAGTATTTAGGTCACCAGAAAAGAGAGTGAAGTTAGAGAATGAAATCTTAGTGTTAATCTGTGCAGAATTGGTAAAACGGTTGTTCATAAATCTTTGGAAATGAATAAAATGATGAAAGCATACTGTAGTGTTTATAACTAGCAGAGCTAATATTTGGGTATGACAGTGATTGAAAGGGAAAGTATAAGTTCATGTATATTACTAGAAGAAAAGCTAAAAAATGAAACATGGGACTGTATAGCATAATAAAACCTCATATTACCCATCCATTAATTTATTAAGCAAAAAATTGTTGTGCATATGACTTTTAAATAAAGCTTACTTTTAAAATAATCATAAAGAAAAACTTCATGTGAAATATGAATGTGGGTAATACTGCATATAAAAGATGTTCTTTTAGAAACTGAACAAATGCATGTTAATTTTAAAAGATGTTAATATCAGGCAAAAATACAACCAAAGCAAAATATCGACAGTAGTATATAGTAATACATTAATAGTTTTCCATTAAGGGTAAAAAAATAAAGGAAACATACTATCTGGAAGAAGCTAGATAAAAAGTACTACATATTGTTGACTCCATCTATACAAAATATAATTATAAATAAATTCGAGATGGAAACAGGATAGCAGCTATATATGGCAGTGGAGGGAAGCGGACTTGGCCCAGTGGATAGGGCATCTGTCTACCACATGGGAGGTCCACAGTTCAAACCCTGGGCCTCCTTGACCCGTGTGGAGCTGGCCCATGCGCAGTGCTGATGTGCGCAGGGAGTGCCATGCCACGCAGGGGTGTCCCCCACGTAGGGCAGCCCCACACACAAGGAGTGCACCCCATAAGGAGAGCCGCCCAGTGTGAGAGAAAGTTCAGCCTGCCCAGGAATGGCGCCGCACACATGGAGAGCTGACACACAGGATGACGCAACAAAAAGAAACACAGATTCACGTGCCGCTGACAACAGCAGTGGACAAAGAAGAATGTGCAGCAAATGCACACAGAGAGCAGACAATGGGGCAGTTAGGGGGGAAGGGGACAGAAATAAAATTTTTAAAAATCTAAAAAAATATGGCAGTGGAAGCATAGAGAGATTAAGAAGTGATTTTTAAGGGGTAGAGGTTTATTACTGTTATTTGTAAAATAATGAAAATGCTCTAATGATCAAAATGATAGATGCACAACTGTGTGATTATACCAAAGACCACTGATTGCACACTTTGGATGGATTGTATGCTTTATTAATATATATCAATAAAATTGAAAAAGAATAACAAAATATAAATTATTAGAATTCCAGAAGGAGTAAAAGGCATTATCAAAGGAGAGATAATAGTTAAGCAAAGAATAGTAGACCATTCTCTGAGCTACAATAACAGGCTCTCTGTGTTTCAGGGTAGAACATATATTCTCAACAGGGGCAATATTGCCCCCAAAGGGGTGAAAATTTGTACTTGGGGATGAAAAATCTTACCATTTTTAATGTCTAAATTGTAGGTGTACATACACTACAGTAACAGATAAACAAGCTACAATATCAAAGTTTCATGTGGGTGGGTAGGGATTAGGAACAAATTCCTATAAAATCTTCTGAGGGGACAATAATGAGAGAAATAAAGTATGAGAAACGCTGAGCTAGACTGACAAGAGAAACACTAAGTCATGTGCCGGTAAAATTTTTGAATTTCAAGGAGAAAGAAAATCATACAACCATCCTGTTAAAAGATCATGTTACATACAAAAGAAGAATCACACTGGAATTAGACTTTGTATCTCTAATTCTGGAAGTAAGTGGAACGGCAGTTAAGGACTATTGAGAGAAAGGACTATGTTCAATTAATCTTAAATTGAGCCATAATGCGGCTGATTATCAAGCTGAAAGATATTTGAAGATATACAGAAATCCAGAGAGTGTATCTCCCATATTCTGCACTTAGGAAAATACTTGAGAAAAGAATTTCCAATCCAAAAAAGTGCATCAGAACAATGCTACATATATGACTCAGCATGTTAGGCACATTGTGCTGATTTTCGTCATGTGGATTTTGGTGTGTGGTATTAGCCTCAAATTTTGGAAACTTGCAGTGCCGCTGTGATGGTTAAGTTCATGTATCAACTTGGCTTGGTTATGGTGTCCAGTTCTTTAGCCAAGCAAACATTTGCCTGATTGTTACTGTGAGGGCATTCCTTGGATTTAAATCATTAGTCAATTGATTGCATCTATGGCTGACTGCATGTACAATCATCAAAGGAGATTGCTTTCAGCAGTGAGAGAAGTTTCATCCAATCAGTTGAAAGCCTTACTGCAGGGACAGTTGCTGGACCTTGTAGGTCCTGCCATGGACCATTGGGTGGACTGGGTGACAAACTACAATGTAAACCACTATCCATGTGGTGCAGCAGTGCTCCAAAATGTATTCACCAAATGCAATGAATGTGCCACAATGATGAAAGAGGTTGTTGATGTGGGAGGAGTGGGGTGAGGGGGGTGGAGGCTATATGGGGACCTCATGTTTTTTGAATGTAACATTTAAAAAAAAAAAAAAAGAAAGAAAGAATTTCAATCTCTCTTTTGGCCATCAGTCTTTCCTGGGGAATTCACTGAAATCTTCATGGGAGTTCCCAACTTGCTGTGCTTGCCCTGTGGAATTCGGTTTTGCCAATCCCCATGGCCATGTGGGCCAATTCCTATAATAAATCTCATTATATTTACATATATTATTAAGGTATATATCCTGAAAAAAATATTCTGTTTCCCTGGAGAATTCTAACAATCAATAGCATGCCAACATTAATGGAAGTCATTTGTTCAATTCTTATCCCTATGTCCCATTACAAATAGTTACTCAGAGTAAATGAGTTTTATTAATATTATGTAATTTATTTGAAATATTTATTAAAAAAGAACATAGATATTTTACATTTCTTTGTTAATGGATTTTTACACTGCTTTATTACTTTTTTTTAGAGCAATTGTATGTTTACAGAAAAATAATGTTGGAAGACCAAGTTCCCATTTATCACCCCCATCCAGTCCTACCTACCGCCGAGTTGTCCCCTTTATGACATTTTGCATTAATGTGATACCTTTGTTTTCTTTGTTTATTAGCTTTGATGAGCTAATATTATTTTAATTATATGCTTAGCTGTAGTCCATAGTTTACATTAGGGTTTACTTTTATTATTATTATTATTTTTATTTTTTTTCAGATTTATTTTATTTATTTCTCTCCCCTCCCCCGCCAGTTGTCTGTTTTCTGTGTCCATTTGCTGCGTGTTGTTCTTTTTGTCCGCTTCTGTCGTTGTCAGTGGCACACGAATCTGTGTTTCTTTTTGTTGCGTCATCTTGTTGTGTCAGCTCTCCGTGTGTGCGGCGCCATTCCTGGGCAGGCTGCACTTTCTTTCGCGCTGGGCAGCTCTCCTTACGGGGTGCACTCCTTGCGCGTGGGGCTCCCTACGCGGGGACACCCCTGCGTGGCACAGCACTCCTTGTGCACATCAGCGCTGCACGGCGGCCAGCTCCACACGGGTCAAGGAGGTCTGGGGTTTGAACCGCGGACCTCCCATGTGGTAGACAGACACCCTATCCACTGGGCCAAGTCCATTTCCCTAGGGTTTACTTTTTGTGTTATACATTTCTGTTTCTTTAAAAATTTATTGTAGTAACATATACAACATAAACTTTCCCATTTTAACCACTTTCAGGAATACAGTTCAGAAGCGTTAAGTTACATTCTTAATGTTGTGCTACCATCACAACCATAATTAATTTTTTAAAACTTAAAGTACTGACCTTTAATTTACTAATTGGAAAAATATTTATTAGATGATTTACTATTGGCTAGCACAATGCCAGTTACTGAGAAACAGTGTAAGAAGAAATAGATAGTGTCTCTGTCCACAGGAGAGCTCATCCTAGTGAGGAAGAAAGATAAACATCAAATAATCACACTCATGAACGCACTTTCATGAGTACTGTGGGATTTTAAAGGAAAACTTGTTTCAGACTGAGGGGTGAATAAGGGCTTCCTTGGAGGAAATGACCTCTAATCTGTGATCTGAAAGTTGAACAGATGAGTACAATGTGTCTGAGGCTGGAGCATGTGCAGAGAACTTTGAGGGGGGAGAATAGATAGAGGTAGCTTGTGTAAAGATATACTGAACCTGGGCCAAGAGTGGAGTCTTAAAAGAATCAAAAAAAGACTAAAAGACTACAGATTATTTTCCTAACAGGCAAGGTTAAGGTCTTTGTCTTTTCATTTTTAAAATACATGGAAGTTATCCAAGTTTTTAAACAAGGGTAACTCCTGATCAGGTTAGTCTTTTGAAAGTATTCTTTTCTCTGTCTGCTCTGTGAGCCTAGGTTGGAATGAGACAGAGTAGTAGCAGACAGACTTGAGGGAGTCTGTCAAGCATGGAAGGTTAGGGCGAAGAAGATGTCATTTAAGAGATCTAATTTTGAAGCATATTAACTCTGTCCTGAGCTGTCCTGGTGTGTAAGCTCTCTTTAGTATAACTTATAGGGCTTTGCTGCTCAATGCAGTTCTCAGCCTAATGCTCGGCATCATCATACTGCAATTTGGAAATGCTTCCATCCTGCACAAATGAATCAGAATTTGGATGTTAAAAATAGCCTCAGGTTATCTGAATGCAAATAATTTGGGGTGGGGCAAAGATTCTCAAATTTGGCTGAACATTATAATTACCTGGGATTACTAGTTTCCACCACCAGAGACCTGGATTCAAGTGGTATCAATTTTGGCCTGGAGTGAACAAGGTTTAGCCACTTCTCAGGTGCTGGAAATGTACAGTCAAGTTCCAGAAACCTCTTCTTTAAGATAGTTTTTTTCTCAAACTTTAGTGTATATAAGAATCACCTGTAGGATTTTAAAAAACAGATTGCTGGGGCCCACTCCAAATTTCTGATTGAGCAGATCTGTGGCAAAGTCCAAGAATATGCATTTTTAGCAAGTGATACTGATGCTGCTGGTGGGGGGGTGGGGGGGAGTACACTTTGAAAAGCAGAACTGTAAAGTGTTTACTGATTTAGAAATATTTGCAGTGTAAGATGGACCTTAATTGGGACTGATGTGGAAAAATATGCTCTGCTGCTTTACAGATAGATTTTACCCATTCACTATTTTGAAGTCACATGATTATTCTTATTTTCTGGTACTTCCTATATAATTTTGAATTCTACTTGGTTCCATTTATATAAAGGGCAATAAGAGAAAAATTATTTAAAACATATTATATTTCAGTATGAAACTCCTAGACACACTGTACTTGAAGACATACTAAAGTAGAAAGAGACTTGTGTCAATTTCTATATTCCAGTGATCATCAGTATGAATTCAAGAGTAACAAATGCAAAATATTTAGTTGTGTTGTTATGAATCCTCAAATAACAGCAGAGAGGTTCAAAATGTGATTTTCTGCATTGGTGAACATTTTATGAATTTCTGGGCAAAACTATGTACAATCTTCCTTTGATTCACTGAATATTAAAAACATGCAATAATACTTTTAACTATATGTATGATGAATTTTTTTTATAGGCTCAGGAAACTTTAAGTAGGTTTTTACCCATACCCATGTCCAAAAGCCACTGGAGAGTCCTGTGACATGCTGGACAATTTGGACTTGTGCAATACTGTTCTGAGCATTGCAGATAGCCACTATAGATAATAGCAGCTCTTAATCTCTCAGTGAGCACTGACTGTGCTAACTCAAGATTTCAAAATGCTCCCAACAGGGTGGCCACCAATCCTGTTGTGAATTAGTGATTTAGGTGATTTAATCACCTCTAGCATCCTCATGATTAGAATAGGCTCTGCCATTATAGTCCATGAGGGTAATTGAATCAACCAAGACCATGAAAGCCTCTTCCCATTCTAAGATGACTTATATAAGGTTGTTTCCTGTTCTTCAACATTTTGCTTGTTGGAAGAGCTGACGGTAGGGATCATCCTGGTGGCTTCAGAGTCCCTATAGCTGCTGAGGCCCATCAGTCTTGCTGAAGTTCCAAGTTGCCATCACCATGGCCTCAGACCCACTCAGGCTGGCAGTGGTATGTATGAGTAACATGAATAGGAGCATGGAAGTCCACAGCCTTCTCAGGAATAAAGGGTTCAGTGTTTAGTTTTTTGGAACTGGACATGATGTGAAGCTCCCAGGCCCAGGTCCCAAACTGTGTGATTTATGGTTTCACACCACAGAAACAAAATATACAATGGCCTTCTAAGGAAAGACAGAGAATTCTTTATCCAGAATGGAATCTTACACATTTTGGGTAGAAATCAGAGAATCAAGCCTCAGCTGGAAAGATTTCAAGAGTGTACAGATTCCTTTGATTTCATCTTTACCTGTGAAGAGAGTTTATGTTAGAGTAGTAGAAAATCTATTTCAGAGGACAGGAGACCTTCCAGCCTGTGCATTTGATCAATGTGGAAATTGAAGACACCCAGGAAGATGCCACTCTGGGAGCCTCCTCATTTATGAGCTCTGCCAGCACATACAATGTGCAGATGACAGGAAAGCCAGTCTGGATGAGCTGCTCCTGAAATTGGAGGAGAAAAACAGGAAAGACTTTTCTTCACACCATCTGCTTTCACTGATGATCTTGGCTGGACTTGGCTCCTTCCTAAATGACTTTTGTGTCAAATTTGACTACTCCATATTTTCCCTGAAAAGCTTTGTCTTAGTTTTCCAGGAGGTTCTCTGAGAAATACCATGTACACTGGATGGCCTACCAGACATTTATTTTCTCTTGGTTTTGAAGGCTGGAAGTCTTCACTTAAGGTGTTAGCAAAGGCATGCTTTTTCCTGGAGTCAGTAGTATTCTGGTGCTGACAGATCTCTATCAAATGGTGATCTTCTCTCTGGCTTCTTCTGGCTTCTGGCTTCTTCTTGTGGCCCTCTCTGATTGACTGCATCTAAATTTTGTCTCTTTATGAGGCTTCCAGTCATGTGGATTAAGACCCATGTGGTGGTCTGCAGCTGTACCTACCCCATAAAAATATGTTCTTAAATTTAATCCATTCCTGTGAGTGTGAACCTTTTGTAAGTAGGGCCTTTTGATGGGGCTACTTCAGTTGAGGTGTGGCCCAGCCCAATCAGGATGGATTATTAATGGAATCCTTTATGAGGGAATGAAATTCAGACAGAGAGAGCCTTAGAAAGCAAAAAGCTGAACATCAATGGAACCTGGAAGAGGAGGAAGAGACCAGGAGATTCCACCATGTATCTTGCCATGTGACAAGCTAAGAACCAAATTTCCCAGCACCCAACCCCAGAAAGCAACACCTTAATTTGGACTTTTCCCAGTCCCAACCGTGAGTGAATAAATTCCCATTGTTTAACTGGATCCATTTCATACTCTTCACTTGAACAGCCTAGGAAACTTAACCCATCCTGATTCAATGTGGCCACAGCTTGACTAACAGCATCTTTAAAAGGACCTATTTACAAATGGATTCATGCCCACAGGCACAAGTGATTAAGATTTGGGCATATTTTTTGTTGGGGATGCAATTCAATCCCCAGCAGCATCTTTAAAGACCTTTCTCCTAAGTGCTGTTTGGGTTATTATTTTTAGGTATACCACCAGAAGAAAGAATGTTGTCAAGAAAAGCCTTTTATGAGAAATGAAGAGAAAGCTGTAAATAGTTACTGTTTTAAAGCACTCAAAATGTTCATTATTCCCCTAGGTACTTAACATTGGGCAATTAATGCTCCGGGCTCTGTGAGGAAGTTACCACCATTACTGAATTTCCTGAATGAGCAAACCAAAGCTTTAGTGGGTAAATGATTTGTTTAAAGATATCCAGTAGATAAAGAACATTTTAAGAGCAATTACTTTTCACAACTTTTAAAATTTTGTTGAATTATACATACATACACATATGTATTCAATAAATGTATAGTTGAGAACTTACAAAACAAACAAGCATCTCATCATACAGAGCTCCCATACAACATTTTTTTCTTGTTTTCAGTATTATATTGAAGATATTTTCCCTCTAATGAGAAAAGGATTATATTGAATTTTTAAATTTAAGTCTTTGCTTAAGTATTGCATCTTTTTTCCTAATGTTATCTTCAATATGAAAAACATGAGATAATGTGCTGCATATTATTGCTAAAAACATCACAGTATCTATTAAAAAATACCTCACCAAATGATATCAGGTCAAATCTAATTTAAATAAAAGGTATACACTTGTTTCTGTTGGGGGATGAATTGCATACCACTAAGCCACATGCTTTTTAAAACTTTTTTAAGCCTTATCCATTACACTGAGCAAAGCATTCTTTCCTAATGAGAATTTTTGTTAAAACTTAAAAGTTTTATTGGTTTGAACATTGAGATCATCAGATAATAAATCCAAGGATGTCCAGAGAAAACAAGGGAACTATTTTCTTCTTAGGCATTAGCAGTGGAACCAAACCAATGTGTTATTAAAAGTAGAAAAATAAAGCAGAATTAGGTGGTAAGAGCTGAATTAATGTGTGTTATAGAATGAACTAGATTTAAACTTTCAAAACAAGATTTCTCCTGTCAGGATGGGGCAAGAGTGGAAGTGGGCATCAGCTAGCAGGGTGTTTCATGCAAGAGAGAGTGGTCCTCTGGAGTAGGGCGGTGGCTGTGGAAGTACAGAGGAGTCAAAGGATTGTGAGAGATGTTGGAGTTAAAGTGACAGGAGTTGCTGATGAGAAGAGGGTGAGGGCAGGATTTGGAATCACTCTCGGGTTTCTGACTTATCTACAGGGTGGCTGGGTCCAGATACGCGGGTGGGGCGGTGAGGGCCTTCTCCCCTCTTGGGTTTTCTCTCTTTTCCCGTTGCACTTCCTGGTACGGCCATGAGCTGACAGTGGGCAAGCTGGGTGGCAACTGCGGCAGGGGATGAGGACAGGTGATTCGAGTAATTGTTTCAAATTAAGGGAAAGCAAACTGAATAGAAGTTATAGAAAGCAAACTGAATACAAGTTTTATAGTCGGGTATGGAGCAGCCAGTATTGAGGAGAGTTTGAAGAGAAGGGAAGCCCTTTCTGGAGGAGTATATTCCTCAGGAGTGGCTAGGGGATTGTTTGCAGATTACTGGTGGATGGCGAGCAGAGGAGGGGTCCCTATTCCTGTCCAAGCATAATCCAGCCATCTCCACTTGGATTTCCTGGGAACTGGGAAGAGCGCTGATGCTTGAGGGAGCCTATGTATCAAGCCGCTTCCTGAAGGGAGTAGCCACAACCGGCATTTTCCTAGGTTCCTGTTGATGAAGCAGCACAATATGTTTGGGAGCAAGACAGAGTGACTTTTCCAGACACAGAGAATGTGGCCAGAGACCCTTGCTTGATGAGTTCAGGGTAACTTTGTCACTTCTGCAGGGTTTGGCAAAATTCTGCCCAGTATAGGTTTCCGTACAAACAGGGTGAAAACAGGTCTCCGAAAACTTTTCTGTATAAAGAGCAAGTGCAGGATGACTGAAGGAAGGGACAGGTTGTTATCCTGGGAACAAAGCAGGCCACATTCCACCACAAGAATTTGTTTCATATCCTTTGTCACTCTCTTCAGTCATTCTAATCCTTCCCTAGACTTTGTATCCATACTGCAGCATGAATGACTTTTGCAAGTTTCAAATAAGACCTTCTAATCATCCCCGTTTCCTCACAATGTTTCAATAAATTAACAAAACACATTTAATGACTTCCTCATCAAAATCGTTTAAAATATACGACTGACTCTCAGACTGTTAAAAGTATTCAGCAATATGCTATTTTTTCAGTAAAGGTACCCAATGCAAAAGGACAGAGCATGGTTGTAAATGAATATTGCTCACTGCTGTAGCAATACTAATACTTGCAAATAGTATTTAACATCAAAATAATTTAAAGGGACTTTGATGATTGATTCTTTTTTTCATTTTTTTGGTCTTTATTTTTTTAATATTACATTAAAAAAATATGAGGTCCCCATATACCCCCCACCCCCCTCACCCCACTCCTTCCCCTCACCCCACTCCTTCCCCCATAGCAATAATTTCCTCCATAATGATTGATTCTTAAAAACTAGAGCCAACCAAGAATGAATTCATAAGTATTTAAATACAGCATCAAAATGTATAAATAAAACTGACAGGTTTATCAGGAGAAATTTCAATATACACATTCATAGTAGAAGATTTTTGTCATCATCAGATAAAAAGGAAATATCTTTCATAGAACATTTAAATTTGGTTAACAATCTTGATCTAATGTAGATATATACAATCCAATAATAGAAAATACACATTATTTTCAACTACACAGGAAACATTTACAAAACTAAAGCACTGTATCAGCTCACTAAAATGTTTCAGCTAATTCAAAATAATTGATAATCACAAATGACCATTAGGGGAGTGGTTGAGTAAATCATGGTACAGTCATATGATGGCATACTTTGTTATTAAAAAACTGAGAGAGAGAGTTACATATTTCAATTAATGATCTATCTCAAAATACTGTCAAAGAAACAATTGCACAGGAGAGTGTTACAGGCAAGGTGACTTTATTTGTAGCTACCTTGGTAGGAGAGAGAACTAAACTCTGAGGAAGGCAGAGGGTGGTTAAGCTTTCAGAGAAAGGGCAGTGAGAAATTACCAGCAGGCCATCTGGCCAAAGAGGGGAGGGAGGGTCAGTGTGAGGTTGATAACTTGGAATAGCTAGTCTCTGAAGTTGTCCTCCGCCCTGCCTTTTTATTTGCAGTCTAAATTGATTTTCTTGGCAATCCCACAGTTGCAAGATAAGTTTGAAGGTAGTCAGGGAGGGGGAGGGAGCAGGTAGGGGCCTGCCAGGAGCAAGCCTGGCAGCTTTGTCAAGGCAAAGACTAATAATTTTGGCCAATACTAATCTGAAAATTTTCCTTGAACTATATTAAGTAAAAAAATTTCAGTTTAGGATGAGATATTTATCATGGTAAGGAATGTAAAACTATATTGCTAGTTATGATTTTGTACCCACGTAATATATTTTTAGGAAGGCTATAGAAGAAACTAAATAGCAGTTACATTGAGGGGGGGGACTTTAAATTTTCTATTAAATGTACGTAGATCAATATTTATTTATAGAAATTGGTTAGAAAATGACTGAATCCCAATGGTTGAGGTTTGGTTCTTTACAATAGTACATGTGTCGGAAAACTGCTGATACTGAACTCTGTGAATTTGATACTTGTTACTCTTAATTTGCTTCAGGCTTTGAGTATCGTGTATGTGTCACCAGAGAGGATTATTAAACCTTTAATAGAGGGAAATGGATGTGGCTCAAGCAGTTGGGCTCCCTTCTACCATATGGGAGGTCCAGAGTTCAATGCCCAGGGCCTCCTGGTGAAGGCAAGTTGGCTTGCTTGCGAGCTCTCCCACGCGGTGTGCTGGCCCAAGAGGGAATGCTGCCCTGTGTCCAGTGACCCCTGTGCAGGAGTGCTGCCCTGCATAGGAGTTCCGGCTGATGTGGAGAGCTGGTGCAGCAAGATGATGCAATAAGAGACACAAAGGAGAGACCATAGAGACATAGCAGAAAAAGGGAGCTGAGGTGGCACACGAGAATGATTGCCTCTCTCCCACTCTGGAAGGTGTCAGGATCAGTTCCTGGAGCTGCCTAATGAGAATACAAGCAGACACAGAAGAACACACAGTGAATGGACACAGAGAGCAGTGGGAGGGTGGGGGGGAGAGAAATAATAAATCTTAAAAATATTTAATAGAGATAGATCTAATTGCTACTATCAGAGTGTCTAATTTAAAAATTGAAGCACTCATAAAAAATGAGTTGTATTATTCAGTTTCCTCAGATATTTGTTTAAAGATCATGTCTGATATTTTTTCCTGTTTCCTAAATGAGTAGTTGTTTTCTCTGAAATTAGTCTCATTTAGTTAATTAATTCAACATATATTTAGAAGATAACTCACTCTGTGCTGTGATGCAACTATAAGCTCAAATACTTCTCTGTGTGAGACTTCTAAGTTTTTAAAGCAGTTTTATTGAGATATATTCACATACCATACAATCCATCCAAGGTTTACAATTGATGGCTTTTAGTATAATCACAGAGTGGTTCATTTATCACCACAATCAATTTTAGAACATTTTCGTTGCTCCAAAAAAAAAAACCTCACACTCCTAAGTAGTAACCTCTCAATCCCTCTATCCTTCCCCAGCCCAACATAATGACTAATCTCATTCTGTTTCTATAAATTTATTTATTTTTAAAGAATATTAAAATATTACTGTTAACCATAGTCCATAATTTGCATTAGGTGTATTTTTTTCCATATACCCCCCATTATTAACAACTTGTAATGGTGATATATATTTGTTATAGTTCCTGAAAGAAGGTTTTTGTAATTGTATTATTCTCCACAGATACAGTCCACCATAAGGTTCACTGTGTTACACAGTACCATGTTTTATCCTCATGCTTTCCTTCTAGTAACATGTACTACCCAAAACTTCTCCTTTCAACCTCATTCACACACATAATTGAATGCTGTTAACAATATTCACACAAATGTGCTATCATCACCTCTATCCATTTATAAACATTTACTATCAACCTAAATAGAAACTCTGCACAAATGAAGAATAAGCTCTCTATTCTCTTCCCCCATTCTATCTCTTGGTAACCTATATTCTAGATTCTAACTCCATGAGTTTGCTTATTATGTTTAGTTCATATTAGTGAGATCAGACAATATTTGTTCTTGTATCTGGCTTATTTCACTCAACATAATGTCCTCCAGGTTGATCCACATTGCTGCATGCATCAAAACTTCATTCTTTCTTACTGCTGGTTAATAGTGCATCAAATGTATAATATATACCACATTTTCCTTATTCATTCATTGATTGATGGACCTTTGGGCTGCTTCCATCTTTTGGCAATTGTGACGTGTAATTCTGAATAGTCCCTGCCCTCAGGGTTACAAGACTAGTGGAGGGAGAAAAATAGTCATCAAACAATCCCACATGAATGAGGTACTGTGAGTTTTGGGAAGCTTTGAAGAGGCGATCTTCATTCCTAAGGGGATGAACTTTCAGCTGAGACCTGAAGGGGGTGGATAGACAAGTACTGTGTGAAGATCTGCGTCAGGGATTGGGGCAAAATAAACATAGTAAGTGTGTAAGAGACGGGGATTAGTTTAGTTTTCACATAAAGGTAATATAAAGCAGGGAGGAAGAAAATATTAATTAATGTAACCTGGAAACCTACTGCCTCAGTCTCCCATTCCAAGTTAAGCAGGAACAAAGGAAACCAGTTTAAGCCAGTTCTATAGCCAGAAAAAAGGATGCACAAGAAAGAGCTAAATAAATACCAATTCAGCACTAAATTCCATTCCTTATTTGGCAAAAGGAGCAGGTAAAAGCCAAAATGGTTGGAATGTAATGGGGGGAACTGTTAATCTCAAACGGGGGCACTTGCGTGGGGAGAGTTAGACCTCTTGTATAGGCTGTAACCTTTGAAGTATCCAGTCTATGGAGAAACAGAGGAAGGGCTTGTGTGCTAGGCTTAGGGGTATAAATTGTGTCACTTTCCTTTGTTTGGCATGCCAGCCACATGTTCTGGCTGTGTGTCCCTTCTTGCAAGATTCAGAATAAATTCTTTTCTTCTCCACAAGTGGGTAAGCCTTATTTTTTTCCAGAAGAAGATTTCTTTCCTACAAGTGAAAAAGTTTTAGTTTTGTTTTTGTTTAGAATGAGAGACTGGTTTTCTTATAAGCAAAGAAAAAATGATTATATTCCCTCAATTCTAAGGCTAGGGCAGAGCTCTTCGGCCTTTCCTCCTGCAAACCAGGCTCTCTACCTGTGCCCCGGGTATTGATGTGAGCATTGATGTTAGTTGCCTTGATGTTAGAGCAGTTTTTCCTGGCAGGCGACATGGTTCCTGCCTTGAGACTTGAGATGATAGACTGGCCTTTCCTCTCTTGGAAGGGCTCTTTTAGGCCATTAGAGTACAGTTTCATTCTTATACTCAAATGCTGGAAAGGCGATGTTTGTCTGTTCTTCTTTCCTTCTCTCTGCTGTCTTGCATTGACCCAGAAGATTTGCAGCATTCTGTGGTACTCTTACACAGCCTCATCACAGTTCATCTTGATAATCAGAACTCCACCTTTGAGGGTACACTTTCTTTTTTCCTATACATGAACTAATTCTGGTCCAATAATGCTTATGATGCATATGAACTGCAGGAGGGTTTTTTGAAATCATGGACAAGGTTCTCACTGGTTACAGGCATGATATTTTTAGACAACAATACTCTGGGTTTGTTAAAAAACATTTTTATTTTCCAGACCTAGTATTTATAGCTAATAATTATTAGGTGATTATTATGAGCTACTCACTTTGTATATATTAATTTATTTAATCCTGACAACAATTTTCTAGAGTAGGTCTGATTATTATCACCAATTTACAGATAGGGAAACTGAAGCAAAGAAAGAATAAGTGACATATTTCTACTGCTCTAATGTGAAGACTGGATGTGAACTTGGCAGTTTGACTCCAGAAATTGTGTGCTTAGAAACTAGGCTGGCACTCTTGGCTCCCTGGTGTGGTGGTTGACCTTCTTCAACTCCATGTTAGCTGAGTGGGGTAAGTCCAATAACCAGAGTGTAGGAGCTGAAGTCTGTTGAGGCTCAGGAGAGTGCCTACAACTGAAAGCAGGAGAATTGCATCCAGTATGCATGTGGAATCTAAGCACCCTCTTGATATAGATGTGGAGTGGACACAACCATTGTAAGGTCCACAGGATGGAGGAATAGAGTATGGATTAGAGTGGACTCACTGATATTCTATTCATGAACTATTATGATTAGTAATCAAAGAAAATGTGGCATTGGTGTGGAGAAAGTGGCCATGGTGGCTGTTGGGGGTAGGGAGTTGGAGGATGAGATAAGATGTGGGGGTGTTTTGGGGACTTGGAGTTGTCCTGGGTGATGCTGCAGGGACAGTTACCAGACATTGTATTTCCTCCCATGGCCCACTGGGTGAACTGTGGGAGAGTGTGGGCTATGATGTGGACCATTGACCATGAGGGGCAGTGGTGCTCAGAGATGTATTCACCAAATGCAATGAATGTCTTGTGATGATGGAGGAGATTGTTGTTATGGGGGGATGAGTGGGGTGAGAGGGTTGGGGAGTTTTTGGGGACCTCATATTTTTTGAATGTAATATTAAAAAAATAAAGACAAAAAAAGAAATTAAAAAAAAAAGAAACTAGGCTGGATGCAGTTTACACAGAATACAGTTTTTATATTCAGCCCTCTTTCCAGCTACTAGTAAAATCTTAAACTAGTCATTTCTGATTAACATAATTCAGTCAATTCAAGTTTTATCCAACCAGTTCAGGATGTCTCCCATGCCCCTTTCTCCCAGAGGCTGATTCTAACTTCTAGGGCAAGTGTGCAGCACTAGGGCAGGGGTGGGGAGGATGTTATTAATTACACGGGCATCTGACAAGATGTGGGGGTTCAGGGTGGCCTCTGACCATCTGCATGTATGGTTGCTGATGTCCTTGAAATAGACCTGTCCCTTCTAGTCCTGAAGTTCTTAGTCCCAGAAGTAGGGACTACAAAATCCTTGTTCTGACCACAAGATGTTCCCAGGCCTTCTTTCACTTTATCATGGGGTTTAGAAAAGTTTTATATGATTTTCGCTACCACTCTGTGGCCTGGAGGAGACTCAGTACTATAGTCATGTAAAATGCTTAGATTTGTTTCCCCAGGTTTAGCTGCACTTGATTTTCACATGATAGCTTCAGCTAGAGTAGTGAGCATCCAGTGGGCACATGAAAATTATGCATGACATGAAGTGGACAGAGGTGGGCTTAACTTTGAGTAGAGTACATTTCTGAGCATTTATTAATCTTTTAAGAAATATTATAAATTGGTCTTAGAATTTCTACAAAATATAAAATTCAGGACGAACCACTTATTTTGAATGTAATGCAGTATAGAAAAGTAGAATTATATCTTGCGACTGTTGTAGCAATAATCTTCTCACAGAATCTGATTACTTCTGAAATCTGTATGATTCCCTTCTTAATAATTTGCTTGTTGGACTCATTAAGTTCTGATTTGAAAAGAACAAAATTGTTAGTTCCATTCACAAAGAAATGTATCCATAAAATTATTAATTTTATATAACTAATGAAAAATAGTAAAATCTTTTAGAAAAGCCTAAACTATGGAGGGCAAATCTTGGATAATATCTGTGTATATTTATACCAGAACAAACACAATGGCTTTCTGAATGTGGGATTACTTTCTCCTTCCTAACTTTCTATATTTTCTGATTTTTAAAAATCACGTACAGTATTACTTTTATAATCATTAAGATAGAAAGTTACTTCAAAGTTGAAAAAGAAAGCTCACACCATACATCAGGATGAAAAAAAATCTCAATAAACTTATTTATAATAAAAGGATATAAAGAAGGCAGGAAGGAAGCAGACTTGGCTCAACGGTTAGAGTGTCCACCTATCACATGGGAGGTCCATGGTTCAAATTCAGGACCTCCTTGACCTGTGTGGAGCTGGCCCACATGCAGTGCTGATGCGTGCAAGGAGTGCCGTGCCATGCAGGGGTGTCCCCCATGTAGGGGAGCCCCACGTGCAAGGAGTGTACCCCATAAGGAGAGCCACCCAGCATGAAAGAAAGTTCAGCCTGCCCAGGAGTGGTGCTGCACACATGAAGAGCTGACACAGCAAGATGATGCAACAAAAAGAGACACAGATTCCAGGTGTCACTGACAAGAATAGAAGTGGACATAGGAGAACACACAGTTAATGGACACAGAGAACAGACAACTGGGACGGGGGCAGAGGCGGGGCGGGGGGGAGGGGGAAAGGGGAGAGAAATAAATAAAAATAAATCTTTAAAAAAAAATAATAAAGAAGGCAGGAAATTTACCCCCCAGTAAACATTAATGTGGATTTATGATGCCAAATCACCAAATAGAATGATGTACTTGAGAGGTGAATGAAATAAGAATGTGTCCAAAATAATCATGCAACACATGTCTACTTCTACAAATTGTTGCACATGGACATTTATGCAATCTTAGGAAAAGTTACAGTTCATTATTTATAATGAATTTGAATCTTATGACCACCCCTGGAATGTATATAACTTCAAAATAATTCTTCTCATGAGGAACAAAAATTTTAAAATATTTATATATATTAATTGTGTGCATTGAGATTCAGATTAAAAATAAGTTTAATATTCATTTAAACCGACCTGAAAACAGGCTTGTAGGAAGACTGGGTTGGCTGAAAGAGGTTTCTGTACTGAAGCATTAAACATTTGCATACTTGGTTTGGGATGGAGTTCAGAGCATCTGCAGAGGAACAGGAGAGAAAATAAGAGAGGGAGAGGGAGGGAGAAAATAATCTTAGGGACCTGGGACCAGGTGCATTTGGGAAGAGTGTGAGGCTGGTAGAGACAGCTCTGTCCCTGGAGCCCCTGATATAAGGGCTTCCCTCAAGGGTTCTTATGAAAGAAGATAAACAGCCCAAGCTGCATTTCATCACTGCTGTTGAAGACTCATCTGAGGTTAGTGAGTGATTTAGGCATCTCAAGGTGCAGATAGTTCCAGGATCAAGGTAAGGACTTGGCTGTTATAGGCAGATGTGATAAGACTCTTGAAGCACATTGATATTTGTGGAAAAAGAATGGTAAAGACCAGAGGCACAAATCTGGTTTGTTACAGCAGATGTGGAGAGTGAAATCTGGGGAGGGAAAATGAGGGCACATGGAGTAGATGCTGATTTATCGAAAGTTGGTAAATAAAGAGGAATGATCCAATAAGTGGCAGGTGTCCTCGTTAGAAAACATCCTGACTTTGACTGTAGATCCTTCATGGCAAAATAGGATAGGGATCTGGGCTCAGCTGCCCAAACAGATTGTTGGAGAAGGCTTTGGGGTCAGGTTTGCAAAGAGATTTCTCAGAGATGTGGCATTCGAGTGGGGGCTTTTAGCATCAACATGTCTTAGACCAAAGTTACTCTATCAGGAGATCAATCTCACAGGCAAATTCCCAACTTCTGAACACCTTGGCCTCTTTGTAGCTCCAATTAATAAAATGTCCCCTGCTACTTCCTTTTCCCAAACAACTGACCATCCTTCGTTTCTGTAATTTGCCCTCTACTTAATTCCTGTCTTGGTTGATTTGTGTCTTCCCTGGCCTTTTCCTTCTTGCTGTTTTTTTCTTTTCCTTTCCTGGGCAGGTCTGTGGGGTACACACCGGCTCCCTTTCCCAGGTGCCATCCCACTCATCTTCCTTTCCTTCCACTCCCTGCGGGAGGAAGGCTGCCCTCAATGGAGAGAATGTTCTCACAGAGAGGCCATAGGCTGTATAGAAGACAGTTCTCCATCCCGAGGCCAGCTGACTGCACTCCCTTGTCTGGTGACTGTATTAGCAGAATGAATCTTACCATAGTATTAGGAGGATAGTATTAGGAGATGATATTCCACTCCAGGAAGAAAAATAAGTTGCACCAGGAGGGCGAAATGGAATGGAAGAAATTATATAGCTTAGCCACTAAGCTAGATATTTTTAAAATATTTCAAAATAGAAGGAATTAATATTTGTCTTTGTCTTCATACCTATCTGCTTACATGTTTGTCTCTCTCTCAAACCATAAGCCTATAGGATCCAGGTACATTCCCATTGCTTTTCTACTATCCAAGTGTGTGAAATGGTGCCCGAAAAATATTTATTGTTTAAAATATGCTTGCTGAATGACTGAGTTAAGATACAGATGAAAGAACACTAGGAAGTAAATGATAAAATTTCCACCTGCAGAAAAATCTTCCAAATATGCATACTTCTTTTCCCCTGCCAATTACTCTTTTTCTGATTTCAGTCATTTCTCAGTTCCCTGAGGTGCCAACCAGAGCTGCCTCACCTAAAGCTCACAGACTTTACCAACGTTATTGCTTGATGGTTCTATGCCCTCTCTTCATGGTTGTGGAAACTGTACGTGATGAAGTCAGGTAGATTTCAAACCCTATCTCATCAGGTATTGGCTTGCAACATTTGGCAAGTGATTCAAATTCTCTGAGTTTCACTTTTCTTAAGTGTGAAATGGGGATATATCCTTTCTAGAGTGGATTTCCATTTCCTAAATTCAAGAATATATAAAGCGCCACATGTGGTGTGTTTACTTCCGTCCCTGGCATAAAGCAGATGCTTAATAAATGTTAGTTTAATTCCTCTGTAACTGTATTATATTCCAATTCATTCATTCCTGAAACACCACTGGCTTTTTATACTGTAGTCTCTTCTGTCAACCACTGTTCTATAAACCTCCACAGGTAATATTTCTAAACTAGACTAATTGTTCTAAACCACTATCTGCAAAACATCTGAGGGCTGACTACTGTGTAAAGGATGGAGTCTAAATTGCAAAGTTGCATTCAAAGTTCTTATCTATCAGGACAAACTGACCTGTACAACCACCTGTCTCTTTTCAGCACTCCCTATGCACCAGTCCTACTGGGCAGAAATTGTTTATGAATCTACTATGCTCTGATATGTACACCCACCTCTTGTTATGCTGCTTCCCTCTCACAATCATCACCTAGTGATAACCTACTCAATCTCAAGACTGAGTTCATTTCAAGAATCATCTTATTTATAGCCTTTCCAGACACTATTAATGACTTCCTCTGTGCATACAAAATCCTCTGTAGCAGTACTATCTTTTACTTTCATTTGTTAGTGATATGTGTTTCTTTAAATTAAACTGTTATTATTGAGGGCATAGAACCTATCCTAGTCACTTGTGTATGCTTCTTTATTTTCATGTTTAAAGAGGATGGCGAGTGTGGGATATACCAAAAGCTCTGGGTGACCTCAGAAAGAATATTAAAGGAAAATTTCCGGTCTCTTTGAATAGCAAGTGAGGTTCCTGGTCATCTGCTCCAGGCATGACTACCTTAAACCACACTGGGATCAGCCACACAGTCTTTCACTTGCTGGGCATCCCTGGCCTAGAGGACCAGCACATGTGGATTTCCATCCCCTTCTTCATTTCCTATGTCATGGCCTTGCTTGGGAACAGCCTGCTCATCTTCATTATTCTCACAAAGAGCAGCCTCCATGAACCCATGTACCTCTTCCTCTGCATGCTGGCAGGAGCAGACGTTGTCCTCTCCACATGCACAGTACCTCAGGCCTTGGCCATCTTCTGGTTCCATGCTGGGGAGATCTCCCTGGATCGCTGCATCACTCAGTTCTTCATCATCCACTGCACTTTCATCTCTGAGTCTGGGATCTTGCTGGTGATGGCATTTGACCGCTACATTGCCATATGCTACCCACTAAGATATACCACTATTCTTACCCATGCCTTGATTGGGAAAATCGGAGTGACAATCTTTCTGAGAAGTTATAGTACAATTTTTCCAATAATATTTCTTTTAAAAAGATTGACTTTCTGCCAAAATAATATCATTCCACATACTTTCTGTGAACACATCGGCTTGGCCAAATATGCTTGTAATGACATTCGAGTGAACATCTGGTATGGGTTTTTTGTCATAGTGTCAACAGTGGTCTTAGATGTATTGCTGATTTTTGTTTCGTATCTGCTGATTCTCCATGCTGTGTTCCACATGCCTTCCCTAGATGCTCGCCACAAAGCTCTCAACACATGTGGCTCCCATGTCTGTATCATCATCCTCTTTTATGGGCCTGCAATCTTCACAACCCTTACTCAGCGGTTTGGACGCCATATCCTACCTCATATCCACATCTTGTTGGCCAATGTCTGCATTCTGGTTCCACCTATGCTGAATCCCATCATTTATGGGATCAAGACCAAGCCTATCCGAGAGCAGGTGGCCCACATACTTTGTCCAAAGTAGAAATAATTTTGGATAGGGACAAAGTTCAGAATCTGTAGCTATCCATGAGGTAGTCTATAGCAGCAGTGGGAATGACTTCTATCTATGGAACAAGTTCACCAGAGAGGTTGCAAGACTGACTTTTCCCACTCTCTAAACAACCTGAGAGAGCAGTACCATATTTGACTGAGCAATCTACCTCCTGCACATTTTACTGGGGCAAGATGGATTTTTTTTCGGAAGTCATATCCTTTATGACACTTGCTTGATCTTTGGAATTAGATGAAGTGAGAAGAGTGTTCTGCCCTGGGAATGTGTCCACCTCATCTTCATGTAGTTGCTCAAGTTCTGAAACATCACGTTACGGGCCTGGGCAATTAAAAACTCCATTCTTTTTTGTCCTTCATTCTAGCAAGTGATATTCTTAGACTTTGCAGCTTTTCCTATTATATTATAATTTATATACTGATCAACATGCGTGCATGTATTACAGAAATATAAATGAGTTGTGTGGAACTTATTTTACAGAAAAATCTTTGAGGAGACTGAGGGTGATCACTCCTGTGCTGAGAAAAGACCAGTGTGGTTTCTGAAGAGGGTGTGTATGCTGGAAGAATGCTGAGGGAGGAGAACTCCTCTATTCCAGTGTCACATGATATTCTTCAAAGATCCTCCTCAGGAAGGCATTCAAGGCTCTTAGTGATCTGAATCTGGCTTCTTTATAGCAATATTTCCCACATTGCCTTCCAAGTAAGCCAAACTTCCAACACACCAGGCTGCTCACTCCTTACCTTTCCCAGGTCATGCCATAGTCTTTCATGTGTGTCTGCTTTTTCTTGGAATAACATCCCTTGACTTGTGGAAAACTATTTCTTACATAGGCCTGACTCTTACATTGTCTCCCCTGGGATGCTTTCTTTAACCATCTCTTTACATTAGGTATTTTTTTGAGTTAATAATTTCTCTACGAGAAATACCATTTCCATATTTCTTTTTTAACTACTTATTTTATTAAAAATATATGCTTTTTATAGAAAAAAACAGAACTAATAAGATGAAAATCATTTTTTTTTTTTGAGGTACTGGGGCTGGGGATTGAAACCAGGTCCTCCTGTGTGGGAAACCAGAGTTCAACCATTAAGCCACATTGGCTCCCTTGAGTTGGTTTCTTCATTTGTTTGCTTGTTGTTTGTTTTTTCTTTGTTTTTGTTTTTGTTTTTACGAGGCACTGGGGACTGAACCCAGGACCTTCCATGTGGGAAGCAGGTGCTCAACCACTTGAGGCACATCTGCTCCCTGAAAATCACTATTAAACTGGTAGTCTTCAAGCTATTTATTGTTAAAATTTTGGTCCTATAGTTTATATCTATGTCTACATACTTATTATCTATATCTGTATTCGCATCTCTATGACTACTATCTATTATATCTATATCTATCTGGAAAACATGATTGTATGATATATAAAGAGGGTATTTATCATACTATATAGAAAGTTTTATAACCTAGCTTCTTTATCTAGCATTATATTGTTGACATTGTTCATTTCTAATATATATTGACCTACATGCTCAATTCCTACATCTATATAGTATTTTATTGCAGGGTTTTGCCATAAGTTATGCAATCAAGTCTACTTCTCTTAAGCTCTTCTTTTATGGCATTTAATTATTAATTCTTGTGGCCTACACACAGTGCTGATGCACACAAGGAGTGCCATGCCATGCAGGGGTGTAGGGAAGCCCCATGTGCAAGGAGTGCGACCCGTAAGGAAATCCGCCCCACAGGAAGAAAGTGTAGCCTGCCCAGGAGTGACACCACACACATGGAGAGCGGACATAGCAAGATGATGCAGCAAAAAGAGACACAGATTCCCGGTGCTGCTGACAAGAATGCATGCAGTCACAGAACACACAGTGAATGGACAGAGAGAGCAGACTACAGGGGGAGGGGAGGGAAGGGAGAGAAATAAATAAAAAAATCAATCTTTAAATAAAAAGATCATATAAAAATTGTAAAAAAAGTTTAAGACTAAATTTTACTTAAGTGCACAGCTAAGCAGATATTCTAAATCAATTTTTGTGTGTTATCTTTTAAAGTAAGATGTGGACTGCATCAGAACAACAAAACAACAAAAATAGAAGGAAGAATCCTAGTCAGGAGAAAAACCACTGATAAACTTTTTTGGTGTAATCCCTTATAATCTTCATTCTGTATGTGTATATTTTCATAAAGAGGTCAAGTTATCTATAAAATCTTGGAATCTGCTATTTTCATTATATATTTTAATGTAATCATATTCTCATGATTTAAATAATCTGGTCATAAATATAATTTCTAATGTGTGCCTATTATTCCACTGTAATATTTTCAATATTATTGGGCATTTGGATTTGGATTTGTCCCAGTGTAACAATTACATACAAGGCTCCTATGAACATCTTCGTGCATAAAGCTTACTGGTTTTTCTGCTTTCATTTTAAGGATAGTTTTCGAGAATTGCAATTTCAGGTTTTTGGTGAAGACTATAAACTTGTATTCAGAAATCATGTATGATTTACTCATGTTTAGGAGTTTATGAGAAAATAATCTCATTGCACCAACAATTGGATTGAATATTCTCATCTTTTAAAATTTTTGCCATTTGTGATACTGTGTTGCAATTTTTGTTTCTTTTTTTATATTTGTTTCTTTTGATAGCTGTTGAGGTTGACCATTTATTGATAATCATATTTCATCTTGTGAAGTAAAGAGCGATCATTTGTCAAATGCCTATGAAGTTGCATATCCATGAGATATGCATTAGAGACAAGGAAATGGAATTCTGCTAAGGTAAACAAGCCTATTTCTGTTTTATTTTCCAAGTCTTTGCTTTTGGGTACTGTCACATGGATCCTTAAAAGAGAAAGATTATGTCTGTAAACAAATATATTCCTCTAGGTGTGATACCCTTTGATTACATTAAATTTAGCTGAGAGGCCTTTGATTAGATAACCTGTTAGGACTGTTTTAGGACTTTTGATTCAACTATGTCAGTAAGTGTGACTCAGGTTGTGTCCCCACCCCTTGCTGGGTCTGATATAAACAGACTCACAGGGACAGACACACAAGAAGAGAGAACTTTGTCATTTTTGATCCTGCCATGTGACAAAAAGGAGAAGGCTCAAGGAACTGAGGTCCTGGGGGAGAAATGAGCCATTTGCCTGATAGTTTACAGCTTATCTTTGGAAGAGACCTGTTATTGGGAACAGTTGACACTGATATAGAAAGCCCTAAGAGATAAGCCCTAAACCAGTTTGCAGCTGACATTGGGAAGAAAGTGGAGTAGCTGAGCCTGTGAGAGGAAGCTAGGGGGGAGGGGTGGGGTGGGTGGGAAGGCAGAGACCAAGCAGAGATTGACCTCCGTCTTGCTTCAACACATGGCAGCTGAGTTTGTTGAGAAAGCACCTCTTATGGTGCTTTGAACTGGACTTTTCATGGCCTTGAAACTGTAAGCTTTTACCCCAAATATATCCCCATTATAAAAGCCAACAGATTTCTGGTACTTTGTATGGCAGCTGGGGCAAACCAAGACAGACATATCTCTTAGATGATTCTAGCTATTCCTGCCTTTGCCCATTTAACTCTTAAAAATCTATGTTGTTCTTATCTATTATTATTTTTAGTTTTCTCTCTCATATTTAAATATTTGTACAGTATAATTGCCCTCCAGTCTTAGTGTTTTTATAAACTGACTTAAATAATAAGAGGTATATTTATATCTTTTGCTTCACATCTTTTTCATTTGACCTTAGAAAATTCTCCTTCAGCTATGATCTGAGTATTATTCATATTCATTTCTATTTTAGTTTTTATCTCTAAAATAGGATTATTTTTTCAACCTTATAGAATTTTTGTGAGGATCAAGTGGGTTAATATACGTAAAGTGCTTAGAATTATCTGGTATATAGTAAGTATTACATGTATTTGCTATCATTATGGCTCTTTTTTTGTTTAAAATGTATTTATTTCATTTTCAGTATTTATTTATTAAACTTTTATTGTGGAATAATTATAGATACACAGGAAGTTGAAAAATATGTGCAAGGTGATCCTGTGTACTCTTCACCCTCTTTCCCCCATGGTAAATGCAGTGGATTGAATTATGTACAACAATTTAGACTGCTCTTGGTCTTGATCTGCATTCCCGTAGGTGTGACACCTTTGTAAGTAGGATCTTTTGAAGATGTTATTTTAGTTAAGGTATGACTCAATAGAATGAGGCTGGACCTTAATCTGAATTACTGGAATCCTTTATAAACAGAAGAAATTCAGGCATAGTCAGAGAAAGCCACAGGGCAGAGCCAGCAGTCAGAAGTCAAGGGAAGCTGGAAGAGAAAGGAGAGGACATCGCCATGTGACACAAGGCAGAAATACAACCAAGGAACTCCAAGGATCGTAGGCAGTCAGCACCAGACCTTAGGGAGGAAGCATTGCCTTGTTGTTGCCTCAAGTTTGGGCTTCTCTTACCTCTAAACCATAAGCAAATAAATTCCTGTTGTTTAAGCCAACCCATTGTATGGCGTTAGTCATAGACACCTGGTAGACTAAGACAGTAACCTCTTGCATAATTATAGTACAATGTCAAAACCAGAAAATTTACACTGGCATAATCCATGTCTTATTAAGATCTCAACAATTTTACATGCTTTCATTTGTGTGTGTGTGTGTGTGTGTGTGTGTGTGTGTAGTTCTATGCAGTTTTACCACATACATAGATTTGTGTAAACCACCACATCAAGTTAAAGAACTGTTCCATAACCCCAAGTTTCCTTTTTGTGGTCTCATCTACCTTCTTCTTTCACATATCTAACCACTGGCAATGACTGATTGATCCTTCATCTCTACACTTTTATTTCATGAATGTTATATAAATGGAATCATACAGTATGTAACTTTTAGAGACCGGCTTTATTTAACTCAGCATATTCCCTTGAGATCTTTCCTGTTGTTGCATGTATCAATAGTTCATTTTTGTGTAGTAGTGTTCCCATGGTATGGTTTTACCAGTTTTTTTTTTAACATAAACATGTTAAATGACATTTAGAATGTTTCTATTTTTTGCTATTGTGAATAAAGTTCTTTTGAACATTCATACACAGGTGTTTGTGCAAACAATCGTTCTTATTTCTCTAGGATAAATGCTCAAGAGTGCAATTCTGGGTCATAGGAAAAGTGCATGTTTAGTTTTATAAGAAACTGCCAAACTGTTTTCCTCATTGGTTGTATCATTTTACATTCCCACCAGCAATCCTTGAGTGATCCAGTTTCTCTGTAGCCTCACCAACATTTGGGTGAGGCCTCACTGCCTGATGATCACAGAGGCCAATACTATGACATTGGGATTTTGAGAAAAGAAAGATTTAATAAGCTCGAGTGGCACGGAGAGACGGGGTCAGGCTCAAATATGTCTCGCCAATCTGAGTGGTAAGGGAGATTTTACAGGAATCGCAAGTGAGAGGTGGGAACAGAGGTGGGAGCGTTGACTTTTCATAGTGCAGTTGTTAATTATAGAGTTGTCCATATGTAGTAGAGTAGATTTTAGATTAGATCTTCCTTATTGAAGGCTCTCTCACATTGATCTGCTTCTGATGTCTCCCTGTCCTTGTAATCTTGGTTCTGAGGAAGGTAATCCCTGTTCCTGGTTTCTCTAAGGTCGTTGACAAGACAAGAGTCAGTGTTTTCTGCACATGCTTAGGTTATATGACCTGCAATTAAATAAACTCAGAAGAAAAGGTCCCAGAAACAGGGCACTCATCCACCCCAAACCAGTTTTGGCCTGCCTGTGGTTTCATTACTGCGACGGTTTGCTCGGTCGGTAGAGGTGGGGTCTGGCTGCGGACGAGGGGTCGGTCCAGCTCAGGACGAGGGGTCGGTCCCGCTTGGGACGAGGGATCGGTCCCGCTTGGGACGAGGGGTCGGTCCGGCAGCAGACGAGGGGTCGGTCTCACAGGGGTTGCGCGGTTTGGCTGATGGGGTCGCCCGGCGAAGCCGGCGACGAAGGGGTCGCCTGGAGAAGCAGGAGACAAACTGGGGACAAGGGAGGCCAGGCCCTTGTCGGGGGCTCTCAGGACTGGAGGGCGCACGGCAGAAGAACTACCACGGAGACGAGGTAAACACGCAGGTCCACTTTATTGAGGGAGAGGCAACAGTTTTATAGGAGCTGGGGAAGGCTGATTGGTCGAAGCCACGCCCTGTTCTGATTGGTTGCCAGCAAAAGGTCAGTGGGCGGTACTGGACGGGGGAGGGATGGTGGTTAGGGATTGGCTGTCGCTGTTGCTGGGGGAAGGGGCAGGGTTTAGGGATTGGTGGCTGCTGTTGCTGGGGTGGAGGGCAGACTTGAGTTTCCCGCCCATGCCTGGCTGTTGCTGCTGTCGGGGGGAGGGAAAAGGGCAGAATGGATTTTTCCGCCCACCCCTGGCTGTTGCTGCTGTTGGGGGAGGGGAAAAGGGCAGACTGGAATTTTCCGCCCTGCGCCTGCACAGGGAGAAAGAAGAAGAAGGGTGCCGCCCCACAAGGCATTGTGTGGCGCCATCCGGAAGGAGGGGTGGCCGCGGAAGCATGGCTGCCGAGAAGGGGAGACCCAAGGGCACTCTGCGCCCATGCCGAGCTTCCTTCAGGGGTGGCGGTGGGCCCGACCAACCACCCTATTATGGGGGCAGCGGAATTAGGCCTACCGCGGCCGCTCCCCTCGCCAGGCCAGCAAACCACACTTCAGCCTGAGGGGTGACCGCACATAACCACTGTTTTCTATTTTAGCCTTTCTGACAGGTGTTCATTGGATTCCCATTGGTGTTTTAATTTTCATTTTTCTAATTGTTAATGATGTTGAAACATCTTGTTTGCCATGTGCATGTCCTCTTCAGTGAAATCTCTGTTCATGTTTTTTGCCCATTTTCTAATAAGATTTTTTTTTACTGTTGAGTTTTGAGACTTCTTTATATATCCCAGATCCAAGTCCATGGTTGAATATGAGGTTTGCAAATAAAAATTTGCAGCCTGTAGTTTGTTATTTCATTCTCTTCAAAGAGTCTCTCTCAAAGAAAAACATTTTCGTTTCTGTGAGATCCAATTTATCAATTCTCCTTTTATGGACCATGCTTTTGGTGTCAAGACTGAAAACTCTTTGCCTAGCTCCTAGGTCCCTTAAGGTTTTCTCCTTTTTTCTCCTAAAGTTTTACAGTTTTACATTTTACATTCATGTCTGTGATCCATTTTGAGTTAATCTTTATATGAGGTGTGAAGTTATGTTGAGGTTCAATTTCTTTCCTTGGGCCTATGGAGGTCAGATTGCTTCAGCATCATTTATTGAAACAGGCTCTCCTTCCTCTACTGGATTACTTTTGTGTATATGTCAAAAATTAGTTGGGTAGGGAAGAGGATTTGACAAAACTGATAGAGCATCTGCCTACCACATGGGAGGTCCAGGGTGCAAACCTAGGGCCTCCAGACCTGAGTGGTGAGCTGGCCCATGTGCAGTGCTGATGCACAAAGAATGCCATGCCATGCAGGGGTGTCCCCGTGTAGGGGAGCCCCATATGCAAGGAGTGTGCCCCTTAAGGAGAGCTGCCCCATGTGAAAAAAGTGCAGCCTGTGAAGGAGTGGCACCGCACACATGGAGAGCTGATGCAGCAAGATGACGAAACAAAACAGAGATACAGATTCCCCGTGCTGCCAACAAGAATACAAGCGGACATAGAAGAAACACACAGCGAATGGACACGGAACAGAGAACTGAGCCAGGGAAAGAGGAGAGAAATGAATAAATAAATAAATAAATAAATAAATAGATAAATCTTAAAAAATTAATTGGGCATATATGTGGGGGTCTATTTCTGGGTTCAAAATTTTGTTCCATTTATCTTGTAGCTTATTTGACTTTGCATTTTCTCCCAACCTTTCCATTTCTTTCCCCTTTTTAGTCAGCATTTCATTTATTAATAAACAGCAAGCTTTGAGAAATAACTGTTTCTGAGCTCTTGACTGTTAAAGTATGCTTAGACTCCTCTCTCAGGAAACTCCAAGAATAATCTATTCTGCAAACTGTTTGACCACCTTCATATCAACAGAAAGATGTAACTTCATCCTTACAATGAAAATATTGTAAATGCTCATTTTACTTAGTTACTGTGAAAGTGTAACTTCTGCCCTCCTGGGAAATACTGTGAATGACGGTCCCTTGATGATCTACTCTAAGCCACAGATGGGGATTTAGGCCACAACCAAGCTCTGTCTCTTGGAGAGAGAGGACTACCCTCTGGACCACTGAGGGTGAGGTCCCATGTAACTCCTCTATTGAATGTTCTTTTTCTCATGAAGCTGGAACTTGCCTGGGTCTTTCTTTGGTCTGACTTATCCCTCTCAATTTTGTGGGAAGCTGTAATTTTACATGGCTCCCTGCTATACTCAGAACATATTTACTGCCAATGCCATACTATCATGATTAGTGTAGTTATATAGTAAGCCTTAGCAACGGTAGAGTAATTCCTCATATCATTTTTTTCTTGGAATTGTTTTATATACTATAGGTATTTTACTTTGCCAAATACATTTTAGAAAAAGCTTGTCTATGTCTACCAAAAAGACATTTCTGGGATCTTGATTGTATTTGCATTAAATCCATAGATAAATTCGCGAAGAAATTATATCTTTACTACGTTAAATCTTCCAGTTCATTAATGTGGTATGCCCCTCCATTTACTTTAGTTCCTCTTGGATTTATTTCATTACCATTTTGTGTATGTCAGCATACAGATTCAGTACAGTTTTAATAGATTTATACCTAACTACTTTATTTTCTTTGGCATGATTATAAATGGTACTGAGCTTTAAATTTCAATTTCCATGTTTGTCACTAGTATATAGAAATGAGTTTGATCTTTGTGTATCAATTTTGTATCCTGACACTTTGCTGAACACACTTATTAGTTGTAGAATTTTGCTTTATTTATTTATTTTTGTTTGTTTGTTATGGTAGATTCCTTGGCAACTTCTACATAGACAATAGTGTCATCTGTATATATGAACAACTTTATTTCTCTATTTTTAATCTGTATTTCCTTTTCTTGCCTTACTGTGCTGGCTAGAACTTCCAGTAGTGTGTTGATAAGAGTGGTAAGAAAGGGCAAAACATCAAAAACAAAGTTTTATGATATTTTTCATTTTTTAATACCCCAATTTGTTTTTTTTACTTTTAGTTTTTCTAATTAGTGTGTATTCTATTTCTATTCTTCAAAACCTATCATTACTATTTCATTTTCCTACTAATTGAATTTGGCAATATATTAGGCTTCATTTTTGAAGAAATTTTGGATCACAGAGGGGTTCAACTATGGCAGGGGAGGAACACTGGTGTAGGGTATTATTGATGGGGGACACATGGTTGGGAGGGAGTTCTCTAGGGCATGTATATAGGGTATAAAAAAATGTTTGGATATTCATTGGATATTTTCATAGTAGTTAAAGTTACAAACAGCAACTGAGTGAGTGCTGAGTTCCTACCCAGGGGAGCTCTGTCACATTCCCCACTGGAAAAGCAACAATCCCCCAAGTGTAAGGACAAAGACCAGTGAAGAAGGATGGTCCAGTAATGAGCCCTTGATATTGATGACTATGCTTATGAGCCTCTGTGCCTGAAATTTCAACTAGGTTTAGAGCTGCAGGGTGCCTAAGAATTACCTCCTGAGAGCCCCTTGTTTCTCAAATGTGGCCACTCTCTAAGCCAAACTCAGCAGGTAAATGCATTACCTTCCCTCCAGTATGGGACATGACTCCCAGGCATGAGCCTACCTGATACTGAGGTATTATTACCAATCATGAACTGGTGATGCAACTAGAAAAAGACATTGAATAAAAGGGGGAAATGGTAAAGAAGAATGAGTTTATATGGCTAAGAGTCTTCAAAAAATAGTCAGGAGGTCATCAGAGGGGTTGTGCTTACACACATCTCAGCAGGATCCCAGAGACAGCCAAAGTAGATACAACCCCGGGTACTGGTTCTCCTGAGGGCTATGGAGACACACAGGTTCTACAATCATGGCAGTTGGCTCTGGAGTTTAGTGCCTTGTCAGTGGGCTCTACTTTGGAATTTGTGCTCCTGAGTGTGATGGAGTTGGACTCAGATGTGACCTTCTACACATGTCTCTTCTGTCACTTTTACTGAATCTGTAGTTAGTGCTGGGGTTGGTGTATACTCAGGAGACTTGAATCTCTGAACTATCCATGTGCCAGCTGGCCCCTGAGCCTAAGCAGAGTTGCAACTCTCTGGTTCATTGGACTTACCCAGGTCAGCTAACAGGGAGGTGAAGATGGTTAACCATCACACCAGGAAACTGAGAGTGCCTACTACTGCAAGCAGAAGAATAGCATCCACCAACCATGTGTGATCTAAGCCTCCTCTCAGTATATAGGTAGAGTAGACATCACCATTCCAGGGTCCACAGGATGGAGGAATAAAATATGGATTAGAGTGGGCTTACTGATATTCTACTATAGAACTATTGTGACTAGTAAGGGAAGGAATTGTAACATGGATATGGAGAAAGTGGCCATGGTAGTTGCTGAGGGCAGGTAGAGGGAAGAAGAGATGTGATATGGGGGCATTTTCGGGACTTGGAGTTGTCCTATATGATATTGCAGGGACAGATGCTGGACATTATATATCCTGCCATAACACACTGAATGTACTGGCAGAGAGTGTATACTACAATGAGAACTATAATCCATGCTGTGCAGTAGTGCTCCAAAATGTATTCACAAAATGCAATGAATGTGCCACAGTGAAGAAAGAGATTGTTGATGTGGGAGGAGTGGGGTGGGGTGGTGTGTGGGGTATATGGGAACCTCTTATAATTTTTAATATAACATTTTTTTGTGATCTATGTATCTTCAAAAAAATATAATTAATTAAAAAAAAAAAAGAAAACGAGTGGTGAAAGTGGGTGTCTTAGTTTGCCACAGGGCTGCCAGGGTAAAGTACCAGAAATGGGTTGGCTTTTTTTTTTTTAAGATTTATTTTTTAAAAATTTATTTATTTCTCTCCCTTTCCCCTTCACCCCCCTGCCCCAGTTGTCTGTTCTCTGTGTCTATTTGCTGCGTCTTCTTCTTTGTCCACTTCTGTTGTTGTCAGCGGCACGGGAATCTGTGTTTCTTTTCGTTGTGTCATCTTGTTGTGTCATCTTGTGTCAGCTCTCCGTGTGGATGGTGCCATTCTTAGGCAGGCTGCACTTTCTTTTGCGCTGGGTGGCTCTCCTTATGGGGCGCACTCCTTGCACGTGGGGCTCCCCTACACAGGGGACACCCCTGCGTGGCAGGGCACTCCTTGCGCGCATCAACACTGCTCATGGACCAGCTCCACACGGGTCAAGGAGGCCCAGGGTTTGAACCGCAGACCTCCCATGTGGTAGAAGGACGCCCTAACTGCTGAGCCAAGTCCACTTCCTGGGTTGGCTTTTGTAATGGAGATTTTATTTAGGGCAAAAGCTTACAGTTCCCAGGCCGTGAAATGTCCAAATCAAAGCACCATCAGAGATGCTTTCTCGCCAAAATCAGCTACTGTTAATTCTGGGTCCTGCCACGTGGTGAAGACGGCCACTATTCCTTGTGTAGGTCCCTAACTTTCCCTCCAGAATCTACCGTCTTCCAGAGTTCAGCCATGGGCAATCAGGCATAGGGCTTCACTCTTCCTGGGTCTCCTCTGTCTTGGGTGCTTTGCTTTCTTGCTGAGTGCTGCTCTAAGCTATCAGGCTTACTGCTGGCCTCTTTAGCCTTGAGCTGCTCCCTGGACCCAGCCTCTCTGAAGTCACCTTCCTTGCCCCTGTGCTTTTCTTGCAGTTCTCTTTCTCACATGGCAGGACCAATATGGTGGATTCCTATTTTTCTGTGTATATCTGTCTCTTTTTGTGTCTCTGTTTATATCAGATGCATCTGGAGGATGGACACCGAAGCTGGCTCATGCCTCACTGGGCAGTCCAATCAAAAGCCCTAAAGCCATTTTAGCAAGAAATCTAATCAAAGGCACTTTAACTGAATTTAATGCAACCAAAGGGTGCCACATTCATAGGAATAGATTAGAATATAATCTTTTGCTGGGATTCATATAATTCAAACTGTCACAGTGGGCATCTTTGTCTTGCTCTTGATCTTAGGACTAGGTTTAGGTCTTTCCCTGTTTATGATGATGTTAGCAACAGATTTTGTTTTTGGTAGCTAATCTTTTTTAAAGTTGAGGAAATTTCCTTTATTCCTAGTTTGGTGTGGGTTTTTATTGTGAATGGGTGTTGGATTGGGTCAATTGCTTTTTCTGTGTCAATGGATAAATTCACATGAATTTTTTTCATTAGTTTTTTTTTTTCTTTCTGCGGGTTGGAGGGACTGGTTCTTTATTTCAAAAAGAAATTGTCAATTTTTAGTATCAAAACAGTTGCATTTTTAGTTTGTCTTTCTCCCAGTTGGTCCCCAAAAGTGACCACATGAAAGGAGAGTACATTTTAAGCCAATAAGCTGCAGGATGCACACCTATCAGACCTCAGAGAAACGTCACTAAAAAGGGGGAACTAGGTGGAGAAAGAAATTATAAAAAATCAGCACACTGCCACCCAGACTGTAGAGAGCACTCACAATCAGGTGGGTTGGCCAGTGCTCCCCAACCCCAAAAAAGCGAATTTCAAAATAATAAAAAATTAAAAGAAAAGTTTTGTCCATATGCTATTCAAGATTTTTCTAGTACTGGCTGATCCAAAACATAAGATGGGACTTTTTAGAGAAAGCAGCTTCAGACCCAGAAAAGGGTGCTGAGATGTTTCATATGGCTAAATTAGTGGCAAAAACATAATTTTCTTTCCTTTCTTAAAAGGAGGCAGGAGAGTAAATCAGTGGTCACCCCAACATAAGAGGCACATGATCCATTCTGTGAGCTCTTGAAAAGGGAGTAGAGAAAGGACAGGACAAAGATTTGGTCTCAGACAGAGGTCTCAACATATTAATCCGGTCACTTCTGAGAAAAAAAAAAATAATAAATTTGCCCTAAGTTAACTTAAAACTGAAAACTTGAATAGCACTTTTTTTTTGGAGGGCTCACTCTTGGGATCACTTTTCTGGTTTGGCTGGTGCTTTGAATAGAGCAATCAATGAGTTTTCCCCTGGGTTATGTTTGACTCTCAGTGATGCAGGCCCGTCCTTCTTTCCCTCCTCTCTGGGGTGGGCAATATCCATTAAGCTGAAAAACTACCTTCCAAAAGTGAGAAAGGGATTAGATTGCTGCATTGGAGCTGTGGAATTATTTCGAATGTTTTACACATGGCTGCTACAACAACAAAAAAGGGGGATAATTACAAAATGTACACATCACAACATGCTTTTATTAATTTTTTCTCTTACAACATGCTTTTTTTTTTTTTTTAAAGATTTATTTATTTAATTCCCCCCCAACCCCAGTTGTCTGTTCTCTGTGTCTATTTGCTGCGTCTTGTTTCTTTGTCCGCTTCTGTTGTCGTCAGCAGCACGGGAAGTGTGGGCGGTGCCATTCCTGGGCAGGCTGCACTTTCTTTCGCGCTGGGCAGCTCTCCTTACGGGGCGCACTCCTTGCACATGGGGCTCCCCTATGCGGGGGGACAACGCTGTGTGGCAGGGCACTCCTTGTGCGCATCAGCACTGCGCATGGGCCAGCTCCACACGGGTCAAGGAGGCCCAGAGTTTGAACCGCGGACCTCCCATGTGGTAGACTGACGCCCTAACCACTGGGCCAAGTTCGTTTCCCTCACAACATGCTTTTAAAGACACTTGCATTGTGCTCACATTCCCTTAAGTGTTATTCCTAAAGGTGCTCAGCCCCCTAGCCCAGTTGCAATCTCTGGGAGAGGTCGAGACAGTTTGGTGCATACGACACGGGGTCGGGGGTAGGTGTATAGCGAAAGGAGAAAGCAGCCTTCCAGTTAAAGATCAGCCTTAGTTTAAAGGTCAGCTTCAGGCAGGCTGGCCTCAGGTGGAGTTGGGGTCAAAAGGAGGAGCAGCAGCTGGGCAGGATTGGGGTGCTCTTCGTCTCATTCAAGTCAAGCAGAGTCTAATCCTGCATTCTTTGTGTACAGGGATGCTCCTCTTTGGTACATTTCAGTTTATCTTCCAAATCATCAATTGTGTTTTCCAGCTTGGCTACCCATCTCAGCAAACTCAGCACGGGTCTCTGCCTCCTTGACTTTATCAGTAAGAATTTTTCTCTCCTTCATATTTGTCCTCTTTTTGAGAGTACTTGTCTTCAGCAGCACTCAGACACTTAAGGTTCTGGTCCATCAGTCTGATCTGCCCATCCAATGGTGCGGCGGCTTGCTCAGTCGGTAGAGGTGGGGTCTGGCTATGGACGAGGGGTCAGTCCAGCTCTGGACGAGGGGTTGGTCCCACTTGGGACGAGGGGTCGGTCCGGCAGCAGACGAGGGATCGGTCTCACAAGGGGTTGCGTGGTTCGGCTGACGGGGTCGCCCGGCGAAGCCGGCGACGAAGGGGTCGCCCGGAGAAGCAGGCGACGAACTGGGGACAAGGGAGGCCAGGCCCTTGTCGGGGGCTCTCAGGACTGGAGGGTGCACGGCAGAAGAACTACCGCGGAGACAAGGTAAGCACGCAAGTCCAGCTTTATTGAGGGAGAAGCAACAGTTCTATAGGGGCTGGGGAAGGCCGACCGGTCGAAGCCACGCCCTGCTCTGATTGGTTGCCGGTGAAAGGTCAGTGGGCGGCACTGGACGGGGGAAGGGTGGTGGTTAGGGATTGGCTGTCGCTGTTGCTGGGGGAAGGGGCAGGGTTCAGGGACTGGTGGCTGCTGCTGCTGGGGTGGAGGGCAGACCTGAGTCTCCCGCCCACGCCTGGCTGTTGCTGCTGTCGGGGGGAGGGAAAAGGGTAGACTGGATTTTTCCACCCACGCCTGGCTGTTGCTGCTGTTGGGGGAGGGGAAAGGGCAGACTGGAATTTTCCGCCCTGCGCCTGCGCAGGGAGAAGGAAGAAGAAGGATGCCACCCCACAAAGCATCGTGTGGCGCCATCTGGGAGGAGGGGCGGCCGCGGAAGCATGGCTGCCGAGAAGGGGAGACCCGAGGGCACTCTGCGCCCATGCCGAGCTCCCTTCAGGGGTGGCGGTGAGTCCGACCAGCCACCCTATTATGGGGGCAGCGGCTTGGCCTGCCGCGGCTGCTCCCCCGCCAGGCCAGCAAACCACACTTCAGCCCGAGGGGTGACCGCACAATGGGACTCGTTCCTCAGTGCGTTCCAAGGCCCCTTCAATAATCAACTGACGAGCACCTCCTCCTACTTCCGATATGCTTCTTCTGCAATGTTCTTAGCTTCTTTGAGCTGGGTTTCTTGGAGTTCCATCTTTTCTTCATCTTTTAAAGCCCGGGTTTCAACAACCTTCACACCCTCTTGCTCTCTCAGCGGCTTTCTCTGCCTCCTCTAGCTTTTGTAGGGCAGTGGCCAGGCGCTCCTGGGCACGGTCCAGCTCCTCTTCAACTAGCTGGATCCGAACGTTCAAGGAGGCCACCTCATCCTCAGTCTGTCCATGGGCCGCCTTTCTCCCTGCACTTCCCGCTGCAGGCGCTTGGTTCTCTCCTCCACATCACTGGCCTACTGCTGTAGAACCTGGGGCTTGGGTGTCATCGCCTCCATGGTGGTGATCCCGGCCATGGTGCCCATCCAAGAACTGCTCACGTTCTGCTTCCTGCCTCCTCCACTCTGCTTGGCAATCTCTCCTCCTCATTAGCCTTTTGATAGGATGGATTACATTGATGGATTTCCTTGCATACCTGGACTAAATCCCAGTGGGTAGTAATGTGTAAGTTCTGTTTTTAAAAATCTACTCTGCCAGTCTAATTGCTTTGTGTAGATCACTTTCATTTAAACGAATTATTGCTATGTTTAAGGGCTTAGGTCTGCATTGATTTGCTGACATTTTGTTGAGGATATTTATGTTAAGTTGATGATATGTGTATTGATCTGTAGTTTTCACTTTCATGCTGTCTTTGGTGTTGGTATTAAGGTTCCAGGTCATCTGCTCCAGGCATGACTACCTTGAACCGCACTGGGCTCAGCCACACAGCTTTCTGCTTTCTGCACATCCCTGGCCTAGAGGACGGGCATATGTGGATTTCCACCCCCTTCTTCATTTCCTGTGCAACCGCCCTTCTAGGGCCTGCTCATCTTCATTATCTGCACAAGGAGCAGCCTCCATGATCCCATGTACCTCTTCCTTTGTATGCTGGCAGGAGCAGACATTGCCCTCCCACATGCACAGTACCTCGGGCCTTGACCAACTTCTGGTACCATGCTGAAAAGAAGAAAATATTAGCAAATAGAATAATTACACCATGACTGCATGAGATTTGTCCAGGTATGCAAGATTGGTTCAACATTCAAAAACCAATCAATGCAATCCCATCGACAGGCTAAAGAAAAAAATTTCATGTGGTAGTATCAATTAGTGCAAAAAGTATTTGAAAAAATTCAACACCTATTCATGATAAAAACTTTTAGCAAACTAAGACTAAAAGGAAACTTCCTCACCATGGTAAATTACACATGCAAAAAATCTCCAGCAAACATCATATTTAATGGTGAGAATCTGAACTGAACTGTTCATTAATGGATAATTGGTAAAATGTATATCCGTATAATGGAATATCGTTCATCCACAAAAGTATCCATAAAAAGGATCTATGAAAGCACTGGTCTATGCTATAATGTAGATGAACCTTGAAAATCTTATGTTAAGTAAAATAAGCCAGATACTAGAGGCCATCTGTTGTGTGATTCCATTTATATGAAATGTCCAGATGGGTAAATCTAAAGAGACAGAAAGCAGATCAGCGGTTTCCAAGAGCTGGGGGAAGGGAGAGGATTGATTAGGTGACAAAGGGAATTTTTTAGGGTGGTATAACTTATGTGCAGCATGATATTATAATGGTTCATCCATGACATTATGTATTTTTCAAAACCCATAGATCTTTAGATCATTAGAGTGAACCTTAATTATGCAAATTAAAACATCATTTAAGCATTTGAGGATCCCTGGATAGAATGCAGAATATGGCAAATCAATCTAACTCTATTACAAATATATAAAATGTGTGGGGAAAGAGGTGCTGACCTAAGTTAACTTGGGAAATAAGTGGATTCTATAATACTAAAAACAAAAGAAAGTGCCCCTAAGCCTGTGTGCTAGTTGGTAAAGACAATTTTTCTCCCACAAGCTTATGGGATAACAAATCTAATACTGCTATACCTTATACTAGAATTGAATGATGAAGTAAAAGAATGGCAGATGATGAGAGACAGGTTTCTCACTATTGGAGCGGTAATTTATGGATAAACAAGAGGAATGGGCACAAAGATCCATGGGGTAATGGATTAGAGTTGTAGACATAGAAAGTTAATATACATTTACTTATATTTAGCTTAACGTAGATACAGACAATTGCATATATATAAATATTAATAGATATGTACATATACAAGTGTTAATAAACACACATATATTTCCTTGCTCTGTCAGTTGAGAGGGCCTAGAAGCAACATCTTCTTAGCTAACAAGTACATCTAGTGTCCAGATTTTGACTTCTAATACCATTTCCAAAGAAAGGAATATAGTTCCTTGGATAAATTACTGATTGTAGGGGTGGATCAGGGAAAATATAAGATGAGCTTGGTGCATCTTCAAGCACCAGAAAGTAAGGATGCTGTCAAAGGAAAAAAAAGCACAATGATGGGGTTATGGCAAAGTGACAAAAAAGATGACTGAAAGTTCTACCAAATGTCCCAAGCTGGAACAATCTGAGGAACAATATAAATTAATTGAATTATCACCCAAACTATAAAATAAATACCCAAGATTCCATACTGATATGAATATAATTATTGAATAATCAAATAAATATAGGAGAATGGACAAATTTCCAGTGCAGAAGAGTTCTAAGTAATTCATGTAGATACTCCATCCCTAAAGATTTAGAGCATTACTTCCCACTCCTTATGTGGGTCTGGGCAGAGTGACTCACTTCCAAAAAGGACAGTCTGGAAAGGAGGGAAAAGGAATAATGTGGACAAACTTGACAGGTACTCAGCCACGCGAATAAAGTGAACATCAACAGTGATAAGTCATGTTGATTGCACGTGCCCTTGCTATGATGTGAAAAAAATGGCATTTAATTCTGTAGACTTCGTCTCCCAAAACCCATAACACCAGTCTAATCATGAGAACAACACCTAAAACATCTCAGTTGAGGGATAGTCTATAATCTACCTTACCTCTTAAACTCCAAAGTGGCTTCACTCCTTTGGTGAATGGTACTTCCTCAAAACTGTCAATGTCAAAAAAGACAGGGAAAGGCTAAGAAAGTGTCACCCCTAGAGGAGAGATGCCTAAAAAATATATTGTGGTGTCTTGGATGAAAGTCTGGAACAGAAAATGTTGTTAGGTAAAAACAAAATAAATCTGAATAGGATATGTATAATGGCACAAAAGAAATTATATCTGGTGCCCTGTCATCCTGCCTGGCTTAGTTCTAAGTTTCCCATTTGAGCGATGACCATTCCATCTAACCCTGCCCTGGGTGTAACTGCGACTAGCAGTGCCTGTACCTCCATGTGGTTGGAATGATAAGAGCCACCTTAGTGTCTCTGAAGGGACCCTGGAATTTTTCTCCAAACAGCTCTTGTTCCCTCTTCTCTGAAGGGCCTCTTGCCCTTTCACACGACATGTTCTACTAGCAAGGCCTGTATTTCCATATGGCTTGGAGGATAAAAGCTGTTGTCAGCTTCTCCAAATGACCTTGCACTTCTGCTTTTGGCATTGTGTAATTGAAACTTTCCATCCCTATTAACCTGGGAAAGCCCTTCCCCTGTGGGTTACAATGAAGGCAAGGGCCTGGGAACCACATGTGCTTCTTTTCCCCACCCCCATGGGCCTTCCCAGGAGCCTAGGTTATCTAAGCCCTGAGTCCCTTCACTGCCCTGGTTCTCGCCTCTCCTCTAGGGCCTTAGTTCTAACAAAGCTCTCCTTTCCTGCATTTTCAGCTGGCTGGCTATCTTGTGTTTGTGTCTCATCACCCAGAGAACTTCCACCTAACATCTAAAACAGTATGGACTTTAGTTAATGATAATGTTTCAATATTGGTTCATTAATTATAGCAAATATACCATAATAATGTAAGATGGTGCCATAATACTGTAAGATGTTCATAATAGGGGAAAGAGGTAAGAGATGTAGAATCTGTACTATGCAATTTTTCTTTAAATATAAACTTGTTCTAAAAATTGTTTATTAAAATAATATTATTAAAAAGAATAAAAAAGCAAAATGAAAAGAAAAAAATAATTTGAATATTGACTTTCAAATATGTGTACTAATTAAAAATGTGCAAAACAATAATTCCTATTAAAATGGAAATAGGTATATTTTGTGTGGCAGTGCTAACATTTTATTTGTATTTTGTATAGCAATGCTAACATTTTAGTTATTGAAAATAACCCATGTACACTTGTAATCTGGGAATGAAGTTGTTGAAGAGAGGGTGGTAAAGGCAGGATGGAAGACTTGACCCAAGGGCTTTAAGTACGGGATCTCTGTGTACTAGCTCACTCTGTGGTCTTTAGGCAAATGCATAAAGTCTCTGCTGCCTGTTGTCCATCACTCCCAGTTCTCCTGTGAATAATCCCATTCTAGCCTGTCTCCATTTGAGACAGGTAAATGATGCTTTATTGCTGTAGGATGAAAGTTCAGGAGGAAGAGTAGGAATTATGGGCTTAAGGAGCCTAGGGTAGGTGGCTAAGGTATTCATAGCTCCTTATCTTGATCCGCTATCCCACCCACTTGATATGTAGTTTTTCATTATATATTTTGAGAAATTCCTTAGTGCTTCAGTGTGCTGGATTGTGGGAAAACACAATGAAAAGAGACTATCTTCAGATCCTAGAAAGTTTACAGTCAATTGAGGAAGCATTGACAGATAAACTCTAATCTCTGAGATCGGTGCCTGAATTCCGTGTAGCAGCAGAAGGAAAGGAGTGACTTGGTGGGGGATGCAGGCGCATTGTTGACATACTGATCAGGTGAGAAGTGCACTGAGTTGGGGCAGTTAGCTCAGCAGCACAAATCAGGGAAACAGGGGCAGCTTCTCCAGGTTTTGGAGGTGCCTGGATCTAGGCCGAAGAATGTTCCATGAAGCATTTGAGAAAATTTTTAGGGTGACCTTGAGTTGTACCAGTCACTCTAGTTCTTGCAACTTCACCCATAGACCAGTGCCTGATCATTAAGCTCCTTTTAACCTCTCTTCTCTTCCTTCCCAAGAAACCCTCTTTGGCACTTTGAAAGTATCCAATGTCCTCTTCACCTCTGCTTTTAGTTATTTAAGACTTGTGTAGCTTGATCTTCGTCTCTTTTTCCTGTTATTATGACCTTGTGAAAATTGTGGTACACACAACTTGCCATCAGCTCCCATAGTACTACAGAATTTACTTTTACTTCTTTCATCTTCTCTAGGAGGATGGCTTTCCTCAGGGGACTATATATTCTCATAATGGCTGTGTGGTCACAGACTGACTGGTGGTGGTGCTGGTCACATGAGGTGCATCCTCAGAAGTCTCTGCTTGCACTCCTCCTATGTGCTTTTATTTTCAGCTTAGCTTCAGCCATTACTTAGAGAGAAATCTGGGAATGAAAAGAGTAATGGATTTCCCTACTCCAGAAATTAAAATTAAAGGTGAGGAGAATGGAACTTGGAGGAGGAGGGAAAGAAAGATTCTGTGGTGTTCTGACAGTGTGGTGGGCCCTGAGTCTGCCCTGAAATAATGCAAAGACATGGATAGCAGCTTATCTTTGGATCTCTGAACTCGCCCCCTGGATTCTGCATCGAGCTCATCTGAGAATAGGTGTCTAGTTCAACAGCCAGCTGGTGGCGTGGAAGAAAGTAGGGTTGGCCCTGAGAGTGAAAATTAATTCTTCTACAAATTATTTCTTTTCTCTTCAGGTGAATAAGTAGCCCTCTCCTCTGGCCACTAAGGCATCTGTCACTAAAGCACCTGTGTGTCCTCTAGACTCTGAAACAGCTTAACTTTTCCCTTTGCCCTATGCCCCAGTCCTTAGAGGTTGGACCCATGGTAGCACCTGGCCCCTTCTTCTGTAGGACATTGGACAACAGACCCATATCTCAACTTCTCAGGCCTTAGTTGTCCCAAATATGAGTGGGGGGTGTACAAATGCTTTAGATCTTTATTAAAATTTTATTGTTAAAGAGACATTGATAAGGAAGTAAATATAAATACTATTACGAGTTGTTAGAAGAAATTAGTGGCATCCCATAAGTAACATTTCTTACATCAATGCCTAACATTGAGAAGGTACTTTATTATTATTATTTTTTTAAGATTTTTTCTTTATTTATTTCTCTTCCCTTCCCTGCCCTTCCCCTCCCCCCAGTTGTCTGCTCTCTGTGTTCATTTGCTGTGTGTTCTTCTGTGTCTGCTTATATTCTTGTCAGCAGTACTGGGAATCTGTTTCTCTCTTTGTTGTGTCATCTTGCTGCGTCAGCTCTTGGTGTGTGTGGTGCCACTCCTGGGTAGGCTGCACTTTTTTTTGTGCTGGGTAGCTCTCCTTATGGGGGGCACTCCTTGTGTGTGGGGCTCCCCTATGCGGGGAAACCCCTGCGTGGCACGGCATTCCTTGCACACATCAGTACTGCGCTTGGGCCAGCTCATCACATGGGTCAGGAGACCCTGGGTTTGAACCTTGGACCTCCCATGTGGTAGGTGGACGCCCTCTCCATTGAGCCAAATCTGCTTCCTGAGAAGGTACTTTAAGAAGATTGTTTTCTTAATCCTGTATGACTGTGATAGTAATCCAAGTAATCTAGTAATATATCAATTTTTCTTACTAGGGAAAATGATCAACTGTTTATTCAGATTCCAGTATTTGCCATGTTTGCTTATTCTATCTTCTTAGCTTCCAGATTAATACATCTAAAATGCTTTCATTTCCAAAACTCAAAATGACTGACCGTTTATTTTCATAACTTGTATTCAGTGATGATCTACTTTTGTTGCCATCCTTTCTTCATTGCTCTAAATTTGCAGTACCACTACTTTACAGAGATGAAAGCTGTTTTAAACATACTTTGTGTATGTAAGCCAAACATTTCTCCTTAAATTCTCAAGTGATTTCATTCCGTTCTTTACTTGGTATTCCATCAACCCAATTACTTCTTACTCTATTTTCAAAGCTAAAAATATGAACTCATTCTCCAAACCTTTCAGAAATAGAATCAGGGGATATTATTCCTTCTATTATGTTTCTATATTAAAATACTCTTGTATCTATATATTTACTTAATAATTTTTGTTAGTTGCATAAATGCTCATTTTTTATTAACTTCAGATCTCACTCAGAAAGCAAACCATATCTTATTTACCTTTATATATTGTAGTTCCTGGCACCATTAGAATGGAATGGAATCAGTATGTGCCAAAAGGCCCTGGTGACATCAGAGAAAATCTTTACATGTAATCTGAAATTTCCTCCATCACTGTAAATAGCAAGTGAGGTTCCTGGTCATCTGCTCCAGGCATGACTACCTTGAACCACACTGGGATCACCCACACAGTCTTCCGCTTGTTAGGCATTCCTGGCCTAGAGGACCAGCATATATGGATTTCCATTCCCTTCTTCACTTCCTATGTCATTGCCCTGCTTGGGAACAGCCTGCTCATCTTCATTATCCTTACAAGGAACAGCCTCCATGAACCCATGTACTTCTTCCTCTGCATGCTATCAGGAGCAGATGTTGTCCTCTCCTCGTGCACAGTACCTCAGGCCTTGGCCATCTTTTGGTTTGGTGCTGGGGAGATCTCCCTGGATCGGTGCATCACTCAACTCTTCTTCATCCATTCCACTTTCATCTCTGAGTCTGGGATCTTGTTGATGATGGCATTTGACCGCTACATTGCCATATGCTACCCACTGAGATACACCATTATTCTTACATATGCCCTGATTGGGAAAATTGGAGTAATGATCTTTCTGAGAAGCTTTGGTACAATTTTGCCCATAGTATTTCTTTTGAAAAGATTGACATTTTGTAAAGGTAACATCCTTCTGCACAGTGGTTGTAATCATATTGTTTTAGCCCACATTTCCTGTGATGACATCAGAGTAAACATCTGGTATGGGATTTTTGTTCTGATATCAACAGTGGTCTTGGATATTGTGCTAATTTTTATTTCTTATGTACTGATTCTCCGTGCTGTCTTCCACATGCCTTCCCAAGATGCTCGCCACAAAGCTCTCAATACCTGTGTCTCCCATGTCTGTGTCATTATCCTCTTTTATGGGCCTGGAATCTTTACAATCCTTACTCAGCGATTTGGACACCATATCTCTCCCCATATCCATGTCCTACTAGCTAATGTCTGCATTCTGGCTCCACCTATGTTAAATCCTATCATTTACGGGATCAAGACCAAACAGATTCGGGACCAAATAGTTCATGTGCTATTTACAATGCAGAAATAACTTTGAATTGGAAGCTGATATTCTGTTTTCTCAGCAATTGTATCTATGCATGAGGTGAGCTTGCGTCAATATATGGCAAAGCTGCGATACTAGTTAAATGAGTCAATATGTTGGTGTCACTAGAGGAATTGCACTGGAGAGGTTTGGGTGCATGTTTCTTCCAAAACCTCTAACCAGTCATTAATGTCCATGTCTTTGGTGTCTTAGGTTGCTTTTATATCCATAGAATCAAGAACATGATCAGTCCACTTCTCTAAGTCTTACTTTAACCCTAGACTGGAGGCTGGAATGAGATAAACTGGATATGATTGTCTTTTCTAGACACTTGCCAAATTATTATTCTTTTCTGTTTGAAGGGCTGTTCTTTTCTATTACTTCCATCAAGCCTATGATATTTCCTCCCTGTGACCTCTGTCCCTTCAATTTTTGCTTTTTATAGGATTATCCCACCTGTTTCATAGCAAAAGAAACCAATCAACCAACCAACCAACCAACAACAAAACTAACAAACAAACAAAATAGCACTTGAATCCACCTTCACCTACAGGTGCTGCTTAATTTCTATTTTCTATCTTAGAATAAAGCCTCAAATAGTTTGTCCCTTACAGGTTTGAATGTTATTCCTCATTTTTCTCTTAATCCCTGTCCACTTTGGCTTTCAACTCCACCATTTCACTCAAACTGTACTTGTCAAGGTCATAAAGATCTTTCAATTGCTAATATTAAATATCAATCTTCACCATATTCAATATAATAGCAGCAGCTTGATACATTCAACGACTCTTCCTAGAAAATGTTTAGTCACACCCTTCTTGTGTTTCTTTGATCTTACTGGTTGTACCTCAGACTACTCTGATGGGCTTTTCTCATCTCCTTGACATCTTAACCCTGGAATGCTTGGGGGCTCAGTCCATGAACCCCTACTCTTTTCTATTTACAATCACTCTCTAATCTTATCTGTTCTTGTATCAATATGCTATGGACTTCCCAATTTGTATCTCCAGCCTCTCATTTGTTCCTCAGGCTTAAACTTCTGATGTTCTACATATATTCCTTGTATGTCTAATAGGCATTTCAATAAAATGTGTCAAAAGCACATTGAAGTTTCTTTCCTTCAAACCTCTAGCAGCCTTACCCTTATCATTTAAAGGCAATTTTATTCTTCTATCATTCTGGTACATCTTCACTTGTTATCTTTCCCTCATATACAATGTCACTAAAGATATTCTTACTGGGATCCTTCCTTCTACCTTCATTCCCCATATATACCTGATTTTTGTATATTTTTGTCCTAATATTTTACTTTTTTTTGACAGTGTATTGGGATAAATGCCATTTTAAAGTGCACAATTCGGTGGTTTTCAGTACACAACAAAGTTATGTAAATATCACCACTATCTAATTCCAGGACAATTTCATCACTCTCAAAAATCATCCTTTTAGGGTTATACCATTAAAGTAGAGATCAGAACCTAAGTTTTGGTCAAAGTGTCCCAGTGGCTGTCCAGAATAAGGCCCATAGGTTCATGAGGGTTTAAACAGCCTGCATCATCTTGCCTCTGGCCAAGTGTCCTACTTCTTTTTTTTTTTTTTTCCTCATTCTGCTTCAGCAATAGTAGACTCCTTTTTTATTTGTTAAACATGCCAGGGATTCTCCTCCCTGGAGTCTTTGTGCTTGTTTAGCTCCTTCTTTGCCAAGATATCTGCATGACTTGCTCCCTTCCCCACTTCAGGTCCTTGTTCAAGTAAAACGTTCTCAATGATACCTTCTCTAGCCATCCTGTTTAAGATTTCAATCCCTGCAACATCTCTTCATGGGCACTCTAAGCCCTTTCTATACATTTATTTTTCTCTATAACCCATAACATTGATAATGGTGATAGTAACAGCAAAATGTTATACAGAGCTGATTGTATTTTGGCTTTCTTTACTTATTTTATTTTCCATATTCTTTCAAGTAAGTATAATTTCAGTGAGGGAATAACTTTTTTCCATGATCTCTTTACTGTTTTTTTCTGCACTGCCTACAACAATTCCTGGCACATAGTAGGACCTCATTAAATATTTGTTTTGTGAATGAACGAACATTTGTTATGTGAATGAATCAGAAGATAATTGAATGAATAAAGATCATGTGTTAGTTGTTGTTGGTGAACAGTTTTAAGGAACTGGTACCTTAAAGCCCGATATTTCCCATGTCAGGGAGTACTGTGGAATTGGAATTGGAATTACTATTTGCATCTATCAGGGATGAGTGTCTCAAGGATTCCCACCTCCATGAGACAAATGAACCTATACTAGGCAACTACCTAGAAGCTACCTTTTCAGCAAATTTTTATTTTTCACTTTTCCTCAAGTCCATTCTTCAACAGCATGTATTCACCCATCCCTCAACCCTCTTTGGTCTTTCCAGGTTCTTCCACACCTCTGTACCTTGCAGATGTGTCTTCCAAGAATGCCTGTTTTTTCCTTTCAATTATTTGTGATAATTGTGATATTTGTGACTCATATTTCAAGAGTCATTTCAATCTTTCCTCTTTTGTGGAACTAAAAATATTAGATTGCTGTTGTTTTAGTTCCCAGGGCTGCCATAAGAAAGTACTGTAAACTTATTGACTCAAAACAACAACAATTTATTCTCTCACATTTCTGGAAGCCAAAAACCTGAAATCAAGTTGTTGGAATTGCCATGTTTCCTCCGCTGTCTCAGGACTGAAGTCATTTTGCCTCTTCCAGCTTCTGGTGGCTCCAAGTGTCCTTGGCTGTGGCTGCCTAACTCTAATGTCTGCCTTTTCCTTCTTCCCATGTGTCCCTCCACTGTGTGTCTCTTCTACGGACACCTCTCATTGGATTTAGGGGCCACCTGGAGAATCCAGGATGATTTTATTGAGGGGTTTTTAAAGTAATGCTCCTGCAAAGACCCTTTACCAAATATGATCAGAGTCTCAGGTCTCAGCAGTTGAGCTATGGACATATATCTTTTTTGGGGCCACAGTTCAGCCCACTACAGATGGATAATAGGTTGGCCATTTTTAAAAATTGTATTTGCTTTTTGTTTCAAAAAGAGATAAATTGATTTGTGAATAGAAGGATTTATAAGTGTATGATTAAGCAAGCAGAGACCAGTTAATGGAAGAATCTAGGTTGTGGGCATATGGTGGATTATTGTGAAACTCTTTCAATATTTCTGCATGTTTGAAAGATTTTATGATAAAATATTTGAAAAATGCACTTATTTGGATAAATCATGTTCATTTTAGAAAAATACTCAAATAAGCCTAATGGAAACAAAATGATTACAAAAATCACCCACTTGTTCAACTCTGATATATCATTGTTAATAACTTGTGTTTTTAGGTACCGGGGCCAGAAATTGAACCCCAAACTGCACATGTGTGTCAACCACTGAGCCACATCAGCTCCTATAAGTCGCTATTTCATTTGTTTTGCTTGTTGTTTTTTTGTTTTTAGTAGGCAGTGGGGATGAACCTGGGGCCTCCCATGTGAGAAGCAGGCATTCAACTGCTTGAGCCACATCCACTCCCCATTGTTAATTACTTTTTAATGTTAATGTGTGTGTGAGAACAGCAGGGTCATCAGTATATGCTTGTTTTCCTGGTACCTATTATGTGGTAAGTTGAATTATGTAGCCCAGAAAAAAAACACGTTTTCAATCTTAATCCATTCCTCTCGGTGTGAACCCATTGTAAATAGGACCTTTTGAAGATATTATTTTTAGTTACAGTGTGACCCAATGGAACAGGGTCAGGACTTAATGCCATTACTGGAGCTTGTATGAGAAAGTGGAGGAATGAAAGAGAAAGTCATTGGAACCTAGAAGAGAAAGAAGACATCCCTAAGTGACTGGAAAGCCAGGGGACCCAAGGACTATTGGCCGGGGAAAATGCTACTGACCCTGGGAGGAAGCAAGCCTTCCAGCCTCTAAAAACCATGAGCCTATAAATGTTCACTGTTTAAGCCAATCCAGTATGAGGTAATTGTCATAGCAGCTGGGAAACTGAGACGCATTATATCAACTAATACTAATAAAGAAAATAAATGTTCTTTTTAAAAATGATAAAAAGATTAAAAATTACTTTTTAAAGAGCAAATGTATGAAATTCCTATTGTAGACTATTGGTAAAATGCTGAAATTCATGAAGATATTGGTTTTATGATTCATGTTTATAGTGTAACTTATTTTATCTCTATACTTGAACATTTTAATATATATTTGAAATCAAACTCTGTGCAAAATCTTATAGCCTGTTACTTTCATGTACATTTCTGACTATTTTAATATATTTGGGGTATATTGAAACTAGTTTTACTCACAGCAAATGATGAAATTTAAGAGTTTATCTTAATGTAACCAAACATTGTATATTTAACATAAGATGTATTTTTCAATTTTTTCCAGTTTCCTGAAAACATTTGCAAACATTTCCTTATCTTATCTGTCCTTTAGTTTTAGTTGTAGAGGAGGACCTAAATTTTATGTAGTTGAATTACCAGTCTTTTCCTTTAAGTGTCCCTTTCTTCTTTTTAATAGACTTTATTTTTTAAAGCAGATTTAGGTTTACAGAAATATTGCACAGAAAGTATAGAGTTTCCATACACCCCTTTATCCCCATGTACAATATTAATAGTAGTTTTATTAACTATTAACATCATGCATTATTATTGTACATTTTAAGTCAATATTGATACATTAATATGAACTAAATCCATGGTTTACATTAGAGGTCACTACATTTTTGACAAATGCATAATGTCATGGATCCAGCATTACAGTATCATGCCAAATAGCTTCTCTTCAAATAAATTTTCTGTGCTTCCTTATTCATCCCTCTATCCTTTCCCCTGAACCCTTACAACTACTGAGCTTTTTACTGTATTTATAATTTTACCCTTTCCATAATCCATATAACCAGAATCACACAGTAGCTTTTTCAAAGTGACATTTTGCTTAAACAAAATGCATTTTAAAATTTTCCTTCATGTCTTTCTGTAGCTTAATAACTTGTTCCTTTTTATTGCTGAATAATTGCATCAAACATTGTATGGATGCACTATGGTTTGTTTATCCATTCACTTATTCAAGGGCATCTTGGTTACTTCCAGTTTTTGGTAACTATGAATTAAGCTAATATAGACATTCAGGTGCAGGTATTTACGTGGAGATAGGTTTTCATCCTATGTGGGTAAATAACCTAGGAGTGCAATATCTCAATGATATGGCTAGCTTATGCTTAACTTTTTAAACAACTGCCATATTATCTTTCAAAGTGGCTGTATCATTTTGCATTCTTACCAGCAGTGAGTGAAAATTCCTGTGCTCTACACTGCCACCAGCATTTGGTGTTAGTAGTGCTTGGATTTTAGCCATTCTAATAGGTAGGTAGTGGTTCTCATTGTCTTTTTGATTTTCAATTTCCGAATGACTCATGATGTTTAGCATCTTTTTAAATGCTTATTTGCCCTATGTGCATCTTCTTCGATGAGGTGTCTTGTCTGCTCACATTATGCACATTTTTAAATTGGGTTGTGTGTTTGCTCACTTTTGAGGCTTAAGAATTCTTTTAATCTTTTGGATGTAACTCCTTTAATAGATATGTATTTTGCAAATATTTTCCTCTAGTCTGTGGTTTGTCTTTTTATTCTCTTGAGTGTCTTTCACAGACACCATTGAAGACGTTCATGAAGTTTAACTTACCAAGTTTTTTTCATAGACCATGCTAAGAAGTCATCACCAAGCCCATGGTCACCCAGATTTTCTCCTTTGTTAGTTTCTATAAGTTGTATAGTTTTGCATTTTACTTTTAGGGTTATGGTCCATTTTGAGTTAATTTTAGTGAATGGTGTAAGGTCTGTGTCTAGACTAATTTTTTTTTTTGCATGTGATTGTCCAGTTGTTACAGCACTATTTGTCCACTGAATTGTTTGTGTTCCTTTGTCAAAGTTCAATTGACTCTATTCCTGGGCTCTTTATTCTGTTCCATTTATCTATGTCCATTGCCGTAATGTCTTGATCACCGTTGCTTTATAATAAGTCTTAAGGTCAGGTTATGTTAGTCCTCCAACTTTGTTCTTCTTCCTCAGTAATGTGTTGCCTATTCTGGGCCTTTTGCCTTTCCTCATCAATGTTAGGTTAGCATATTGATATCCAAAAAACACCTCACTGGGATTTTGACTAGAATTGCATCGAATCTAAAGATTAAGTTGTGGCGAATTGACATCCTAATAATATTTATTTCTCCTATCCATGAATATGAAATATTTCTCCAATTATTTAGATTTCTTTTATTAGAGTTCTTAGTTTTCCTCATACAGGCCTTGTACATATTTTGTTAGATTTATACCTAGGTTATTTCTTTTTATTGGTGCCAATTTTTTGGTGTTATGGTTTCTATCTCAAATTCTAATTGTTAATTGTTGGTATATAGGAAAGAAATGGACTGTTGGAAGATAAACAGAGGGCCAATCAAATAGAGCCTAATGTGCAAACGCTAAAAATGGAAGAGTTTGATTTAAAGATTTTTTTGGTCTGTTTGATACTTGGAAAATTGTTGGTGAGGTGAACGAAGAGTTTGTTGCCATGGAAGCATAATAGAAAGTTCAGGAGAGGGAGGTCAGTCATTTTCAAATGCTAGTTGAGAGAATGAACAAGATGACTATAAAAAAAATAACCATTGGCAGCTTGAATCCAAATTTCACCAGAATTTCCCATGTAGTAAAGGTTCTGTGATATAAAGCATAGGGCTATGTACCCAAACACTTTCTTGAAGAGAAATAATGAAATTATTGGCTTAACTTGTAGGTTGTTAACAAATAATTACAGAAATAACTAAATTCATCCTTACAGGACTGAAAAAGAATCAGGAAATATCTGACAGTCTTAAAATCAATGGTAGTTAGTATTTTTGGAGAAAAACATGTAGCTGTTAGAACCACACTATACAAGATAATATAGGCACTAATTAAGGATTTCTTTCTTGTTGGAATGTAGGAAATAATGTACCACAAGAGTGGAAATATAATGTTGATCAAAATGTATTAGGACCAGGAGTATAATCCGTGCTTTATAATGCTAAGATAAATTGCCTCCTTTCTTTTGTGTATTCTCAATTCTGATAAGACTCAAAAAGTATCTCACTTTGTATTAAGTAAATGCTAACATCCCAAATTAAATGTATCTCAAAGACATTTAAAAAATCTGTAACTCTTTTTTCCTCTATTGATTGGAAAGATAGAAATATTTCTTGTTGCTCCAAAATATAGATATTTGCTCTTTTCAGACCAAAGTTAACTGATTTGATTTTATACTTGATTTTATACTTTCAAGTTAGGCATTGACCTGTCTCTCAACAAAAATGTCATATATGAAGCCAAAGCTGTGGAAGCACAAAATCTAGATTATTAAAAATTCAAGAGAAAGTAGAACTATGCAAAAGTAATATGATAATCACCAGGCTTCACACATTCCCCAGGAGTCTGTCCCACATTAGACCATCCCCTCCGAGCATCCTAAACAGGTGACCCTCCTAATTATATTTTGAGACCAGGCTTCCTCCCCGCTCCCCCTGCCCTGGAACTCTTTGCTGATTCTGGATTTTGGCTGAGGCAGAGATCTCTGGTAGGGAAAGAGAAACCAGCCATGCTTTCTTTGGCCACACAGGACAGGAGTAAAATATTTGGAACTTGTGGGTTCTTTTTCCTGTGGAACATTTACTGATTTCTGGAATTGCATTAGATGCTGGGCAACTAAGTTAACAGCATCTAAAAGTTGGTATGAAAACTCTTGCGTTTTTGTGATTCTTAGGAAAGAAAAAATCTACCAGGATTGGGACCGTGCCTAAAAAGTATGGGCAATTTCTCATTTATGTAATTTTATAATGATGAAGCTGCTTAGCGTGGAGCACAAAGAGCTAAATTTAAAAGGCCTTTGAAGTGAAGAATGGAATCTTCCACAGTTATATTTTAAAGTTAGGAGAGAAAGCCCTTCCAGATAATCAAAATTTTTGGAGGGTCCCACCCTTTGGAATAGGAGTATTGAAAAGATAAATTGAGTCTTAGGAAAACTTTAACCTGGCTTTGAGGAATCTCAAGTCCTCATTAATTGAAGTGATCAGCTGCTCATCTTACTGTTTAACAGAGGAAAGGTAAAATACAGGTGATAGAAGATAACATCATCTATATCCTCTACAAGTTGTTTAGTACAATATAAAGCATAGAATAAAAAATTAATGTAAATGGAAATAGGCAAGACCTTATGATAGCTGATCAACAGAAAAAAAAAAAAGAAGATAACCCAGCTATTGGAATTATCAGAGAAGATTTATAGAATTTTATTGAATATGTTAAAAGAGAACAAAATATAGTCAAAATATTTAGAATATGTAGGCTTTAAGCAAGGGAATAAGGCTTCAGGAAAAATTCAAAAGGTAATTATAGAACTTAAGAAAATTATTATCTGAAAATAAACATTCAAAGGATGAGGTAAACATCACATTTTAAAAAGCAAAAGACAGATGAATGAACTGGAAGATCAGCTGATAGAAATAATACAAGCTGAATTGAGAGAGAAGAAAAAAGTGGTAAAAATTGAACATAAGACACTGATAGAAACACTCAAAATATATAAGAATAATTGAGAGAGACACTGGGGCAGAAACAGTATTCATTCTGATAATGACTGAAAATATTCAAAAACTGATGAAAGATATTTATTCATCTATTCAAGAAACTCAGAAAATCCTAAGAGGACACATGGAAAGAAAACCACACAGGACACATGATAATGAATGTTCTGAAAAGGTAAAAAATCCCTAAATATAAAATTTAAAATAGCCAGAAATAAAAGGTATATGATATTCAAAGGAACAACAATAAAACTTTCAAGTAATTTCTCAATAGGAAACATAGAATCAAGAAGGACATTTTTAAACTGCTGGAGAAAATCCTGCCAATTTAACATTCTATATCCATGAAATTATAAGAAGAGATTGATTAAACAATGGGGAATTCATTGGCTCATGGTTTTGAGGCTAGGATAAGTCCAAAATTGAGGCATTAGCATGGTGATGCTTTTTTCCTGAAGACTGGCATTCTGGGGATGACTTCCTGCGATCCTTGGGGTTCCTTGCCTTTTCTGTCACATGACAATGCACGTGATGATGTCCTCTCTGTTCTGTTCTGGTTTCTGTTGACTTTCTGCTTCTGGTTAATGTCCGTGGCCTTTTCACTGTTGCCTTCTCTATAAAACCTCCAGTAATATGATTAAGACCCATCTTGATCAGTTGGGCCACCCTTTAACTGAAGTAGCCTAATCAAATGTTCCATTTTCAATGGGTTCATACCCATAGGAATGGATTAAGATTAAACATGTTTTTATTGGGTACATAACACAAGATAACATAATTGCTGTATGTATATGATTTTCTGAAAACTGAGATATAATTCACATATCATAAAATTCACACTTCTAAATAAGAAAGTGTACAATTCAGTGGTTTTTAGAATATTTACAAGATTGTGCAACCATCGCAATTTCTGTAGATACACTGACACATGGAATCATTTGACTGGTACCTCAGTTGCTCCATTCCTCATCCTAATAATTAGGCTCACATAAAGTATGGAGAGAATAGTTGAGAAAATAAGTCAGTTCCATGATCACAATCATTTCTGCTTTGAGAACAGCATATGAAGCACCAGATCCCAGATCTGTTTGGTTCTAATCACATAAATAATGGGATTTAACATAGGTGGAGCCAAAATATAGACATTGGCAAGCAGAACATGAATGTGAGGTGAGATGTGGCGTCCAAATCTTTGAGTGAGGACTGAGAAGATCCCAGGCCCATAAAAGAGGATAATGACACAGACATGGGAGACACAAGTATTGAGAGCTTTGTGGTGAGCATCTTGGGAAGGCATGTGGAAGACAGCACGGAGAATCAGTACATAAGAAATAAAAATTAGCACAATATCTATGACCGCTGTTGATATCAGAACAAAAATCCCATACCAGATGTTTACTTGAATGTTATCACAGGAAAGTTTGGCCAAGACAAAGTGCTTACAAGCTGTGTTTGGGAGAATGTTACTTTTGCAGAATGTCAATCTTTTCAGAAGATATATTACGGGAAAAACTGTGCCATAACTTCTCAGAAAGATCATTACTCCAATTTTTCCACTTAAGGTGTGTGAAAGAATTGTGCTGTATCTCAGTGGGTAGCATATGGCAATGTAGCGGTCAAGTGCCATCACCACCAAAATCCCTGACTCAAAGAGGAAAGTGGAAGTGAGAAAGAAGATCTGAGTGATGCAGCTATCAAGGGAGATCTCCCCAGCATCAAACCAGAAGATGGCCAAGGCCTGGGGTACTGTGCAAGTGGAGAGGACAACGTCTGCTCCTGCTAGCATGCAGAGGAAAAAGTACATGGGTTCATGGAGGCTGCTCTGTGTGAGGATAATGAAGATGACCAGGCTGTTCCCAAGCAGGGTGATGATATAGGAAATGAAAAAGGGGATGGAAATCCACATGTGCTGGTCCTCTAGGTTGGGGATTCCCAGCAAGCGGAAGACTGTGTGGCTGATCCCAGTATGGTTTAAGGTAGTCATGCCTGGGGAGAGTGTTCAGAATCTCACCTTCTGTTTTCAGAGACAGGAGAATTCAGACTATAGTCAAAGATTTTCTTTGATGTCACCATGGGATTTTGGCACATACCTGACACCATTCCATACTCAATGGCTTGAGCTATGTTGTATATGAAATATGGTTTATTTTCTGAGTGATGTCTTACTTAATCTCATAATCAAGACAATCATTTTATTTTCTTTAGTTGCATAAATGCCTAAGTTAATAATTTACTTAGTGGTACATAATAAAACTAATAGGGGAACACAATGGAAAGAATTATTCACTCTGTACTTGTAATGTTTTTAAGTATAAAATGATATTTGAACTTACTTTTAAAGGTAGTGTAGGATGTTAATAGGTGGAAGGAGTAATAAGTAACAAATGAAATTAGGTCATTTGGCAATTTAAGGAGAGATGTATGACATGCAAATGGTAAGTATTTATAAAAGAACTTTCAGCTCTGTGTGCTTGTGGCATTGCAAATTTGGTCCACTGGAGAAAAGACATAAGGCAAAATAGATTTGATCAGATACAAGCTAATTGACTTAGTTAGTGAGGATATGGTAAACAACAATGAGTTTAAATATTGGAAACATATTTGATGTATTAATCTGGCAACTAAAGGGAGGATAGATTGTAAAGGGGAACGACAACAAAAACTGCAAACTGACAAAACATTAAGTGTTTTGCTCTAGTACGATAAATTGATGAATTGATGGATTATTACCACATTGAAAAAGACAGGAAAGCCATCTTTTCAATCTCAATATTAGGCACTGATCTAAAACATTGCTTATAGAACATCAATAAACTCGTCTAAAAACATGGGGCTGTAGGTAAGATCTTTGCAATTTTCCAGAATAGCAATTTGAGGTTAAGAATATAGTCACAATTTCAGGAATAGATCTGGGATTTGGAGATTTTAAAAAGTTACTGCACATAATATCCTTATCTGTGAAACGGATTTTACCCAACAATATTCAGAAACATGGTATTTTAAAACTTAAAATTTTCCCAACTTTTCATTCCTCCATGCCTGTCTGGATGAATGTAATATCTTCATAATAAGCATCTTCTATGCTCATGATTTTCAAATTTATGCCCGAGTCTGACACCTCTCATGGTTTCCAAAATAATGCTTACAGCTGCTTACCCACTTGCAGGCTTTTTTCCATTGCCCTCTTTGGGTGCACAATAGGATGATTTGGGGGAAGGTGAAAGACCTGAGAAAGTTTTGCATAGGATATAGGCTTGGGAGGGAGGAAAAACAACACCTATGGGAAATGTACAAACCCCTACCCAGATTCTTCTGCTGGTCTCCCCTATGGAACAAAATTCTTAAGCCTCTGGGAGCAGGGCAGCAAGTTGTGCCACCCTCGGGGCATAGTAAATGCCCATTGCAGCTGAGGGGTGGGAACAAGAAAATACACTATGTCGCTAGGTGAATGGAGGAAGACATTCTTGGACCTAACAAATATAGGGCTCCAACAACTATGGGAGTGGGATAATTACTGAGAAGTCCCCATCTCTCAGAAACAGGCTCCAGCACCTGCCTAAAACAGAGGATAGCAAGAAAGACAGTTGATGCCCTCTCTGCTCTTACCAGATAATTACTGAGAAGTCCCCATCTCTCAGAAACAGGCTCCAGCACCTGCCTAAAACAGAGGATAGCAAGAAAGACAGTTGATGCCCTCTCTGCTCTTACCAGTAGGCTAACAAGCATTGAGTAACAACTAATGGAGTAAACTTACTTCAAGAGAGTATCAAGAGCATGGTCAGAGACCATTTCTGAGGAGAGGCACAAATGGAAGACCTAAAGCTGAGGGTGAAGAAGACACTGAGAAAATCACTCTGGCAAATCAACCCCACACTATAGAAGAGGCAAGATTAGAACAACAAAACCAAAACCCAGCTCACCTCCTGACAAGATTCACTTAATACCCATCCTAAAGGAATAACAAAAGACAAGATCTGCCTTTCTCTACTGCCTGTAGCTTTTTTTTTTTAAAGATTTATTTATTTCTTTCTCTCCCCTTCTCCCCCCCACCCCAGTTGTCTGTTCTGTGTCTATTTGCTGTGTTTTCTTTGTCCGCTTGTGTTGTTGTCAGCAGCATGGGAGTCTGTGTTTCTTTTGGTTGCGTCATCTTGTTGTGTCAGCTATCCGTGTGTGTGGCCCCATTCCCGGGCAGGCTGCACTTTCTTTCACACTGAGTGGCTCTCCCTACGGGGCGCACTCCTTGCGCGTGGGGCTCCCCTACACGGGGACACCCCTGCGTGGCACGGCACTCCTTGCGCGCATCAGCACTGCGCATGGGCCAGCTCCACACGGGTCAAGGAGGCCTCGGGGTTTGAACCGTGGACCTCCCATGTGGTAGACGGACGCCCTAACCGCTGGGTCAAGTCCACTTCCCTGTAGTTGACTTTTAACAAAAAAAATCTTGCCACACAAAAAAGCAAGAATAAACAACACAGTCAAATGACAAAGCAGTAAACAGAACCAGAGTGAAAAATGTCTGGACATAGCACATGGGTAATTAAAATACTTATATTACTTATATATGTGAAAGTCTGTAGTGGAGCAGGTGGCTAATATGCATGATTAGATATATAGTTTCAACAGAAAGATGGAAACTATAAGAATTAATAAAATGGAAATACTAGAAATAAAAAAAGAGTGTAATAAAACGTAGACTGCCTTTGATGCCTTTGTAAGTATCCTTGAAACAGCAAAGAAAGGATCACTATGTTTGAAGTCATGCCAATAGAGAGATCATTCAGAACCATGATCAGGGCAGACTGTTACAGTTTTATCTGGCAAAGTACACTCAGCAGAATCTAGGGGCTCAATGTTCCCACAATCATCATTATCATCCCATATGTCTCTACTCCAAGTTTTTGGATCCCATTCCTTTCCAATCTATGCTGTCAGTTTAATAGCAGATATACTTCAAGGTTGGGAATTCAGTTTTCATTGTAATGTAATCATCCATAGATGCAATCAACTTACTAATGATTTAAATCCACAGTAACAATCAGGCCAGTGCTTTCTTGACACAAGAATTAACCAATACAACAATGTGCCTCTTATCAATTGGTAGAACAACTAGAGAGAGGAATATTTCTCATGAATATAGATGCAAAAACCCTTAACACAATTTTGTAATTATCATTCAGCAATATCCAGAAAGAATTATTCACCATGAACAATGAGGTTTATTCCACGGATGCAAAGCTGGTTAAATATTCAAATATTAACTACTGTAATTCCCAATATTTAAATGTTAAAAAAGAAAATTCATGTGATACTATTAATTGATGCAGAAAAAGTATTTGGCAAAATTCAATACTCATTCATGATTGAAAAACCTTAGAAAAATAAGAATAGAGAGGAACTTCCTCAACTTGATAAAAAGTATCTATAAAAATCCTATGGCTAATATTATAAAGACTGAATGCTTTCTTCCTAAGATCAGAAACAAGGCAAGGATATGTCTTTAAGGGCTCTAATTCAGCATAGTGCTGGGAGTTTAGACAGTGCAATAAGGCAAGAAAATGAAATAAATGACCTGCTGATCAAAAAGGAATAAATAATACCATCCCTTTTTGCAGATTACATAAAGACCTATGAAGAAAAATTTAAGAAATCTACAAAACGACATCCCCTAGTACTAACGAGTGAGTGGAGCAAGGCCATAAGGATACAAGATAAACATGCTGGAGATTTATCAATTTTATTTAACTTTACAAAGAACAAGTTTTGATTTGATTTTTATTCTTTTTCTGTTTCTATTAAATACTTTATTGAGTGCTGCTCTTATATATTTTTCCCCTTTATTCTGATTATTTTGGGTTTTTATTTTCTAAGGTTGAAATCTGAGACCTTTTTTTAAAACTTTTAAAAAATTGAAATGTATCACTCATACATAAACATACTTAAACAATAAATGTATAACAGTTGTGAACTTACAAAAGAAACATATAACATCAAACAAACATATATAACATCTCACCCTACTACCAAAACTTGCATTACTTTTAAACCTTTTTAGCTAATGATTAAAGAACATTGTCAAAATATTACTACTAACCAAGTATTTTTCCCCTAACCAATCTGATTATTATCTTTATATCATTTATATATGAATATACATAAACAAGTGTATAGTAAAAGTTGTGAACTTACAAAGCAAACATGCATAACATCATACAGGGGTCTCATATATCAACCTTCCACCAATACCTTGTATTGTCATGAGATGTTTGTTGCAAACTGTGAAAGAATACTGTCAAAATCTTACTACTAATCATAGTCCTTATCTTACGTTTGGTGTGTTTTTCCCCCAACCTACCCTATTATTATTTTTTAAATACATTTTTTTGTGACAGTAGTTGTAAACTTATAAAACAATTATGCACATGTGCAGAATTCCCAAACAACACCCTCCATCAACACACCACAATGCAGTGCGTTATTTGCTACAGATAAAATAATATCTGATTATTGCCATGTCCATAACATACATTTGGCTCACTTTTTCCACACTGCCTCAGTATCAACACAGTACGTCTTTTGCATAGATGCAAGAATATTATATTATTACTACCAACCACAGTCCATAGGTCACTCCAGCTATATTTTTCCCATACTTCTCCACATTCCCATCACCCTGCAGTAGCGAAATACATTTGTTCTAGCTAACAAAGGACACACTTGCATCTGTACCATCAACCACAATTCTCACCCACCTCTTGGTTTACTGTGCTATCCAGTTCCTAGATTATTCTCAAGCATTCTGTCAATTGGCATTTACATAACTAGACTACCATTTTCAGTCACATCCCCATTTATAAACTAGCTGTTACTGTGTGTTACCATCCACTCTATACATTTCCACAATTTTACAGTAAAGCTAATTAAAACTTCTACATACATTAAACATCAGTAGTTCACTCAGTCCTTCTCTTATCTCCTTTAAGAATCCATCACCTACCACCAGGTCTTGAAGATATTTTCCAATAATTTCTTCCAGAAGTTTTATGGGTCTTGCTTTTATTTTTAGTTTTTTGATCCATTTTGAATTAACTTTTGGATAAGGTGTGAGATAGGAGGGTCCTCTTTCCTTCTTTCAGCTATGGTTGTCCAATTTTTTCAGCACCATTTATTGAATGGATTGTCCTATCTGATCTGTGCGAGTTTGACAGGCTAGTCAAAAATCACTTGCCAATACCTGTGAAGGTCTGTTTCTGAACCATAAATTTGGTTCCATTGGTCTACTGTGTCTGTCTTTAAGCCAGCATCATGTTGTTTTTACCACTATAGGTAGGAATTAATATTTTAAAGTCTGGAGATGAGGGTTCACTTTTTCTTTTATAATGTTTCTGGCTTTTCAGGACTCCTTACCCTTCCAAATAAATTTAATGATTGTGTTTTCAATTTTTTCTTTAATGCTGGTGGAATTTTTATCAGGATTTCATTAAATCTGTATATCAATTTGAGTAGAACTGACATCTTAATTGTATTTAGTCTTCCAATCCATGAGCATGGAATGTTCTTCCAGTTATTTAGGGTTTTTTTTGATTTGTTTTAATATTGAGTAGCAGTTTTCTGAGTACATGTGTTTTACATCATTAGTTAAGTTTATTCCTATTTGAGTTTTATCTGTCATATTTTATTTTCACCACCCTTTTTACACTTTCAATTACTTTTCTTGATATAATCTTCATTTCTCGACTCTCTTCCCGGCCCTTCTCTCCTATCTTTTCTTTTCAGGCTCTAGCACACCCTTTAGTATTTCCTGAAATTCTGGTCTCTTGCTTAGAAATTCTCTCAGTTTCTATTTATCTGTGAATATTCTAATCTCACCCTCATTTTTGAAAGTCAGTCTTGCTGGATATAAGATTCTTGGCTGGATGTTTTTCTCTTATGGTATCTCAAATATATCAGACCACTATCTTCTTGCCTCCATGGTTTCTGGTGAGAAATCAGCATTTACTCTTATTGGATATCCCTTATATGTTATGCATTACTTTTCTCTTGCTGTTCTCAGAATTCTCTTTTTGTCTTTGGTCTTTGACGTTCTGATAAGTATGTGTCTTGGAGTTGGTCTACTTGGATTTTTTCAAATGGGAGTACGTTGTGCTTCTTGGACAGGAATATCTATGTCCTTCAATAGGGTTGAGAAATTTTCTACCATTATTTCTTTAAATATTCCTTCTGCCCCTTTTCCCTTCTCTTCTCCTTTTGGGACACCCATGACATGTGTGTTTGCATGCCATTTGCTATCATTTACTCCCTGAGACCTTGTTCAATTTTTCCATTCTTTTCTTCATCTGTTCTTTTGTATGTTCACTTTCAGAGGCCATTTCTCCAAGCTCACCAACCCTTTCTTCTGCCTCCTCAAATCTGCTATTATATGATTCAAATGTTTTTTTAAATTTCATTGATTGTACCTTCCATTCCTATAAGATCTGCTATTTTTCTATATATGCTTTCAAATTCTTCTTTGTGCTCATCCAATGTCTTCTTTTTTTAATTTTTTTTTATTATTCATTTTTAAAAAATATTACATTCAAAAAATATGAGGTCCCATTCAACGCCACCACCCCCACCCCACCACTCCCCCCACAGCAATACTCTCTCCCATCATCATGACACATCCATTGCATTTGGTAAGTACATCTTTGGGCACCGCTGCACCTCATGGACTATGGTCCATATCATAGCCCATACTCTCCCACGTTCCATCCAGTGGGCCCTGGGGGGATCTACAATGTCCCGCAATTGTCTGTGAAGCACCACCCAGGACGACTCCAAGTCCCAAAAATGCCTCCACATCTCATCTCTTCCTCCCAATCCCCATACCCAACAGCCACCATGGCCACTTTTCCCACGCCAATGCCACATTTTCTCTGTGGACCTTGGATTGGTTGTGTCCATTGCACATCTATGTCAAGAGGGGGCTTAGAGTCCACATGGATACTGGATGCAGTCCTCCTGCTTTCAGTTGTAGGCACTATAACCTCCATGGTGTGGTGGTTGACATTCTTCAACTCCATGTTAGTTGAGTCGGGTAAGTCCAATAAATCAGAGTGTAGGAGTTGAAGTCTGTTGAGGTTCAGGGCCTGGCTATCATATTGTCAGTCCAGAGATTCAAATCCCCTAGATATATCTTAAACCCCAGCACCAACTACAATTCCAGTAAAGTAGCATGAAAGTCTTGTGAAAAGAGATCCCTTCTGAGTCCAGTTCCATCACGCAGAAACACCAGCTCCAAAGAAGGGCCAACTGACATGACAGTGAACCCCATCTGCCATGACCATAGAACCCGTGGGTCTCTTTAGCCCTCAAAAGAACCAATACCTGGGGTTACATCTACTTTATCTGTCTCTGAGATTCTGCTCAGGTGTGCATAAGGGTAATCCTTTTGACAACCTCCAGACTCTTTTTTAGAGACTCATAGCCATATAAACTCATTTCTCCTTTCCATTTCCCTCTTACATTAGGTCAAATAGCATTTTAAACTCCTGTTATTATATGTAGACAGGGATATTCTACTGGTCTGCGTTGAACCTTTAATTCAAGGACATTTTCTAGTTGCATCATCAGCTGGTATTTGGTAGTGATCCCTCGGTGCCAGGGAGGCTCATCCCCGGGTGTCATGTCCCACGCTGGGGGGAAGGCATTGCATTTACATGCTGAGTTTGGCTTCGAGACTGGCCACATTTGAGTAACATGAAGGATGTCAGGAGGAAACTCCCAGGCAAAGTGCTGCTCTAGGCCTTGTTCTTATTTCAGGTGTATAGGCTCACAAGCATAGTCATTAGTATCAGGGACTCACTGTTGGACCCTCATTCCTTCCTGGTCCTTACTGTTGTACCTGGGGGACTGCTGCTGCTCCCCTAGGGATCAAGACAGAGCACCCCTGGCCAGGAACCCAGTACCCCCCAGGTGTAATTTTTAATTGTTTCCATTATGAGTATATCCAAACATTACCATGGCCCCTGGACATATGCTCTGTATAACTCCTTGTCAACCACATATCGCCTGTCAATAACATCCCATACCAGTATTCCTCCGCTGCCATTGTTGAACCACTCTGTGATCCAAAATTTCCTGAAAAGTGAAGCCCAATATAATGTCAGGTTCCATACTAGTAAAATGGAATGTAGCTATGAGTTTAAAGGTTAGATCTAGAATACGTATTGATTTGGAAAAATTCTACATCCTATCTTTTTCTTTTCTTTTTTCCTAATTATTGAGCTTCTCTTCACAAGAGCCTTAGATCACAGTAATTCATATATACAATATACAGTACTCCCACACATCCACCATAAAACCTTTTCCCTTTCACAGCGATAATCTTATAACTTATTCATATCATATTTACTTAAAGTGATGTACAGACTCTGAGACAATAGCTTTCAAGCAAGATGACATCTGTGCTTACATTGTGGCCCATACTTTAGGATATACAGTTTTCTAAATTTTTAGTTATCCTATGTTTTACATTATGTTTTACATTATTAGTCTGTCATACCCTATATGTTTTTGGTGTAATACATGTTTTATATCCATCCTTGTGTACTCTTGCTAAACTCCTCTCTTACCTCCACATTTACCTTGGTTCCATCCATTCAACATCCATTTTCCCCTCCCCTTGGAGCCCACAGCGACAGCCAATCTCCATTTCCCGAGGAGCCACGTCCAGAGATACTTGCAACAGTGTTCAGGGCCTGACTTGCTCAACTGCCCTAATGCCCTGGGAGCCACCCTTTCTCTCGAGAGATACAGTTCCCTCTATTTGATGGCATTAGTCCTCCTCAAGATGTGGGTCCACCCCCACTCTCACTACTTGGGTCTCTACCCAATGGTACAACCCACCCTGGCAAAATGAGCATTCAGACATTCCCCAGGAGTCTGTCCCGCATCAGACCATCCCCTCCGAGCATCCTAAACAGGTGACCCTCCTAATTATATTTTGAGACGATTTTCTCAGCATTTTACTCTCAAGCAACACCTGACACTCTTCTGTGTTTGTATGCTGCCCCTCCCTCCCCCCAATTTTTTGGGCAATATTACCCATCTGCCCATCCCCAGCCCCCCTCAAACCCACAACCCCCCCCAAAGGCAACCCCTTGCCCCCATTTTATCCCTCCTTTGTGCTCATACTTACCACCAGCTCATCATAGATTCCACCCCTGCAGACGTCAGCTCACATCCTTCCTCCACCCCCCGATTTCCTAGTCTCTAGCTAGTCTCTATCTCTAGTCTCTAGCTCTCTGAGGCAGCTTGCTTATTTCATATCATTGAGGTCATGTAGTATTTGTCCTTCAATGCCTGGGTTGCTTCACTCAACATAAGGTTCTCAAGATTCATCCATGTTATCACGTGTGTTTGTAGTGTATTTGTTCTTACAGCTGAGTAGTATTCCACTGTATGTATATACCACATTTTATTGATCCACTCATCTGTTGATGGGCATTTGGGTTGACTCCAACTTTTGGTGATAGTGAACAATGCTGCTATGAACATTGGTGTACATATATCGGTTTGTGTCCTTGTTTTCAGTTCTGCTGGGTATATACTCATCAGTGGTATTGCTGGGTCATATGGCAAATCTATGGTTAGTTTTTTGAGAAACCACCAAACTGTCCTCCAGAATGGTTGGATCCTTCTGCATTCCCACCAGCAGTGGATGAGTGTTCCCATTTCTTCACATCCTCTCCAGCATTTGTATTCTTCTGTTTTTTTCATAGCTGCCAATCTTATGGGAGTAAGATGGTATCTCATTGTAGTTTTGATTTGCATTTCCCTGATAGCTAGAGATTTGGAGCATTTTTTCATGTGCTTTTTAGCCATTTGTATTTCTTCTTTGGAGAAGTGTCTGTTTAAATCTTTTTCCCATTTTTTAAATGGGTTGTTTATCTTTTTATTTTCAAGATATATGAGTTCTTTAAATATGCAAGTTATAAGTCTCTTATCAGATATATGGTTGCCAAATATTTTCTCCCATTGTGTGGGTTCCCTTTTTACTTTCTTGACCAACTCCTTTGAGGTGCAGAAGGCTTTAATTTTGAGGAAGTCCCATATATCTATTTGTTCTTTTGCTGCTCGTGCTTTTGGTGTGATATTCATGAAGCCATTTCCTATTACAAGGTCTGGTAGATGTTTTCCTACACTGCTTTCCAAGGTCTTTATGATCTTGGCTCTTATATTTAGGTCTTTGATCCATCTTGAGTTGATCTTTGTATAAGGTGTGAGATGGTAATCCTCTTTCATTCTTCTACATATGGTTATCCAGTTCTCCAGGCACCATTTGCTGAATAGGCCATTCTCTCCCAGTTGAGAGGGTTTGGTGGCTTTATCGAATATTATATGGCTATATATATATGAGGTTCTATATCAGAACTTTCAATTCGATTCCATTGGTCTGTGTGTCTCTCCTTATGCCAATACCATGCTGTTTTCACTACTGTAGCTTTGTAGTATGTTTTGAAGTCCAGTAGTATGGTTCCTCCAATTTCATTTTTCTTTTTCAATATGTCTTTGGCTATTCAGGTCCTCTTTCCTTTCCAAAAAATTTCATAGTTAGTTTTTCTAGTTCCTTAAAGGAGGCTGTGTTGATTTTTATTGGGATTGCATTGAATGTGTAGATCAGTTTTGGTAGGATAGACATCTTAGTAATATTTAGTCTTCCTATCCATGAACAAGGAATATTCTTCCACTTATTTAGGTCTTCTTTGATTTCCTTGAACACTCCTGTATAGTTCTCAGTGTATAAGTTTTTTACATCTTTAGTTAAATTTATTCCTAAATATTTGTTTTTTTTTTACTATTGTAAATGATATTTGTTTCTTGATTTCCTCCTGATCTTACTAATTATTGGTGTACAGAAATGCTACTGATTTTTGTGCATTGATCTTATAACCTGCGACTTTACTAAACTCATTTTTGAGTTCTAGAAGCTTTGCTGTAGACCTCTCAGGGTTTTCTATGTATAGGATCATGTCATCTGCAAATAATGAAATTTTGACTTCTTCCTTTCCAATTTGAATGCCTTTTATATCTGGTTCTTGCCTCAGTGCTTGAGTACTTCTAAGACAATGTTAAATAGAAGGGGAGACAATGGGCATCCTTGTCTTGTTCCTGATTTTAGAGGGAAGGATTTTAGGATTTCTCCATTGTAAACAATGTTGGCTGTAGGTTTTTCATATATACTCTTTATCATGTTCAAAAAATTTCCTTGTATTCCAATCTTTTGGAGTGTTTTTATCAAGAAAGTGTGCTATATTTTGTCAAATGCTTTTTCTGCATCTATAGATATAATCATGTGATTTTTTTCCCTTCAATCTGTTTATATGGTGTATTACGTTGATTGATTTTCTTATGTTGAACCATCCTTGCATACCTGGAATGAATTCCACTTGGTCGTGGTGTATAATTCACTTAATGTGTTGTTGAATATGATTAGCAAGTATTTTGTTAAGTATTTTTGCGTCTAGGTTCATTAGAGAAATTGGTCTGTAATTTTCCTTTCTTGTGGTGTCTTTGTTTGGCTTTGGTACTAGGGTAATGTTGGCATCATAGAAGGAGTTAGGCAATGTTCTTTCTGTTTCAATTTTTTGGAAGAGTTTCAGCAGGATTGGTGTTAGTTCTTTTTGGAATATTTTGTAGAATTCACCTGTGAAGCCATTTGGCCCTGGGCTCTTCTTAGTTGGGAGGTTTTTAATGACTGATTCTGTCTCTTTACTTGTGATTGGTTTGCTAAGATCATCAATTTCTTCTTTTGTCAATATGGGCTGCTTATGTGTTTCTAGGAATTCGTCCATTTCCTCTGAATTGTCATTTTTGTTGGAATATAGTTTTTCAAAGTATCCTCTTAAGATAGTCTTTATTTCTGTGGGGTCAGTGGTGATATCTCCTTTCTCATTTCTTATTTTGTATATTTGCATCTTCTGTCTTTTTTTCTTTGTTAGTCTTGCTAAAGGTTTGTCAATTTTGTTGATCTTCTAAAAAAATCAGCTCTTGGTCTTGTTTATCTTTTCAAGTGCTTTCTTATTTTCTATTTCATTTAGTTCTGATCTTATCTTTGTTATTTCTTTACTTCTTCTTCCTGTTGGGTTACGTTGTTGTTTTTTTCCTAATTCCTCCAAATGTGCAGTTAGTTCTTCAATTTTTGCTCTTTCTTCTTTTTTGATATATGAATTTATGGCTATAAATTTACCTCTCAGTACTGCTTTTGCTGTATCCCTTAAATTTTGGTGTGTTGTGTTATCATTATCATTAGTTTCAAGGTAGTCATTGATTTCTTTTGAGATTTCCTCTTTGACCCACTGTTTTTCTAAGAGTGTGCTGTTTAATTTCCAAATCATCGTGTGAAATCTGGGCCTCTTTCCCTTGCAAATTTCCAGCTTCACTCCACTGTGGTCAGAGATATTATTTTGTATGATTTTGATCTTTCTGAATTCAGTAAGCCTTTCTTTGTGGCCTAGCATATGGTCTATCTTGGGGAATGATCCATGTGCACTTGAGAAAAATGTATATCCTGCTGTGTTTGGGTGTAATGATCTGTATATGCCTATTAGATCCAGCTCCTCTAATATACTGTTCAAATATTTCATTTCTTTAGTGATTCTCTTTTGAGATGTTCTGTCCAGAGTTGATAGTGATGTATTAAAATCCCCCACTATAATTGTAGATGCATCTATTCTTTCACTTAGTTTTTCAGCATTTGCCTCATGTATTTAGAGGCGCCCTTGTTAGGAGCATAAATATTTATGATTGTTCGATCTTCTTGACAGATTGTCCCTTTCACTAAAATGTAATATCCTTCTTTGTCTCTCACAATTGTTTCACATTTAAAGTCTATTTTGTCTGATATTAATATAGCTACTCCTGCCTTTTTTTGGTTATTGTTTGCTTGTATGATTGTTTTCCAGCCATTCACTTTCAACCTCCATGAGTCTCTGTGTCTAAGATGTGTCTCTTGTAGACAGCATAGAGATGGGTCATATTTCCTTATCCAGTGTCCCAGTCTGAATCTTTTGATAGGTGACTTTAATCCATTGACATTCAGTATTATTACTTTCAAAGAATTATTTGTGTTAGCTATATTTTGATTGGAGTTGTGTTTGTCATATTTTGTTTGCTTTTTTTCCCCTTCTCTTTTTGTCTTTTTTGTTGCTCTTACACTCTTCTCCAACTCTGCCTGTCCTGTTTTTTCCTTTCTTCCTTCAGAACTCCCTGTGGAATTTCTTGAAGGGGGGGGTTTCTTGTTGGCATACTCTTTCAGTTTCTGTTTATCTGTGAATATTTTGAACTCTCCATCATTTTTGAATGCTAGTTTAGCTGGATAGAGTATTCTTGGTTGGAAATTTTTTTCCTTTAGTACCTTGACTATATCATACCACTGCCTTCTTGCCTCCATGGTTTCAGATGGGAAATCAGCACTTAATCTTATGGAGCTTTCCTTGTATGTGATGGTTCTCTTTTCTCTTGCTGCTTTTAGAATTTTCTCTTTGTCTTGAGCATTGGATAACTTGACAAGTATATGTCTTGGGGTGGGCCTGTTGGGGTTTATGACGATTGGGGTGTGCTGTGCTTCTTGGATATGTACATCTGTCTCTTTCAGTAGATTTGGGAAGTTTTCAGCCATTATTTCCTGCAACACTCCTTCTGACCCCTTTCCCTTCTCTTCTCCTTCTGGAATGACTATAATATGTATATTTGAGCATTTTGCGTTATCATTCAGGTCCCTAAGTCCTAGCTGGATTTTTTCTATCTTTTTATCGACCAATTCTACTATCTGTTTGATTTCCGATGTACTGTCTTCCACATCACTAATTCTCTGCTCTGCCTCTTCTAGTCTGCTGATATTTGCTGCAAGTATATTTTTGAAATCTTGAACTGTGGTGGTCATTCCCATCATATCTGGTATCTTTTTGCGTATGTCTGTAATTTCCCCTACAAGTGTTGTCTTCATATTGTTAACCTCTTCCTTTACTTCATTAAATTTGTCGGTGATAAATGTTCTGAGATCTTTCATTACTTGTGTGAAGTTCTACTCCCCTTCCTGATTTTTAGTTTGTTCATTGGATTCAGCCATGTTTTCCTGATTACTGGTTTGGTTTGTAGATTTTTGTTGCTGTCTGGTCATCATTTTATCTTGACGGGTTTAATCAGTTCCTTAGCTTCTTTGTCTAGTCTTGGGGATTAATTAGCTGTTGTTTTTGCATAAGTGTTGTATCTTCTCTTTGTCACTTTGTTCTCCTTATTCTAATTTCTTATTGCTGGTTGAGTTCTCTTTAAAGGAAAGTATTAGGGCCAGGGAAAGGCAATTGTGTAAGCAAGGAAAAAATGTAAAATAGTATTGGTGATATATGTTAACAGAGCAACAATATGAGATCTGGGAGGATGGATGTTAGATTCATGTAAGTTGAGTAGAGTTATAGCAGTAGGTAGAGTACCTATAATGAGGTAGTCGACTGAATATGGGAGGAATATGGTATGAATTAAAAAGCTATTGTTTTCATGAGAGAGGGAAAGAGAAAAGAAAGGCAATAGTTTCAAGAGTGGATAACAGACAGAAATCAAAACAAAGGTATTAGAAATTAAGAGTTAGACACTTTGTGGATCAAAGAAAGGGAGGTGGAATATAGGAGAGAGATTAAATGATGGAGGATATCAAGATGCAGGGGAAAGGGGATAGTGTAGGTAGCCAAAATCTATTCACACAGAAATGAAGCAGTGGAGGATGAGGAAACCCAGCAAATGTGAGGTGTTCCCTGCAGCTCCTATTGTATAATTAAGATAAAATAAAATAAGAAGAAAATGAGGGACAAGAGAGAGAGAGAAAAAAAAAGAGAAGAAAGAAAGAAAGAAAAAGGGGGTGGGTAAAGGGCTGGGTCCAGGTAGCGAAAAGAAAAAAAAAAGATATATACCAACCACAACAGCCACAACAAGAACAACAACAACAACAAACCCTAAATAACTGAAAAAAAATAGACTTTGAGGGATACGCTGGGAGAGAAGACTAGGGGATAATGCAATGTTAGCAATCAGGACATTAAAAATAAAATAAAATAGAAATAAAAACAAAACAAAACAAAATAAAAAAGAAAAAATGCAAATGTTGAGGGCTAGGACATTCAAGGACCTCAGATGGACCTCAGCGCGTGATGGATTCAGGGATGGAAAGTCTGAGATAGTGAAGACTCAAGAGGTGTGAGTCTCTGGGGTGTGGGCCACCAGGGTTTAGGGGACTCAGACCTGGCAACCTCAAGTCTGGTTAACAGGGAGCCTGGGAGCACCGCAGTGCATTACAGCCTTCAGGGATCCCCATAGCTGGGTGTCAGTTCTATGGGTGAGGTCACATCCGCAAGCTCTATCCTGTGTGTCTGTACCCCACAATTCATTCACTCACTGGGGTCTATTCTGTGGATGTATCACCAATTCTACTTCAGGACCCCTCCTACCCTGTAATCCCCCGGAACGGCCACCTGGGGGCACCTCTACACTGCAGCCAATTTAATGATGCAGATCAATAGCCAGGCCCGGGGGTGGGGCTCCAGCCGGAAACGCTAATAACAGAATCCAAACCCAAAATTCCCACGCTTCACAAAATATTCCACTAATCAGCTTCCAGATGTCTCCCACCCTGCCAGACCCTGTTGGCGTCTCTTTATTGCTATCAATTTAAGTCCACTGCAGATCGGCAGTGGGGCTTGGGGGGGCGGCACTCTAGGTGGAAGTGCTATTATTTGTGTCCACAATCAAAAATCCCCCTGCTTCACAATAAAACTCCCGTTTGTCTCCCCAAATCGGTCTGCAAGCGCCTCCTGTCCTATTAACCCCCCAATAGGCTGCTCAGGGCTTATGAATTCCCCAGTACTGCAGAGCCTCAAAAAAAATGCCACTGCAGCGCCTGGTGCCGCAGTCTGCCCACCCTAGGAGGGAGCATCCCGTGCAGCCCAGACCTCCATGTAATAGAGTCTCAATTATATTTTGTAGACGAGTTTTCTTCGTTACCTTCCCACCAAATAGATGTCCAGTCACCTCCTGCCCTGCAAAAATCCTGAAACAGCCTGGTCCCGAAGAACCTCCAATGCTGCCCAGCTGCTTCTTTGCAGGAGATATTATCATGTATGCTCACTCAGCCACCATCTTGCCCCGCCCCCCCAATGTCTTCTTTTTTTTTTTTTTTTTTTTTAAAAAGATTTATTTATTTATTTAATTTCCCCCCCTCCCCTGGTTGTCTGTTCTTGGTGTCTATTTGCTGTCTTGTTTCTTTGTCCACTTCTGTTGTCGTCAGTGGCACGGGAAGTGTGGGCGGCGCCATTCCTGGGCAGACTGCTCTTTCTTTTCACGCTGGGCGGCTTTCGTCACGGGCGCACTCCTTGCGCGTGGGGCTCCCCCACGCGGGGGACACCCTTGCGTGGCACGGCACTCCTTGCGCGCATCAGCACTGCGCATGGCCAGCTCCACACGGGTCAAGGAGGCCCGGGGTTTGAACCGCGGACCTCCCATATGGTAGACGGACGCCCTAACCACTGGGCCAAAGTCCGTTTCCCCCCAATGTCTTCTTAATATCCTTAATCTCTTTAGCCATCTCACTGAATTTATTAAGGAGATTTGTTTGAACATCTATAATTAGTTGTCTCAACTCCTTTATGTCATCTGGAGCCTTATCTTGTTCCTTTAACTGGGCCATAGCTTCCTGTTTCTTGGTGTGGATTGTAATTTTTGGTTGATGCCTTTGCATCTAGCTTACTAGAGTATTTATTCTGGGTACAGTTTTTCTCTTTAGTTTAGGACTTCCTGCCCTTCTCCCTTGATGGTTGTGCAGAAGGAGCCAAGCATATAGTTGGTGCTATAAGCTGTGGAGGCTCAAGCAACCCTCATTGTGCCAGGGACCAATGAAGCTTCTTCCAACTTTCTCCTTTGCCAGGGGTAGGGACAGCAACACAGCTATGTGGAATAATCCACATGCAGGCCTAGACTGTAGTTGCCCAGAGAGACTGATGAAGCTTCATATCCCTTTCTTCCCTGCCTGCTGCAGGATGGAGCTGAAGATGTGGGCAGTAATCTATGCAGTGCAGGTCCAAGATGACAGCAGTTGCCCTTGTAGACTTCTGATTTTCAATCTATGGCAGCCAAAGTTACCTGCAGTTACCTCTATAGGCTGGTGCAGGTTTCCTCAGCCTCCTCCCCACCAGAGGTGGGGCTGAAGCCTAGGCTAGGGCTGCAGTCTGATCTGTATGAAAGAAACTGGTTCCTGCTGACACTGAGAGTTTCAGTCAGCCCAGCTTCCCCTCAGGCTGGACGTGGAGTCAGAATGGCAGGTACTGACCTCTTTCCAACTTGGGATGGTTCACCTGCCCCTCATTTCCAAGGATATTTCCTAGCCAGCCAAGTCCACCAACCAGTAGCCAAAATCGGCAGCCAACTGTCTCCTCCTCCCCAGCTTCTGGGAAATGGAGCTTCCAATTCCCATCACAGAACAGCTCCTGGGGTGGCTAATGCCACCAGAGTAGGACAATCACTGGCCTCTGTGGCTTCACTGGCAATTTCCCAGAGACTGGTGCAGGTCCCTGCAGCATTCCCCCTGCTGGAGGTGGCACTGGCACCCAGGCCAGACCTGCAATATGATCTGGATGGGAAGAAGCAGGTCCCCACCAGCACTGGGATTTTCAGTCCACCCCGTGTGGGAAACAAAGGCATGTTGTTTCCATGGAAGCAAGTTACTTCCTTGACCACCGATTCATGCTGTCTCCATAGCTATACATGCAGGTCATAAATCTAGCAAGGAGATGTGTACATTCAGGTGGAATGAGGACTAGGTAGAATGGGACAACCTGGGCAACAAGATTTATGGGTATGCTTTCTCAACAATATAATAGAACATTGAAATTTTGTACTTTGAATTATAATTGTAGATTTTGATCCATTGTGTTACACAGGTTGAGGTAATAGTAATAGTTAGCTAGGATAGTTGCTGGTTCTCACGATTGCTTGGGGTATATAAAGAAGCCCCTGAGATTAATAAACTTGTCTGATGAGCTTGAGGCTTCAATGCTCTCAGATCCCCTGATCCCAATCTCTCTTTGTCTTTCATTCCTGATACCCTTTGTGTCTGCGACTCTGACAACTCCTCTTCCCTCGTGCCAGGCGCGGAGCCAAGATGGCAGCTCCTGGCCTCTTTCTAACTTGGACAGGCTCAAGCTTTAGCTGTTCTCAGGATTATTCTGTAGCCTGCTGAATTTCTTCATCAATTGCTGAAATTGGTGCCCAACTGCCTCTTCCTCCCCCGTTTTGGGCAAGTGGAGCTTTCTATTCCAGTCACAGAATAGCTTCCGAGGTGGCTTGTGCCTCTGGTGGAGAATGGGCACTGGCTTCTGGGGCATGGAGTGCTAGATGGGCAGTTTTCTTCCACTCTTTCAAAGATGTTTCAGAATTCTCTTCTGGTCTCCTGGAGCCCCAAACAGATGCTTCAGCTAGCTCCAGAGAGCTCTGGGTATTTGCTGATGGCCCTGTAGCAGGAGCTGACTCTAGGAGCTCCTTATTCTGCCGCCATCTTGCTGGTTCTCTCCCCTTAATAGATTTTTTAAAAAAGATTTATTTATTTATTTTCCCCATTTCCCCTCCTCCCACCCTGATGTTTTTGCTGTCTGTGTTGTCTTCTCTTCTCATTTTCTCTTCTCTAGGATTCACTGGGTTTCAATCCTGGAGACCTCTGATGGGGAGAGAGGCATACTTTACATCCTCCTGGTTGCTCTCTTGAGTGACTTAATGAAGGTTGTTTTTGGCAGAGGGCATTCGACTTAATTATTTCTTGCACTGTTCCAATGGGATGCATCTCTGTCCTCAGGATAAAGGCTGGCAAGGCAAATCAGAGATAATTTGCCCTGGCTCAGGCTCTCAGACTTCCAACCTATAGATTAGCTGACATACATTCACCCCAGTATGTTCAGAGAGGCCACTCTGCTCCCTGTGTAACAGGGTCAGGGATACACAATTGTAGAGCAAACTGACTCCATCCCATGTTTGGAGTAGTTAGGAGAGGGGTTAGCAAAGCCACAACGCACTTCTTCTATAGCTTAAATTTTTTATTTTTAAAGGTTTATATTATGTAGGTGTTACCTAAAAAATATAGGGGGTTCCCATATGCCCTCCTCCCATTTTTCCCACATTATCAACATCTTTCATTAGTGTGGTACATTTGTAACAATCAATGAACACATATTGAAGCATTGAACTAACCATGGACTTTAGTTTACATTATCATCTATACTCTGTCCTGCACAAACTTGTAGGTTATGACAAAATATGTAATACCCTGTATTCACCACTGCAGTGTCAGGCATGACAACCCCAATGTCTCCCAAAGTACCCCCAAATTTCACACATTCCTCCCTCAGATCCTCCAGTGGCCACTACCTCTATATCAGTGATAAAAGTCCCTCCATTGCAAGAATAATAATATGTCTATAATTAACTAATAATAACTCAACTTTAGTCCATTGTTCATTCCCCAGTCTTGAGGATTTTGGACTCTATTTCTAATTGAGACTTACCTCGGATCCCATGGAGCAGATGGATGGATGGAACTATCTTGCTTGCAGTTGCAGATACTCTATGATCCTTGGGACGAACATTGTCCATCATCATCTCCTTGATATTTGTCCTGGGTAATAAGGCCAATGAACTGGATAGTAGGTGTTGCAACTCTGCTGAGATTTAGGGCTCAACTGGCACATGAATGGACCAAAGATTTGTTTTGGGGACATATATTTAACAAGTATAGTGCTAATTATAGGTTCAAATAAAAGGTGCAGAAGAGGTATGTGTAGGGAAATTATAAATGAATCTAACTCTGTTATACTGGGGAGCATAAATTTCAAAGTAAGGCCCACTGATAGAGTGCCAAATTCCTGACCGTGTCTTCTCTGTGTGTCAATGTCTCTAGAGGCCCCAGGAGCCCCATGATTTGAGTCAGTGTTTACTATGGAAGCCAATGAGATCCTGCTGAGACATGCGTAAGTGGAACCTCTGGAATGAAATCCTAATTCACTTTGAAATCTTTTAGCCATAAAAAACCATTGGTATCTAATATTTCCCCCTTTTGGTCAAGGCCTTTTTCCAGATACATTGTTAGTTGGCACTTGGTAATAACCCCTTTGTGTCAGGGAAGCTCATCCCCAGGAGTCATGTCCCATGCTGGGAGGAATATAGTACCTTTATATGCTGAGTTTGACTTAGTGAGAGGGCATGTTTGAGCAACAAGGATGTTTTCAGGAGGTAACTCTTAGGCAGTATACAAATACTAGGTTAAGTTTCAATTTCACAGAAAAAGGCTTATAAGTACAATATCAAGGGCCTGACATAATGGTCTGTCTTCCTTCACTAGGCATTCCCCTTGTACTCAGGAGATTCTTGCTGTTTTATTAGAGAATATAGTAGGACTCCCCAGGATGGAATTCAATATTCTTTTGGTTATTGTGTGGGTCTCCACCCACTGAGACAATGTCCCATGAACAGTTGAACACATTCACATGTCTTGAAAGGCATGCCCCAGGTGCACCCCTCCATATACATCCCCCTACTACTGACACCTTGCACCAGCAATCCTCCCTTGTCTCAGCTGTGACCATTCTGTGATCCAAAACATTTCCAAAAATGAAGCCAACACAATAGCCAAATAAAATTAATAAGAATATGAAATAATAATAGTTTAAAAAATAACAAATTGGGGAAAAGGACTTGGCCCAGTGGTTAGGGCATCCGTCTACTGCATGGGAGGTCTGCGGTTCAAACCCCGGGCCTCCTTGACCCAGGTGGAGCTGGCCCATGCGCAGTGCTGATGCGCGCAAGGAGTACCCTGCCACGCAGGGGTATCCCCCGTGTAGGGGAGCCCCACGCGCAAGGAGTGTGCCCCATAAGAGAGCCGCCCAGTGCGAAAGAAAGTGCCGCCTGCCCAGGAATGGCACCGCCCACACTTCGTGTGCCGCTGACGACAACAGAAGCGGACAAAGAAACAAGACGCAGCAAATAGACACAGAGAACAGACAACCGGGGAGGGGGGCGGAATTAAATAAATAAGTAAATAAATCTTTAAAAATATATATATAAAAAATAAAAAAATAACAAATTAAATACAAAAAATTAAAAAAATTAAATATAAAAATTTTTTAGACATTGTATCTTTCATCACTGCAAGATCTGTTGTCTTTTATGTACAGTGACAATTTCTTCCTTATATTCCTCCACTGTCTTATTTTTAAAATTTTATCCTCAAAGAAGCTTTAGGTTATAGAAAAGTCACATAGAAAATATAGAGGATTGTCATATACCCAATGACCTCCCCTTTTTCCACTCTCCCCTATTAATTACATTTTATATGCAGATAGTACATTTTTACAATTGATGTACAAATATAGAAGCATTGCTGCTAACCATGGTCAATGGTTTACATTTTGGAACATATACATTTATAGGTTTTGATGAAATTAAAAATGGCCTCTATCTGTTATTGCAAGATCATGCAGAATAATTCTAATGCCTTAAAAATGCCCTATATTCTGTCTATTCTATTTTTCCCCCTCCCTCCCCTTGGAACTTATGTTAACCACTAAGTTTCAATTTTTGAAGAATAAAATTCATAGTTACTTACAATAATATTGAGGGCTTGACATATTCATGTTTTTATTTTTTTTAATTTTTTTATTTAACTGGGCACTGTCTATGTTCTTGAGGGATTCTTGTCCCTGTAATTGAGATCATAGCAGGACTCTCCAGGATGGGAGTTTAATATTTCCTTGTATGTTGTGTGGGTCTCCATCCACTGAGATAATACACTATGAGAAGATGAACACTTACATATTGCATAAAAGGCTGCCCCAGATGCACCCTATCCTAAATCCCTCCACACCTGATGTCATACATCAATGGTCCTCCCCTGCTATTATTTCCAAAAGAACTTTCCCAACATTGTAGTTTTAACTACATGCCTACAAATCCCCAGAGTTCACCTGCTCTCTCCTCCAACCTTCCCCCTGTTCCATGGGTAGTCCGCCCTACTCTCCCTCACAGACCATCACTGCCAAACCCAATCATATCATTGTACCATTCTCATGCCCATCCACTGCCCAACAATACCCTTCCACCTTATAATAGGTTTTGCCCATATGGACATTGGCTCACTACCCTCTACTCCCTTTCTGTCTCCTGTAAGCCTATATTCCAGACTCTATCTTTGTGAGTCTGCCCAATTTGCTTAAGTCATGTCCTTCAGTGCCTGGGTTACTTCACTTGACATAAGGTCTTCAAGATTTATCCATGTTATACTGTGTTTTAATACTGCGTTCCTGCTTACAGCTGAGTATTATTCCATTGTATGTGTATATTAATACCACAGTTTGCTTATCCATTCATCTGTTAATGGGCTTTGGGTTGCTTCCAACTTTTGGTAATAGTGAATAATGCTGCCATGAACACTGATGTGCATATATCTGTTCTTGTCCCTGCTTTCAATTTTCTGGGTATATATTCCCAGTAGTGGGATTGCTGGATCATATGGCAGTTCTATAGTTAGTTTTCTAAGAAACTGCCAAACTGTCCTTCACAATGGCTGCTCCATTCTACATTCCCACCAGCAGTGGATAATTGCCCCCTTTCCTCCACATCCTCTTCAACACTTGTAGTCCTCTGTTTTATTTCAATAGCTGCCAGGTTAATTGGTGTAAGATGATATCTCATTTTGGTTTTGATTTGAATTTCCCTACTAGGTAGTGATGTTGAGCATTTTTCGTGTGCTCTTTAGCCATTTCTATTTCTTTTTTGGAGAAGTGTTTACTCAATTCTTTTGCCCATTTAAAAAAATTGGGATGTTTGTCTTTTTATTTTTATGATGTAGGATTTCTTTATATATGATGGATATTAGGCCCTTATCGGATAGATGGTTACCAAATATTTTCTCCTATTGAATAGGCTGCCTTTTTCACTTTCTTGACAAACTCCTTGGAAGTGCAAATGTTTTTAATTTTGAGGAGGTATCATTTATCTACTTTTTCTTTTTTTGCTTGTGTTTTGTGCATAAAGTGTATGAATACATTACCTACTACAGTATCTCATAAATACTTCCCTATATTATCTTTTAGGTGCTTTATGGCCTTGGCACTTATATTTAGATCTTTCATCCATCTTGAGTTAATTTTTATATAGGGCATGAAATGGTGATCCTATCTCATTCTTTGGATATGGATATCCAGTTCTCCAAGCACTATTTGTTGAAGAGGTCATACACTCCCAATTGAGTGGGCTTGGTGGCTTTGTCAAATATCAGTTGACTATATATTCAAGGATCTGTATCAGAACTCTCAATTTTGTTCTATTTGTCAGTATGGCTAGCCTTGTGCCAATACCATGCTGTTTTGACCACTGTAGCTTTATTGTATGTTGTAAAGTCAGGTAGTGTGATTCCTCCAATTTTGTTTCTCTTTTACAATATGTCTTTTCTCTATTTTGGGTCCTTTGCCCTTCCAAATAAATTTCATATTAACTCTTCCAATTCAGTGAAAAATGCTGCTGTAATTTTTATTAGGATTGCATTAACTCTGTAAATCAATTTGGGTAGGACAGACATCTTAATGATGTTTAGTCTTCCAGTCCATGAACAGGAATATTCTTCCATCTCTTTAGGTCTTCTTTGATTTCCTTTTACAGTGATGTGTAGTTTTCTGTGTACAAGTTCCTTACAGCTTTAGTTAAGTTTATTCCTAGGTATTTGACTTTTTTCCTTTTGTTTTTCTTTGACTCTTTTAGTTGCTATTGTAAATGGAATTGTTTTTTTCATTTCCTTCTTGGATTGCTCATTCTTTGTGTACAGAAATTCCACTGATTTTTGCATCTTTATCTTATATCCTGACACTTTACTGAACTCATTTATCAGCTCTAGGAGCTTTGTTGTAGATTTCTCTGGGCTTTCTATATATAGGATTATGCCATCTGCAAATAGTGAAAATTTTAGTTCTTCCTTTCCAGTTTGGATGCCTTTTATCTTTTTCTTGCGTAAGTCCCTGAGCATGTACTTTTAACACAATGTTAATTAAGAGTAGTGTCAATGGGTATCCTCATCTTGTTCCAGGTCTTAGAAGGAAAGCTTTAAGAATTTCACCATTGAATATGATGTTAACTTTCGGTTTTTCATATATATACCCTTTATCATGGTGAGGAAGTTTCCTTATTCCTATTTTTGAAGTGTTTTCTTTCTTTTTTTTGTTTCTTATCAAGAAAGGGTGCTGTATTTTGCCAAATCCTCTTTGCATCAATAGAGATGATCACCAGGAAGCAGATTTGGCTCAATGGATGGAGCATCTGCCTGCCACATGGGAGGTCCAGGATTCAGACCCAGGGCCTCCTGACCCATGTGGTGAGCTGGCCCATGCGCAGTGCTGATGCGCACAAGGAGTGCTGTGCCATGCGCAGGGGTGTCTCCCACATAGGAAAGCCCCATGCATAGGGAGTGTGCCCTGTAAGGAGAACTACCCTGCATGAAAAGAGTGCAACCTTCCCAGGAGCGGTGCTGCACACATGGAGTGCTGATGCAGCAAGATGACGCAACAAAAAGCGACGCAGATTCCCAGTGCCACTGACAAGAATACAAGTGGACACAGAAGAGCACACAGTGAATGGACACAGAGAACAGACAACTGCAGGGGGGAGGAGAGAGAAATAAATGAAAAATAAATCTTAAAAAATAGAGATAATCATGTGATTTTTCTCTTTTGATCTATTAATGTGGCATATTACATTGATTGATTTTCTTATGTTGAACAATCCGTGCACACCAGGGATAAATCCCACGTGGTCATGGTGTATAATTCATTTGATGTGTTCCTGCATATGATTAGCATGTGTTTTGTTAAGTATTTCTGCATTTATGTTCATTACAGAGATAGGTCTGTGGTTTTCCTTTCTTGTGGCATCTTTTTATTTTTTTTGAGGTTCAAACGTAGGCTTTAATTTTCTTTTATTTAAGTTCTTTTATTATTATTATTATTTATTTTTTTGTCTTTATTCATTTTTTTAATATTACATTAAAAAAATATGAGGTCCCCATATACCCCCCACCCCTCTCACCCCACTCCTCCCCCCATAGCAACATTCTCCTCCATCATCATGAGACATTCATTGCATTTGGTGAATACATCTCTGAGCACCGCTGCACCTCATGGTCAATGGTCCACATCATAGCCCACACTCTCTCACATTCCATCCAGTGGGCCATGGGAGGACATACAAAGTCCGGTAATTGTCCCTGAAGCACCACCCAGGACAGCTCCAAGTCATGAAAATGCCTTCACATCTCATCTCTTCCTCCCATTCCCAACACCCAGCAGCCACCATGGCCACTTTCTCCACACCAATGTCTTGTGGCATCTTTTTATGGCTTTGGTATAAGCCACATGTTGGCATCATAGAAAGAGTTAGGCAATGTTTCCTCCACTTTTATCTTTTGGAAGAGTGTAAGTAGGTTTGGTGTTAGTTCTTTCAGGAATGATTGGTAGAATTCACCTGTGAAGCCATCTGGTCCTGGGCTGTTCTTAATTAGGAGGTTTTTGATGACTACTTCAATCTTGATACTTGTGATTGGTCTGTTGAGTTCATCAATGTAGGCTGCTTGTGTGTATCTAGAAACTTGTCCATTTCATCTAAGTTATTCATCCTGTTGGCATGTAATTTTTCAAAAGTATCCTTTTGAGATACTCTTTATTTTTGTGGGATCAGTGGTGATATCCTCTTCCTCATTTCTTAATTTATATGTTTGCATCTTCTCTCTTTTTTTCTTTGTTTGCCTAGCTAAGGGTCTGTCAATTTTATTAATCTTCTCCTGCCCTTTTCTGTTTATTGTTTGCTTGTAAGATTGTTTTCCAGCCATTCACTTCCAACCTCCTTGAATCCCTGGGTCTAAGATGTGTTTCTTGTAGACAGCATACAGATGGGTCATGTTTCCTTATCCAATCTTTCAATCTGCATCTCTTAACAGGTGAGTTTAATCCACTGACATTCAGTGTTATTACTTTCAAGGAATTACTTATATTAACCATATTTTCTTTGGATTTGTGTATGTTGTATGCTTTTATTTCTCTCTTTTTTTTCTGTTTAGTTGTTTTTACACTCATCTCCAACTATGTCTCTCCTGTTTTTTTTCTTTCAACCTACAGAACTCCCTTTAGTACTTCTTGAAGGGCAGGTTTCTTATTGACATATTTTCTTAATTTCTGTTTATATGTGAATATTTTGAACTCTCCCTTGTTTTTGAATGCCAACTTTTCAGGATAGAGAATTCTTGGATGGAAGTTTTTTCCTTTAGTGCCTTATCTATGTCATACTACTACCTTCTCACCTTTATCTCCACGGTTTCAGATGAGAAATCAGCACTTAATCTTGTTGAGCTTCCCTTTTATGTGATGGACTCTTTTCTCTTGCTGTTTTCAGTATTCTCTTTGTTGTCAGCATTGGAGAATTTGATAAGTATATGTCTTGGGGTAGGCCTGTTAGGATTTTTATTGTTTGGGGTTTGCTGCCCTTCCTGGACATGTATGTCCATGTCCCTCAATAGAGTTGGGAACTTTCCAGCTATTATTTCCTCCAACACACCTTCTGCCCCCTTTCCTTTCTCTTCTTCCTCTGGGATGCCTATAATGCATATGCTTGTGCATTTTGTGTTGTCATTCAAATCCCCAAGTCCCTCCTGGATTTTTCTATCTTTTTATCTTTCTATTCCATTATCTATCTGATTTCAGATGTACTGTCTTCCACATCACTGATTCTTTTCTTTGCCTCTTCTAATCTGCTGTTATTTGCTGAGAGTATATTTTTGATTTCTTGGATTGTGCTGTTGATCCCCATCATATTTGTTATCTTTTTGCCTATGATTACAATTTCTTCTGTATGCTCTCCAAGTGTTTTCTTAATATGCTTAATCTATTCCTTCACTTCTTTAAATTGGTCCACGATACATGTTTTGAGAGCTTTAATTAGGTGTTCGATGTTCCACTCCTCTCCCCCATTTTTAATTTGTTAATTGCTTGGGCCATGTTTTCCTGATTATTGGTATGGTTTGTACTTTTTTTTGCTGTCTGGTCATCATTTTATCTTGTTGTGTTTATTCAGTTGATTAGCTTCTTCATCTCGGGGTTTAATCAGTTGTTTGTGTGTGTGTGTTGTCTTCTCTTTGTCACTTTGTTCTTCTTATTCTATTTCCTTGTTTTTGGCTAAGTTCCTTTGAAGGAAAATATTAGGGCCAGAGAAAGCAAAAGGGGTAAGAAAAGAAGAATATAATAATAGTATTGATAGTGAATGTTAGCAGAAGAACCATGTGAGATCTAGGAGAATGGATATTGAACTTATGTAAGCTGTGTAGTTATAACAGTAAAAAAATGTAGTACCTATAATGAAATAGTAAACTGAATATGGGGAGGAATATAGTATGAATTAAAAGGCCAGTGTGGTCAGGAGAGAGGGAAAGAGAAAAGAAAGGACAATAATATAAAGAGTGAATAAAAGATAGAAAACAGAAATATTGGGGTTAAACAAAGAGAGGTGGAATGTAAGAGAAATATTAAATGATGGAGGGTAGAAAGGTGTAAAGGAAAGGGTATAGCATTGGTTGCCAAAATCAGTACACACAGAAAAGTCGAAATTGAGGAAGAGAAAACAGCCAACAAGAAACAAGCTGACAGCATCTAATTAATTAAAAAAGGGGGGAGTTGATAAAGAGGAAGGAAAGGCAAGAAAACAAAAAAACAGCCAAGCCCACAAGGAGAGAGTCAGCAAAACATTGAGAAAAACCAGACTTCCCTCTTAAGCCCCTGTGGAGCTTGTCAGGCTGCCATTGTTTATAATTATCCTGCAGCTTTCTTGCTGCAGATTTTGAAGTGTGTTTTAGGGAGTAAACTAAATTAAATTAAATAACAAATGTAACCTTTTTTTTTTTTTAGGAAAAATAAGAGACCCAAGGGAAGGATAATGTATATGTTTTCCCTGTTCTAAAGTATCAGCTTGATATTTAATACCCCAGTGGGTCACTACTCTAAGAGGAGTTGGAAATCAAACTAGAGACATTGCACATTCAAGGCTGAAACTCTCCCCCTGAGCTAAACTTTCTTCTTGGGTTGATTTGCTCTTCAGAAAGAGTCCCTTTCCTAGAGGCAGGGTTGACTCTTTGCAATTGGATGAACTGCTGATTAGGAATCTGGCCTCCCCTTCCATCTTTATTTTCTAACTGCTTTCTCTCCCATGGCAGAAGGAAGCAATAATCTGTGTGAGAGTTCCCTTTTGAAATTCAAATGGGACCCTGGTGACTTAAATCACCACAGAAAAAAATGACTCTTAATCTCTTTGAAAGAGAGTACCCACACCTTGCTGAGAACCCTAAATATGCTCTTGGAAGCTTATTAAGCACTTCCTACTGTCTCCCTCCCTTAGGTGTGTTGCATAGGACTAGTTAATTGCCTGACTCCACCTTCTCCTAGACCAATTTTCCTTATCCCAGGGAGGTTAGGTAAATTAGGCTGCCTCAGCAGATTTGCCTCTCCCCTCTTCCTGGTTTCTCCTTAAGCCAGCTGCTATACTCCTCAAAGCTCAAAAAAGGGGAGCGAGACAATTGTTGGACCCCTCTCCACCCCTCACCAGAACCACCCCCTCTCAGAGACTGTCTTCTCCATCTGTGTGACTGGGAAGGCTCAGGGAACACTGTGGCTTCCTGCCCTGAGGAAGGGCTTAGCCATCTGACAGCTCCAACCCCAAGCACCAGAAACTCATGGTTTCACCTTGAGCAATCACTGTTTTTGTTGTGCTCTCTCCATATTGATGTTCTGAAGCCTCCTGCTTTGTGGGTTCCCAAAACAGCTCACTCAGGCAGGATTTTGTCCCCACTCAGCCATTTTTTTTTTGTTGGAGAGATTATGTGGGTGCACTTACTCTGATGCCTTCTTGCCCCTCCTCTGTTATTTGTTCTGATTTTGATTTTTAAGAAATGAACAGTGGGGACCATACCAGGGGACTCCCATGTGGTAAGTAGGTGCTTTGCCACTTGAGCCACATCTTCTACCCAGTTTGTCTTTTTGTTGTTGAATTTTATGGTCTAAGTATCATGGATATTAAACCCTTATCAGATATGTGATTGCCAAATATTTTCTCCCATTGAGTTGGCTGACTTCTCACCCTTTTGACTAAGTCCTCTGAGATGCAGAAGTGTTTAATTTGGAGAAGGTCCCTTTTGTCTATTTGTTGTTGTTGTTTCTTGTGCTTTGTGTCTAAGGTTTAGGAAACTACTCCTATCACAAGATCTTGGAGTAGTTTTCCTACATTGTCTTCTAGGAGTTTTATGATTTTTACTTTTATATTTAGATCCTCCATCAATTTTGAGTTAATTTTTGTATTCAGTGTGAGATGGGGTCCTTTCTCTTTTTTTGGATATAGATATCCAGTTCTCCAAGCACCATTTGTTGAAAAGACTTTTCAGGCCCACCTGGGTGGGCTTGTCTGCCTTATCAAAAATCACTTGACTGTAGATAAAGGGTCTATTTATGAGTTCTTGATTTGATTCCATACATATATCAGTTGTCTGTCTATGCCAGTACCATGCTGTTTTTTTGCCATGTAGCAAAGTAATGTGACTTAAAGTAAGGAGAGACCTCCAACTTTGTCTTTCATTCTTAAGTCATTTTTGCCTATTTATAGTCCCTTACCCTAACAAATAAATTTGATTAGTGGCTTTCCATTTCTGCACACACAAAAAATGCTGTTGGGTTAATTTTGGGATTGTGTTGAACTGCAAATCAGTTTGGGTAGGACTGATATCTTGATTATATTAAGTCTTCCAATCCATGAACACAGAATGTCATTCCATTTATTTAAGTCTTCCACAGTTTTTTTTAGTAATGTTTTGTAGTTTTCTGAATACAGGCCCTTTATGCCCTTGGTTAAGTTTATTCTTAAATATTTGATATTTTTAGTCCTTATTATAGGGGGAATTTTTGTTCTGATTTCCTCCTCAGTAGTATATAGACATGCTATTGATTTTGTATATTAATCTTGTCTCCTACCACTTTGCTGCATTTGTCTGTTAATTCTAATAGCTTTGCTGTGGATTTTGCAGGATTTTCTAGAAATAAATTATATCATCAGCAAATAGTGAAAGTTTTATTTCTTTTCCTATTTGGGTGCCTTTTATTTCTTTATCTAGCCTAATTGCTCCTAGAACTTCTACCACAATATTGTATAACAGTGGTGACAGGTGGCATCCTTGTCTTGTCCTGATCGCAGCAGGAAAGCTTTTAGTCTTTCACCATTGAATAGAATGCTAGCTTAGGTTTTTCATATATGCACTTTGCCATATTGAGAAAATTTCCTTCTAATTCTACCTTTTGGAGTGTTTTTTTAATCAAGAAAGGATGCTGTATTTTGTCAAATGCCTTTTTTGCGTAAATTGAGAGGATCATGTGACTTATCTTCTTCAATTTGTCCATGTGGTTTATTGCACTGATTTTATTGTGTTGAACCATGCTTGCATACTTAGGATAAAACCCACTTGATCGTGGTGTACACTTCTTTTAATGTACTTTTGGATTCTGTTCACAGTATTTTGTTGAGGATTTTTGCATGTGTATTCATTAGAGATATTTGTCTGTAATTTTCTTTTTTGTAAGCATCTTTAACTTGTTTTGGCATTGGTGTGATGTTGGCTTCATAGAATGAGTTTGGTAGCCTTCTTTCCTGTTCAATTTTTTGGAAGAGCTTGAGGAAGATTTGTATTAGATTGTCTTTGAAGGATTGGTTAAATTCACCTGTAAAGCCATCTGATCCCAGAATTTTCATCTTTGGCAGGTTTGTGATGACTCAATCTCTTCACTTGTGATTGGTTTGCTGAGGGCTTCTATTTCTTCTAGGGTCTGTGTAGGTGGCTAACATGTTTGTAGGAATTTGTCCATCTCATTTATATTGTCTAGTTTTTTGGCATACAATTTTTCATAATATCCTCTTGTGATCTTCTTATTTCTGTGGGTCAATGGTAATGTCCCCCCTCTCATTTCTGATTTCATTCATTTGTGTCTTCTCTCTTTTTGCTTTATCAGTCTGGGAAGGATTTGTTGATTTTCTCAAAGAACCAACATTTGGTTTTGTTGAATCTCACTGTTGTTTTTTTGTTCTTGTTTTCATTCTGCTCAAATCTTTACTATTTCTTTCTTTCATCTTGGTTTGGAATTAGTTTGCTGTTCTTTTCTAATTCTTTTAGGTATGAAGTTAGATCTTTAATTTTGGCTCTTTCTTCTTTTTTAATGTAAGCATTGAGGAATATAAATTTCCTTCTTATCATTGCCTTTGTGGTGTCCCATAGGTTTTGATATATTGTGTTCTCATTTTCATTCATCTCATGATATTTGCTGAATCCTTTGCAATTTCTTCTTTGACCCCTTATTATTTAAGGGTGTGTTGTTTAATCTTCATGTTTATGAATTTTCTCCTTTTCAATCCATTATTGATTTCCAGCTTCATTCCATTATTATCAGAGAGTGTTTTGCATAATTTCAATCTTTTAAAAAATGTATTGGGTCTTGTCTTATGAACCAACATTATGGTCTGTCCTGAAGAAGGATCCATGAGCATTTGAAAAGAAAGTATATGCTGCTGTTTTGGGGTGAAATGCGCTATAGATGTTATGATGATTAGGCTATGGTGTCAAATTGGCCATGTAATTGTGCCCAGTTGTTTGGTCAAGTAAGCACTAGCTACCTGTAATACAAGGGCATTTATGGACTTTAGTCATCATTGACTTTACTGCAGTGGTAAATCATAGATAGCTGGTTAAAATTACATCAGTCAGGGAGATTGCATCAACAATGAGTGCTACTTAACCCAATCAGTTGAATGCCTTAAAAGGGGAAGTGATTCCAGCATTGAGAGGATTATTTCCCAGCTCGTCTTTGGATAGCTCACCTTTGGACAGCTAACAAGCCCCAGAACTCTTCAAGAACCTTTACTGGACTTTCATTGCAGCCCCTGGTTGTGGCATGCCTGTGGAACCTGGACTTGTGCATCCCCACAGCTACATGAGAGACTCATAGAATCACATACTATTGATAGATATCTCTTCTTGATTCTGTTTCCCTAGAGAACACTGACTAATATAGCTTGGTACTGGGAAAGGTTCTTGATGAACAGAGTCTTAAACATGGGGTGTCTGAGGTTGTTCTGGGAGTTTTGCAATAGTCTCTCTACTCTAATTGGACTCAAGGGTACTGGAAACTCCCTTTTCAATGACGAAGAGGCTGCTAACAGTCCATGGCATGAGTTGGCAATCGAGATATGCAAAACAGCATCACTGGATTCCCCTACTTCCTTGCTTATAAGAAGCAAGGATCTGGGTGAGAGTATTTTTAACGCTTTAACAGAGTTTTGTGGAATCAAACAATATAATGATTTTGGTTGGCTCCTCCTAGATACTCTAGATGCTGTTACAAAAGAAAGAGATAAGTTAAAGGCTTCAAATTTGAAACTTAAACACTGAACAGATGATGCAAAAGTTTTTATGTGTGCTCTGAAAGAAAATCTTGTCTCCTGTAGCCACAGGCTCAAAATATCTGAGAACCAAACTCAGACTATGATTGTATGAGCAACAGAGTTACAAAGGAAACTAAAATCTCAATCCTGCAGGGTTTCTGCAGTTAAAGTGAAGTCATTGATTGGAAAAGAGTAGAATCCAGAGAATTGGGATGAAGACATATGGGATGATGATGATATTGATGGAGATATTGGAACCCTGAATTCTACTGAGACTTTACCAGATAAGCCTGCCATGGCCTGCCCTGTCCAGACCACACCTTGTCAACCTTGTATCATCCAGCCTCCAGCATGCTCTAGGGAATCTGAAACAGGTGTCTTTTAGTTCTAGTACATTTATCATATTATTAAAGCTCTCTGTTTCTTTATTTATCCTCTGTCCAGATGTTCTATCCAATACTGGGACATGTGTATTGAAGTCTCCAACTATTATTATAAAGACATCTATTTCTCCCTTCAGTTTTGCCAGTGCATGCCTCATGTATGTTGGGACACTTAGATTAGGTACATAAGTATTTAATGTATTTATTTATTCTTGGTGATTTGCCCCTTTTATTGATATATAGTGACTTTTCTCATCCTTTATAATAGTTTTTCATTTAAAATCTATTTTGTCCAATATTATTATCATTACTCCAGCTCTTTTTTGTTTACTATTTGCCTGGAATATCTTTTTCCAACCTTTCATTTTTATCCTGTTTGTGTACTTACATCTGAGGTGAGTCTCTTGTAGACAGGATATAGATGGCTCATTTTTTTTTAACCCATTCATTCAATTCCATGGGTAAGATGGATGGGACTTTCTTGCTTGCAGTTGTGGACTCTCTCTGTTTCTTGAGATGGCCATTGTCAGTTATCATCTCCTTGTTAGTTGACCTGGGTGAATCCAATGAACTGGAGAATAGGTGTTATGAGTTTGTTGAGATTCAGGACCTGACTGGCATATGGACAGCTCAAAGATTTAAGTCTCTTGGAGATAAAACCATGAACTCTAGTAGTAACTATAGGCAATCTTTAAAAATGAAGCCCAGAAAATAGCTGAAATCAATTAATAAGAAAATGATATAATAATGATGGGTTTAAATATAAAAAATAAAATACAAAGTATTGAAATAATAAAATAAAAAATATAAAATTAAAAAATTATAACATGACCGAGATGGGGCAAGATGGTTTCTGAGTGAGTGCACCTCATAATCTCTCCTGCAAAGAAGTGGCTGAGTAGGGCTGAAGTCCTGCTGGACCAGGCTGTTTCAGGGGCTTGCAGGGCAGGAGGTGTCTAGACACTGATTTGGTGAGACAGTGACAGAAAAGATTCCTGTGAGAGGTGGAATTTTGGGTTTCTGACATGGAGGTCAGAAGTTGTAGTTGGAACTCCTTCCACTAGGGCTGGCGGCCCGGCTGCCCTAGTTATGCTGCAGTGTTATGCTGCAGTGTTCCCAAAGCTTTGTTATTCTGCAGTGTTCCCAAAACCTGTGTTTACTGGATGGGTGGTTCCCAGGTCTGTATCCCCTAAACCCTGGTAGCCGAGCTCCAGAGACTCATATACATTGAGTCTGCAATATCACGGACTTCCCATCCCCGAATCCACCACACCCTGGGTCCATCTGAGGTCCTTGATTACTCTAGCCCTAGCATTTTTTTTTCTCTCCTTGAGCTTGGAGGAGTGTACCAGCTGACTTGGGAAGAGTCTAGGAAGAAAGGAGAGGTGAATCTGCTGAGAAAGCCCAATTTATCTAAACGTCCTGGGATAGGAAACTTCGTCTGGGAGAAGGTGGAGTCAGAAAATCAATTAGACCTCCCCTAGCACACCTAAGGAGGAGGGACTGTAGGATGTGCTATCCAAGCTTCCAATAGCATATTTGGGGTTTCTGGTGACGTGTAGGTGCTCTCATGCTGGAAATAAAAAGTCACTGTCTTCTGTGTTGAGTTGGTTTAACAAGGACCCACTTGAATCTCCTACTGGGCCCCTCATGTAGCTTTCCTGCTGCCCTGGGAGAGAGAGAAGTGAGGAAGGGAGAAAGGGGAAATGTCAGATCCCTAAGAATTTTATTTAACTGCAAAGAGGATTCCTAGCTTGAAACTTCTTTTTTTTTTTTGTCATGGTTGCTACTGTTGCATTGTCTCCTGGTCTTTTTTCCCATTTTCTCCCCCAAGGCCCTTTTACATTTATTTAGTTTTTTTTCTCTTTTTCCTTTTCTTGCTTGTTCCCCCCTCTTTTCTTTGCCCCCCTTTTTTCTCTCCCTTTCTTCTTTTTTCTTTTCTTTTCTTTACATAATAGGTGCTGGAGGGAGCACTTTACATTTCCTGTGTTTCCTTAACCTCCATTTCCTCTTTTCTGTGTGTGTGTTGATTTTGGCCACCTACACTATCCCCTTTCCTCTATATTTTTCTATCCTCCATCATCTACTGTTTCTCTTACATTCCACCTCCCTTTCTTTGGCCCCCAAATTATCTGATTTCTTATTTCTAATACCTTTATTCTGTTTTCTGTCTTTTATCCACTCTTGATGTTATTGTCTTTCTTTTATCTTTCCCTCTCTCATGAAAAGACTGGCCTTTTAATTCATACTATATTCCTCCCCATATTCAGTTGACTGTCTTATTATAGCTACTCTACATACTGCTATAATTCTACACAACTTACATGAGTCTAATATCCATTCTCCTAGATTTCATGTTGTTGCTCTGTTAACATTTATTACCAATACATTTTCTTTTCTTACTCATTTTGCTTTCCCTGGCCCTAATATATTCCTTCAAAGTGAACTTAGCCAGCAACAAGAAAATAGAGTAAGAAGAACAAAGTGACAAAAAGAAAACATAACACTTATGCATGAACAACAACTAATTAATCCCCAAGACTAGAGAAAGAAGCTAAGAAACTGATTAAACCCATCAAGATAAAATGATGACCAGACAGCAACAAAAAACTACAAACCAAACCAATAATCAGGAAAACATGGCCAAATCCAAGGAACAAACTAAAAACCAGGAAGACGAGCAGAACATCAGACAAGTAATTAAAGATCTCAAAACATATATTAGAGACCAACTTAATGAAGTAAAGGAAGAGATTAACAATGTGAAGAAAACACTTGGAGAGGAAATTGCAGACATAAGCACAAAGAAAACAAATATGATGGGGATGAACACCACAGTTCAAGAAATCAAAAATACACTCTCAGCAAAGAGCAGCAGATTAGAAGAGGTAGAGGAGAGAATTAGTGACATGGAAGACAGTACATCTGAAATCAAACAGATAGTAGAACTGATTGATAAAAAGAGAAAAAGTCCAGCTGGGACTTAGGAACCTGAACGACAATGCAAAATGCACAAACATACTTATTACAGGCATCCCAGAAGGAGAAGAGAAGGGAAAGGGGACAGAAAGGGTGTTGGAGGAAATAATGGCTGAAAACTTCCCAAATCTACTGAGAGAGATGGATGTACATGTCCAGGAAGCACAATGCACCCCAAACACCATAAATCCCAACAGGCCTTCCCCAAGACATGTACTTGTCAAATTATCCAAAGCTCAAGACAAACAGAAAATTCTAAAAGCAGCAAGAGAAAAGAGAACCATTACATACAAGGGAGGCTCCATGAGATTAAGTGCTGATTTCTCATCTGAAACCATGGAGGCAGGAAGGCAGTGATGTGATATAGTCAAGGTACTAAAAGAAGAAAAATTCCAACCAAGAATACTCTACCCAGCTAAGCTAGCATTCAAAAATGATGGAGAGTTCAAAATATCCACCGAAAAACAGAAATTAAGAGAGTATGCCAACAAGAACCCTGACCTTCAAGAAATACTAAAGGGAATTCTGCAGGAAGAAAGAAAAAAAACAGGAGAAGCAGAGATGGAGGAAAGTGTAAGAGCAACAAAAAAGACAAAAAGAGAAGGAAAAAAACAAACAAAATATGACAAACACAAGTCCAAAGAAAATAAGGCTAACATAAATAATTCCTTGAAAATAAAAAACTGAATGTCACTGGATTAAACTCACCTGTCAAAAGATTCAGACTGGAAGATTGGATAGGGAAATATGACCCATCTATATGCTGTCTGCAAGAAACACATCTTAGACCCAGGGATTCAAGGAGGTTGAAAGTGAATGGCTGGAAAACAATCTTACAAGTAAACAATAACCAAAAAAAAAAAAAAAAAAAAAAAGAGGCAGGAGTAGCTATATTAATATCAGACAAAATAGACTTTAAATGCAAAACAATTGTGAGAGACAAAGATGGATTCTACATATTAGTGAAAGGGATAATCTTTTAAGAAGAATGAACAATCATAAATATTGATGCTTCTAACAAGGGCGCCTCCAAATACGTGAGGCAAACCCTGGAAAAACTAAGTGAAAGAAAAATGCATCCACAATGATAGAGGGGGACTTTAATACACCATGACTGACTTTGGACAGAACATCTCAAAAGAGAATCAATAAAGAAACAAAGACTTTGAACAGTATATTAGAGGAGCTGGACCTAATAGTCATATACAGATCATTACACCCGAATACAGCAGGATGTACATTTTTTTCAAGTGCACATGGATCATTCTCCAAGATAGACGATATGCTAGGCTACAAAGAAAGGCTCAATGAATTCAGAAAGATCAAAATCATACAAAATAATTTCTCTGACCAGAGTTGGGTGAAGATGGAAATCTGCAAGGGCCAGAGGCCCAAATTTCACACCAAGATATGGAAATTAAACAACACACTCTTAGAAAAACAGTGGGTCAAAGAGGAAATCTCAAAAGAAATTAATAACTACCTTGAAACTAATGAAAATGATAACACAACATACCAAAACTTATGGAATGCAGTAAAAGCAGTACTGAGGGAAATTTATAACCATAAATTCATACATCAAAAAAGAAGAAAGAGCCAAAATTGAAGAAGTAATGGCACATTTGGAGGAATTAGTAAAAAAACAACAAAGTAACCCCACAGGAAGAAGAAAGAAAGAAATAGCAAAGATAAGAGCAGAACTAAATGAAATAGAAAACAAGAAAGCACTTGAAAAGGTAAACAAAACCAAGACCTGGTTCTTTGAGAAGATCAATGAAATTGACAAACCTTTAGCGAGACTAACAAAGAAAAAAGAAAGAAGATGCAAATACACAAAATAAGAAATGAGAAAGGCGATATCACCACTGACCCCACAGAAATAAAGACTATCATAAGAGGATACTTTGAAAAACTATATTCCAACAAAAATGACAATTCAGAGGAAATGGACGAATTCCTAGAAACACATAAGCAGCCTATATTGACAAAAGAAGAAATTGATGATCTCAACAAACCAACCACAAGTAGAGACAGAATCAGTCATTAAAAACCTCCTAACTAAGAAGAGCCCAGGGCCAGACGGCTTGGCAGGTGAATTCTACAAAACATTCCAGAAAGAACTAACGTTAATCTTGCTGAAACTTCCAAAAAATCAAAACAGAAGGAACATTGCCAAACTCATTCTATGATGCCAACATTACTCTAGTATGAAAGCCAAAGGAAGACACCAAGAGAAAGGAAAATTATAGACCAATTTCTCTGATGAACTTAGATGCAAAAATCCTCAAGAAAAAACTTGCTAGCCATATTCAACAGCACATTAATTGAATTATACACCATGACCAAGTGGGGTTCATTCCTGGTATGCAAGGGTGGTTCAACATAAGAAAATCAATCAATGTAATACACCATATAAACAGATCAAAGGAAAAAAATCACATGATTATATCTATAGATGCAGAAAAAGCATTTGACTAAATACAGCACACTTTCTTGATAAAAACACTGCAAAAGATCAGAATACAAGGAAATTTTCTGAACATGATAAAGGGTATATATGAAAAACCCACAGGCAACATCATTTACAATGGTGAAATCCTAAAATCTTTCCCTCTAAGATCAGGAAAAAGACAAGGATGCCCACTATCACCTCTTCTATTTAACATTGTCTTAGAAGTACTTGCTTGAGCACTGAGGCAAGAACCAGATATAAAAGGCATTCAAATTGAAAAGGAGGAAGTCAGAATTTCATTATTTGCAGATGACATGATCCTATACATAGAAAACCCTGAGAAGTCTACAAGAAAGCTTCTAGAACGCAGAAATGAGTTTAATAAAGTTGCAGGTTATAAGATCAATGCGCAAAAATCAGTAGGATTTCTGTACACCAATAATGAGCAAGCTCAGGAGGAAATCAAGAAACAAATAGCATTTAGAATAGTAAATAAAAAGTCAAATACCTAGGAATAAATTTACCTAAAGATGTAAAAACTTATACACAGAGAACTACACAACCCTGTTCAAGGAAATCAAAGAAGACCTAAACAAATGGAAGAATATTCCCTGTTCATGGATAGGAAGACTAAATATTATTAAGATGTCTATCCTACCAAAACTGATCTACACATTCAATGCAATCCAAATAAAAATCAACATAGCATTCTTTGAAGAACTAGAAAAACTCTCTATGAAATTTATTTTGAAAAGAAAGAGGCCCCGAATAGCCAAAAACATATTGAAAAAGAAAAATGAAATTGGAGGAATCACACTACCTGACTACAGCTACAGTAGTGAAAACAATATGGTATTGGCACAAGGAGAGACACACAGACCAATGGAACTGAATTGAGAGTTCTGATATAGATCCTCATATATATAATCATATAATATTCATTAAAGCCACCAAACCCTCTCAACTGAGAGAGAATAGCCTATTCCACAAATGGTGCTTGGAGAACTGGATATCCATATGTAAAAGAATGAAAGAGTATTACCAACTCACACCTTATACAAAAATTAACTCAAGATGGATCAAAGACCTAAATATAAGAGCCTTGACCATAAAGACTTTGGAAATCAGTATAGGGAAGAATTTACAGGACCTTGTAATAGAAAATGGCTTCATGAACTTCAAACCAAAAGCAAGAGCAGAAAAAGAACAAATAGATAAATGGGACTTCCTCAGAATTAAAGCCTTCTGCACCTCAAAGGAGTTTGTCAGGGAAGTGAAAAGAGAGCCTACACAATGGGAGAAAATATTTGGTAACTGTATATCTGATAGGAGACTTATAACCTGCATATATAAAGAACTCCTGTATCTTGAAAATAAAAAGACAAACAACCCATTTAAAAAATGGGAAAAAGATTTAAACAGACACTTCTCCAAAGAAGAAATACGAATGGCTAAAAACATGTGAAAATGCTCCCAATCTCTAGCTATTAGGGAATGCAAATCAAAACTACAATGAGATATCATCTGACTCCCATAAGATTGGCAGTATGAAAAAAACAGAAGAATAAAAATGCTGGAGAGGATGTGGAGTAATGGGAACACTCATCCACTGCTGGTGGGAATGCAGAAGGATCCAGCCATTCTGGAGGACAGTTTGGCGGTTTCTCAAAAAACTAGCTATAGATTTGCCATATGACCCAGCAATTCCACTGCTGGGTGTATACCCAGTAAAACTGAAAATAAGGACACAAACTGATATATGCACACCAATGTTCATAGCAGCATTGTTCACTATTGCCAAAAGTTGGAATCTACTCAAATGCCCATCAACAGGTGAATGGATAAATAAAATATGACACATACACACAATGGAATACGAGTCAGCTTTAAGAACAAATACACTACAAACACACGTGATAATGTGGATGAATCTTGAGAACTTTATGTTGAGTGAAGGAAGCCAGGCATTGAAGGACAAATACTACATGACCTCAATGATATGAAATAAGTAAACCAAGCTGCCTCAGAGAGCTAGAGACTGGATGATAGGCTTACAGGAAATTGGGAGGGGGGGGGTAGAGGAAGGATGTAAGCTGACACCTACATGGGTGAAATCTATGATAAACTGGAGGTAAGTATTTGTACAAGGAAGGGATAAAATGGGGGCATAGATTTATCTTTGGGTGTGGCTTTGCAGGCTTGAGGTGGGCTAGGGATGGGAGGATGGGTAATATTGCCCAAGGAATTGGGGGGTGGGGGAACATATGAACATAGGAGATTGTCAGGTATTTGGTTGAGAGTATAATGCTGAGAAAACTTTTCAAAAATATAGTAAGGAAGGTTACCTGTTTAAGAGGCTTAATGGAGATAATCTGATGCAGGACAGGCTTCTAGGGAGTGTGCGTGCTCATTTTATCATAGTGGGTTATATCATTGGATAGAGACCCATATAATGAGAGTGAAGGTAAACCCATATCCTGGGGAGGACTGATGTTCTCAAATAGAGGGAATTGAATCTCTCAAGAGAAAAGGTGGCTCTCCATTTTGTTAGGGCAGTTGAGCATGTCAAGCCCTCAACATTGTTTTAAGTATCTCTGAACATGGCCCTTCAAGCAATGAAGATTAACTGTCACTGTGGGCCCTGAGGGAGGAGGAAGGAGGCATTGAATAGATGGAATCAATGTAACTGTGTGGGCAATAGAAGTGTTCCACAAGATTATGCAAGGATGGATATAAGACATGTTAAATTACACCAAAAATGTATAGGGGCCTACAGGCTAAAATGTAAATCATAATGTAAAACATAAGATAACTAAAAATTTAGAAAATTGTATAGTCTAAAGTATAAACCACAATGTAAACCCTAATATTACCTTGTTTGAAAGCTATTGTCTCAATATCTGTACATCACTTTCAGTAAATAATGTATGAATATGTAAAAAGATTATTGCTGTGGAAAGGAAAAGGGTTTTATGTTGGATATGTGGGAGTACTGTGTATTGTATATTTGAATTACTGTGATCTAAAACTTTGGTGAAGACAAGCTTAATAATTAGGGAAAAAAAAAAGAAAGGATGCAGACACTGAGAAAAAGTGGATGAAGTTGCCTTACCAGTTTGCATACAGGGCAACACTTACTGCAGTGATGGAATGCAAAACACCAAAAACAAAGCTTTTGTATTTTTAAATTTTTTGATACCCCAATTTATTTTTACCTTCATTTTTCTAAATTAATATGTATTCTATATCTAACCTTTAAACTCATCACTATATTCCATTTTACTATTAATGTAACCTGGCAATATATTGGGCTTCACTTTTGAAGAAGTTTTGGATCACAGAGAGGTTCAACAATGGCAGGGGAGGAATACTGGTGTGGGATGTTATTGACAGGGGATGCATAGTTGGCAGGGAGTTCTCCAGGGCATATATCCAGGGTACATAAAAATGTTTGGATATTTTCATAGTGGTTACAATTAAGAACAACAACTGAAGGAGTGTTGAGTTTCTAGCCGGGGGAGCTCTATCACAGTCCCTAAAGGAACAGGAACAATCCTCCAAGTGCAATGGCAAAGACCAAAAAAGAAGGAAGGTCCAACAATTAGCCCTTGAAACTAATGACTATGCTTGTAAGCCTGTCCACCTGAAATAAGAACAAGGCCTAGAGCTGTAGGGTGCCTAAGAGTTACCTCTTGAGAGCCTCCATGTTGCTCAAATGTGGCCAGTCTCAAAGCCAAACTCAGCATGTAAATATGTTGCCTTTCCCCCAGCATGGGACATGACTCCTGGGGATGAGCTTCCCTGGAGCTGAGGGATTACTACCAAGTAGCAGCTGATGATGTAACTAGAAAATAACCTTGAATAAAATGGTCAACTTGGACCAGCAGAATATCTCAATCTATATATAATTCCAGGAGTTAAAAATGCTTTTTGGCCTGAATCAAAGGGGGAAATGGAAAGGACAAATGAGTTTATATGGCTATGAGTCTCCAAAAAGAGCCAGGAGGTTATCAGAGGGGTTGCCCTTATGCACCCCTGAGCAGAGTCCCAGTGACAGATAAAGTAGATACAACCCCAGGTATTGGTTTTTCTGAGGGCTACAGAAACCTACAAGTTCTATGGTCATGGCAGATGGAGTTCAGTGCCATGTCACTTGGCCCCACTTCAGAGTTTGTGTTTCTGTGTGATGGAGCTGGACTCAGATGTGATCTTTGTTCACAAGCCTCTCCTGTTACTTTTACCAGAACTGTAGTTGGTGCTGGGGTTTAATGTATACCCAGGGGTCCTGAATCTTTGGACTGACCATGTGATAGCCAGGCCCTGAGCCTCAACAGACTTGCAACTCTTACACTCTGGTTTATTGGACTTACCCCACTCAGCTAACATGGATGTGAAGAAGGTCAACCACCACACCAGGGAGCCAAGAATGCCTACACCTGAAAGCAGGAGAATTGCATCCATCATCCATGTGAAATCTAAGCACCCTCTTGATATAGAGGTGGAGTGGATATAACCATCCCAGAGTCCACAGGATGGAGCATGGATTAGAGCAGACTTATTGATATTCTATTCATGAACTATTGTAATTTGTAATTTGAGAAAATGTGACATTGGTATGGAGAAAGTGGCCATGGTGGCTGCTGGGGGTAGGGAGTGGGAGGAAGAGATGTGATGTGGGGGCATTTTTGGGACTTGGAGTTGTCCTGGGTGGTGCTGCAGGGACAGTTACCAGACATTGTATGTCCTCCTGTGGCCCTCTGGGTGGACTGTGGGAGAGGGTGGGCTATGATGTGGACCATTGACCATGAGGTGCAGTGGTGCTCAGAGATGTATTCACCAAATGCAATGAATGTCTCATTATGATGGAGGAGTTTGTTGTTATGGGGGGAGGAGTGGGGTGCGGGGGTTGGCGGTTATATGGGGGCCTCATATTTTTTTAATGTAACATTAAAACAATAAATAAAGACAAAAGAAAGGAATAATTTTACAGTGGACAAACTTGACAGGCGTTCAGCCATGTGAATAAAGTGGACATCAACATGTTAAGTCATGTTGATAGCATGTGCCCTCGTTATGATGTGAAAAAAATGGCATTTAATTCTGTAGACTTTGTCTCCCCAAACCCATAACACCTGTCTAATCAGGAGAGCAACACCCAAAACATCCCAACTGAGGGATAGTCTATAATCTACCTTACCTCTTAATAAACTCCAAAGTGCCTTCACTCCTTTGGTGAATGGCACTTCCTCAAAACTGTCAATATCAAAAAAGATGGGGAAATGCTAAGAAAGTGTCACCCCAAGAAGAGAGATGCCAAAAAAATATATTGTGGTATCTTGGATGAAAGTCTGGAACAGAAAGTGTTGTTAGGTAAAAACAAAATAAATCTGAATAGGATATGTATAATGGCACAAAAGAAATTATATCTGGTGCCCTGTCATCCTGCCTGGCTTAGTTCTAAGTTTCCCATTTGAGTGACGACCATTCCCTCTAGCCCTGCCCTGGGTGCAACTGTGACTAGCAGTGCCTGTGCCTCCATGTAGTTGGAATGATAAGAGCCACCTTAGTGTCTCTGAATGGACCCTGGGGTTTTTCTCCAACAGCTCTTGTTCCCTCTTCTCTGAAGGGCCCCTTGCACTTTCACACCACATGTTCTACTAGCAAGGCCTGTATTTCCATATGGCTTGGAGGATAAAAGGTGTCGTCGGTTTCTTCAAATGGTCTTGCACTTCTGCTTTTGGCATTGTGTAGTTGAAACTTTCCATCCCCATTACCCTGGGAAAGCCCTTCCCCTGTGGCTTACAATGAAGGCAATGACCTGGGACCCACATGTGCTTCTTTTCCCCACCCCCACGGATCTTCCAGAAGCCTAGGTATCTAAGCCCTGAGTTCCTCCACTGCCCTGTTTCTCCCCTCTCCTCCTCTAGGGCCTTTGTTCTAACAAAGCTCTCCTTTCCTGCATTTTCAGCTGTCTGGCTATGTTGTGTTTGTGTCTCATCACCCAGAGAACTTCCACCTAACATCTAAAACAGTATGGACTTTAGTTAATGATAATGTATCAATATTGGTTTATTAATTACAGCAAATGTACCATAATAATGTGAGATGGTAACATAATAATGTAAGATGTTAATAATAGGGGAAAGAGTTGGGAGGTATCTTTTAGAACTCTGTACTATGCAATTTAAAAAAAAATATAAATGTTCTAAAATTGTTTATTAAAATAATCTTATTAATTATAATTTGTATATTGACTTTCAAAATATGCACTGAGTACAGTTGTAATTATATTCTTTTATAGATTGTAGCAAATATAGCACTATAATTCAAGATATTGATAATAGGGTGATATATGGGAACTCTATTTTCTGCATGATTTTCCTAATAAATCTCATAAAAAAATGTGAAGAACTTTAACTAATTTGCCTTAAAATGGGAACAGGTATATTTTGTGTAGCAACACTAACATTTTACTTACTGAAAATAACCCACATCCACTAGTAATCCAGGAATGGAGTTGTGGAGGGGGAAGTGGTAAGGGCAGGACTGAAGAATCATAATGACTTCACCCATGGGCATTAAGTGTGGGATCCCTCACGTACTGTCTCATTTTGTGGTCTTTAGATAAATGCATAAAGGCTCTGCTGCCTGTTTTCCATCATTCCCAGTTCTCCTGTGACTCATCCCATTGTAGTCCATGTGGACTCCATTTGAGACAGGTAAATGATGCTGTTGGATGAAATTTCAGGAGGAAGAGTAGGAATTATGGGTTTGTGGAGCCTAGGGTAGGTAGTAAAGGTATTATTCCTAACTCCCTCCCACCCATGCATCATCCATCAATGACACCCCACACCAGTGCCCCTTCCCTGCCATAGTTGAACCCCTCTGTGATGCAAAACTTCTTTAAAAATGAAGCCTAATACATTGCCAAATTCAATTAGGAAAATGAAATAGTATTGACAGTTTTAAAAATTAGAAATAGAATATATAATAATTTAGAAAAACTAAAATAAAGTAAAAATTAAATTGGAGTATTAAAAAATGAAAAAATCATAAAACTTTGTTTTTGACATTTTGCCTTTCATCACAGTAATAGGTGTTACTCTGCAAGTACAGTGGCAAGGCAATCTCCTCCATCCTTTCCTCAGTGTCTATATTCTTTTTAAAATAAAATTTTTAATTTTGTATTCTAAAAAGTTTTAGATCACAGTAAAGTCACATATACAATATAGGGGACTCCCATATACCCAACATCAAACCCTTTTCCCACTTCCCCAGCAATGATCTTTTTAAATGTAGATGTTATATTAGCTACAGCTGATGTACATATATTAAAACATAGCTACCAACCATGGTTCCATAATGTAAACCATGACAACCAAAAATTTAGAAAAGTGTACAGTCTAAAATATAAGCCATAATGTTAACCATAATGGAAGCATCCCTCTTTTTTTCCCTCAACAAATCAATTTTATTGTTACATATTAGCAAAGCATAAATCCATCCAAAGAGTACAATCAGTGGTATTCGGGGTAAGCACAAATTTGTGCCTTCATTGCCCCAATCATTCCCAGAGTATTTTTATGATTCCAGTAATAATAATAATAAAAAAAAACCAAACAAATAAAACTCATCCCCTCTCAATCTCTCTATGCCTCGCCTGCCATACATAGCTTGTACTCTTTCTCATTCTCTAGTTTATTTGTTTTTATATTTTGTAAAAACAGTCTTATATAAGCAATATCCCCACAGTTACTTTTTCCATGGTTTTACTATCTTGTACAGTCCCATGTTAGTTTTTAGCTTTCCTTCCAGTAACATACATGACCTTAGACTTTCCCTTCCAACCACTGTCATACCCATACGATAGTACTGCTAGTTACAAACACCATGATATGCTTTAACCATTTCTATTCATTTCCAAAGATTTACAATCTCTTTTAACAGTTCTGCACAGATTAACCATTAGCTTTCCATTCTCTACTACCCTTCAAAGTTCTGTGATGTATTTTCTAATTATTAACTCTAAGAGTTTTCACAACATATATTAAAAAAAAATTTATTTATTTATTTATCTCCCCTTTCCGCCCCCACCCCGGTTGTCTGTTCTCTGTGTCTATTTGCTGCGTGCTCTTTATCCGCTTCTGTTGTCGTCAGCGGCATGGGAATCTGTGTTTCTTTTTTGTTGTGTCCTCTTGTGTCAGCTCTCTGTGTGGACGGCACCATTCCTGGGCAGGCTGCACCTGCTTTCGTGCTGAGCGGCTCTCCTTACGGAGTACACTCCTTGCGTGTGGGACTCCCCCATGCAGGGGACACCCCTGCGCGGCAGGGCTCTCCTTGCACGCATCAGCACTGCAAATGGGCCAGCTGCACACGGGTCAAGGAGGCCTGGGGTTTGAACCGCGGACCCCCCATGTGGTAGACGGATGCCCTATCCACTGGGCCAAGTCTGCCGCCATTCACAATATATTTAGTCCATAATAGCACAATCATACAGTATTTGTCCTTTTGTGTCTGGCTTTCTTCACTCAACATAATGCCCTTCAGGTTCATTCATGTTGTCATATGCTTCATGACTTCATTTCTTCTTACTACTGTATAATATTCCATTGTGTGTATACACCACAATTTGTTTATCCATTCCTCAGTTGATGGAAACCTGGGTTGTTTCCAGCTTTTGGCAATCATGCATAATGCCATTATGAACACTGATGTACATGTGTCTGTTTTTCTCTGCTCTTATTTCTTCTGGGTATATCCCTACTAATGGTATTGCTGAGTCACATGGCATATTTAAGTCTATATTTAACTTCCTTAGGAACTGCCAAATAGTCCTCCACAGTGGTTATACCATTCTACATTGCTGAATAAGTGTCCCTATATCTGCACATCATCTCCAACATTTACAATTTTCCGACTTTATAATAGTGGCCACTCTAATAGGTGTGAAATGATATCTCATAGTTTTGATTTGCATTTCCCTAATCACTATTTTTTTTAAAGATTTATTTATTTTTAATTTATTTCTCTCCCCTCCCCGCCCCCAGTTGTCTGTTCTCTGTGTCTATTTGCTGCGTCTTCTTTGTCCGCTTCTGTTGCTGTCAGCGGCGTGGGAATCTGTGTTTCTTTTTGTTGCATCATCTTGTTGTGTCAGCTCTCCGTGTGGGCAGTGCCATTCTTAGGCAGGCTGCACTTTCTTTCACACTGGGTGGCTCTCCTTATGGGGCACACTTTTTGTGTGTGTGGCTCCCCTATGCGGGGAACACCCCTGCATGGCAGGGCATTCCTTGCACGCGTCAGCACTGCACGTGGGCTTGCTCCACATGGGTCAAGGAGGCCCGGGGTTTGAACTGTGGACCTCCCATGTGGTAGATGGATGTGCTAACCACTGGGCCAAGTCCGCTTCCCCATAATCACTATTGATGTTGAACATTTTCATGTTTTTCTTCACCATTTGTATTTATTTTTTGGGCAATTGTCTTTTCAAGTCATTTACCCATTTTTTAAACAGGTAGTTTGTCTTTTTATTGTTGAGTTGTATGATCTCTTCGTATATCATGTATATTAAATCCTTATCAGACATGTGATTTCCAAATATTTTCTACCATTGAGTCAGCTGCCTTTTCACCTTTTGACAAAGTTTTTGAGGTGCAAACTTGTTCAATTCTTAAGAGGTCCCGTTTATTTATTTTTTCTTTTGTTTCTCATGCTTTGGGTGTAAGGTTTAAGAAACTACCACCTACCACTAGATGTTTTCTTACATTTTCTTCTATGAGTTTTATGGTTTTGCTTTTATGTTTAGGTCCTTAATCCATTTTGAGTTAATTTTTGTATAAGTATGAGATAGGGGTATTCTTTCTTTCTTTTGGATATGGCTATCCAGTTCTTCCAGCACCATTTGTTGAACAGATTGTTCTCGCCCAGCTGGGTGTGCCTATCTACCTTGTCAAAAATCACCTGACTATACATCTAGGTGTCTTTTTCTGTGTTCACAATCAGCTCCATTGGTCAGTGTGTCAGTCTTTATGCCAGTACCATGCTATTTTTAACACTATAGCTAGGTAATATGCTTTAAGTTCAGGAAGTGAGAGTCCTCCAACTTTGTCCTTCTTTTTTAAGATCTTTTTGGCTATCTGGGGCTCCTTACCCTTCCAAATAAATTGGATAATTTGTTTTAAGGCTGTTGGACTAACAGGTAGGTGAATATGGTCAACCACCACACCAGGGAACCGAGAGAGTCTATAGCTGCAAACTGGAGAATTCCATCCATCAGCCATGTGGGATCTAAGCTCCTCTTGATTTAGAGGTGGAATGGGCATCGCCATCCCAGGGTCCTCAGGATGGAGGAATAAAATATGGATTAGGGTGGACTTACTGGAATTCTACTATAGAATTGTTGTGACTCTAGCAGTGGAAGAAATTATATCACTAATGTGGAGACAGTGGCCATGGGAGTTGCTGAAACCAGGGAGAGGGAAAAAGAGGTGTGTTATTGGGGCATTTTTGGGAGATGGAGTTGTCCTGAATGATATTGCAGGGACAGATGCAAAACATTATATATCCTGCCATAACCCACTGAATGGACTGGGAGAGAGTATAAACTACAATGTAAACTATAATCCATGCTGTGTAACAGTGCTCCAAAACGTATTCATGAAAAGCAGTGAATGTACCCCACTAATGAAGTTGTCGATGTGGGAGGAGAGTAGGGGATGTGGGGAGTGGGGTATATGGGAACCTCTTATATTTTTTAGTGTAAACAAAAAAAGCTGTTGAAATTTTTATTGGGATTGCATTGAAACTATAAGTCAGGCTGGGTAAAACTGACATCTTAATGATATTTAGTCTTACATTTCATGAACATGGAATGTCCTTCCACTTATTTAAGTCTTATTCAGTTTCTTTCAGCAATGTTTTTTAATTAATATATTATTTTGTTGAAGTATATCATTCATACATGAACATACCTAAACAATAAGTATATAATAAAAATTGTGAACTTAAAAAATAAACATGCATAACATCATACAGGGGGTCCATATATCGCCCCTCCACCAGCACCTTGCATTGTTGTGAAACATTTGTTACAAAGTATGCAAGAGCATCATCAAAACAGTACTATTGACTGTGGTCTATATCCTACATCATCAAAATATTACTATTGACTGTGGACTATATTCTCCATTTGGTGTATTTTTCCTCCAAGCCATCCTATTATTTTTAAAATTTATATTTTTATTGAGAGTTTGTGAGCTAGAGTGGTTGTATGTCACTATTGCAGGTTGGTGGGAATGTGAAGAAGCATGGGAAAAATACAATTGGTGTGACCTTAGCAATGTTTTGTAGTTTTCTGAATACAAGTCTTTATGTCCTTGGTTAACCTTACTCCTAAATATTTAATTTTTTTAGTTGCTATTGTAAATGGAATTGCTTTCTGATTTCCTCCTCAGAAAGCACATCGGTAGTGTATAGAAGCACTATTGCTTTTTTTTGTATCAATCTTTTTTATGGTTAATTCTTTTTTTGTCTTTATTTTTTTAATGTTACATTAAAAAAAATATGAGATCTCCATATACCCCCCACCCCCCTTACTCCACTCCTCCCCCCATAACAGCAACCTCCTCCATCATCATGAGACATTCATTGCATTTGGTGAATACATCTCTGAGCACCACTGCACCTCATGGTCAATGGTTCACAACATAGCCCACACTCTCCCACCTCTTTGCTGAAGTCATCTAGTCTAGTAGTTTTGTTGTGGATTTTTCAGGAGATTTCAGATATAGGATCATATCATCATTGAATAGTAAAAGTTTTGCTTCTTCCTTTCCTATTTTGGTGCCTTTAATTTTTTATCTAACCTAATTGTTCTAGCTAGAACTTCTAGCACAATATTGAATAATAATGGTGACAGTGGGTATCCTTATCTTGTTTCTGATCTCAGCGGGAAAACTTTCAGTCTTTCATCATAGAGTACTATGCTAGCTCTCCGTTTTTCACAAATGCATTTTACCACATTGAGAAAGCTTCCTTCTACTCCTATTTTTTGGAGTGTTTTTATCAAGAAAGGGGCCTGTATTTGGTCAAGTGCCTTTTTTTCATAAATTGCAGGGATCATGTGATTTTTCTTCTTGAATTTATCAACATAGTATATTATACTAATTGATTTTCTTGTGTTGAACCACATTTCCTCCTATTATTAACATTTTGCATTATTATGATACATTTGTTACAATTGATGAACCAATATTGATACATTAATATTAACCAAAGTCTATGGTTTACATTAAAGCCCACTACATTTTTGACAAATGCATAAGGTCATGGATCCACCATTACAGTACCATACAGAAGAGTTTTCCTGCCTTAAAAATGTTCTGTGCTCCCCCATTTATCTGTCTGTCCTTTCCCCTGAACCTTACAACCAATGAACTTTTTACTGTATTTATAATTTTGCCCTTTCCAGAATTCATATAATCAGAATCTCACAAAGTGTCTTGATTACCACTGCTTTATGAAAAGCCTTAAAGTAGGTTAGGCCAGTGCTTCAACCTTGTTCTTCTTCCTCAGTATTATGTTGCCTATTCTGGGTGGTTTGCATTTCCTCATAAATGTTAGAATCAGTATATTGAGGTCCACAAAACAACTCACTGAGATCATGATTGGAATTGCACTGAATCTAAATATCAAGTTGGGAAGAATTGCCATCCTTCTCATTTTTATTCTTCCTACTATGAATGTGGAATATTTCTCCAATTATTTAGATATTCTTTGATTTCTTGTATCAGAGTTTTTTTAGTTTTCCTCATACAGGCCTTGCACATATTTTGTTAGATTTACACCTAGGTATTTATTTATTTTCAGTGCTAATGTATATGGTGTTATATTTTCCATTTCAAATTCCAAGTGTTCATTGATGATATATAGGAAAGAATTTAAATTTTGTATATTAACCTTGTATCCTGCAGTATTGCTGTAGTTGTTTATTAATTCCTGGAATTTTGGAGTTTTCTACATACACAATTGCTTCTTTGTGATTTTCTATCTAGGCAACCCTATTATCTTCCTTTCCAGTCTGTGTGCATTTTATTTCCTTTTCTTGTCCTATTGTATCAGCTAGGACTTCCAGTAAATATTGAATAAGAATGGTGAGAGGGGATATACTTATTTTGTTCCCAATATTAGGGTAAAATCATCTAATAATCTCACCATTAAATATGAAGTTAACTGTAATTTTTGTTAATATTTTTTATCAGTTTGTGATGGTTTGACTTTATTCCTAGTTTGCCAAGAGCTTTCATCATGAAAGAGTGTTAGATTTAATTGAATGCTTTTTTCTGGACAGAGAGAGCATGTGGATACTGGAGAAAGAAAATTTAGAGGGTCTGTTGCTGGAGTGAGATTGGGAAATTAGATGACCTGAAATTGTGGTTGTAGCAGAGTTGTTACAGGAGATGTAGGAGATAAAGTTGGAAGATAAACAGGAAGCCAATTAAGTTGAGCCTAAAGTGCAAAGACTAAGAATGGAAGAGTTTGATTTAAAGCTTTTTTTGTTCTATTTGATGCTTGGAAAATTGTTGGTGAGGTGTATGAAGAATTTGTTGCCATGGAAGCATAACAGAAAGTTCAAGGAGAGAGAGGTCAGCCACTTTCAAATGATAATTGAGAGAATGAAAAAGAGACTATAAAAAATCTCTATTGGGGAGGCGGACTTGGCCCAGTGGTTAGGGCGTCCATCTACCACATGGGAGGTCCACAGTTCAAACCCCGGGCCTCCTTGACCCATGTGGAGCTGGCCCACGGGCAGTGCTGATGTGCGCAAGGAGTGCCCTGCCACGCAGGGGTGTCCCCACGTAGGGGAGCCCCATGCGCAAGGAGTGCCCCCCATAAGGAGAGCCGCCCAGTGCGAAGGAAAGTTCAGCCTGCCCAGGAATGGCGCTGCACACATGGAGAGCTGACACAACAAGGTGACGCAACAAAAAGAAACACAGATTCCCGTGCCACTGACAACAACAGAAGCGGACAAAGAAGACACAGCAAATAGACACAGAGAACAGACAAGTGGGCGGGGGGGGGGGGGGAAGGGGGAAGAGAAATAAATAAATAAGTCTTTAAAAAAAAATAACCATTGGAAACGTGAATACAAATTGCACCAGGGTTTCCTGTGTAATAAATTTTCTGTGATATAAAGTATAGGGCAATGTACCAATACACTCTCTTGAGGAGAAAAAACGAAATTATTGGTTTAAGTTGTAGGTTGTTAACAAATAATCACTGAAATAACTATATTCAATCTTACCAGAGTGAAAGGAATCAGGAAATTTCTGACAGTCTTAACAAACGGTGGTTTTAATATTTTTGGAGAAAAACATGTAGCTGTAAGAACCACACTATACAAGATAAGTAAGGCACTAATTAGTGATTTTTTTACTTGTTTGAATACAAGAAATAATGTACAATAGAAAAAAAATTTAATGTTGGCCAAAATTTATTAGGGCTTGGAGTATAATCTTGCTTTAAAAATTCTAAGGTAAATTGATTCTTTTCTTTTGTGTATTCTCAATTCAGGTAAGACTCAAAAGAAAGCATTTCATTTTACATTAAGAAATGGTAACAAAGTTGGGAATTCTTAAAATCTAAAATTAAATTCATGTGAAACACATTTAAAATATCTGTGACTCTTTATTTCTCTATCGATTGAAGGGTAGAAATATTTCTTTTTCCAATGTACAGATATTTGTTCTCTTTTGAGTAAAGGTTTTTATATTTTCAAGGTAGGCACTAACCAGTCTCTCTAAACAAAAATGTCATATTTGAAGCCAAAGGGAACTGTGGAAGTACAAAGCCTAGATTATTAAAAATTCAAGAGAAAGTGGAACCATTCAAAAGTAATTTGTCAATCACCAGATTTTTCTACCCCTGGAACTCTTAGTTATTCTGGACTTGGCTAAGCATCCATTTTGGCTGTGGCAGAGACCTCTGATGGGGGCAAAAGAAACCACCCATGCTTTCTTTGACAGTACAGGACTGGAGTAAAATATTCAAAACTTGAGGGACTCAAATGTATTCCTTTCTTTTTCCTAAGTGACATTTATTGATTTCTGGAACTTCACTAGATACGGGGAAACTAAGTTAACGGCATCTAAAATTGGTTATGAAATCTCCTGCATTTCATGATTCTTAGAAAGAAGGACCTGCTAGAGTTGGAACCATGGCTAAAATGTATGGGCAATCTCCTTTTCATATCATTTTCTAACTATGAAGCCGCTTAATGTGGAATATAAAAAGCTAAATTAAAAGATCTTTGAAGTGAAGAATGGAAACTTCCACAGTTATATTTTAGATTTAGGAGAAAAAGACTTTCCCAGGTTCGCAAGCAGGATCTCTGGAGAGTCCCACCCTAGGCACAGAAGTATTGAAAAGATAGACTGAGTTTTAGGAAAACTTAACCTGGCTTTGAGGAATCTCAAGTCCTCTCCTCATTGATTGAAATGATCAGCCTCTCATTTTACCTGTCTAGCAGAGGAAAGAGAAAACACATGTGATAGAAGATATCATTATCTATAGCCTCTATAAGTTGTTTTATTACAATATAAGGAATAGAATAAAAAATTAATATAAGTAAAAAGAAGCAAGACCTTATAATACCTGATCAACAGAAAAAAAAAAACAAGAGAAGATGATCTTGTTATTGGAATAATCAGAGAAGATTTATAGAATTTTAATTAATATGTTAAAAGATAGCAAAATATAGTCAAGAGATTTAAAATATTGAGGCTTTAACAAGGGAATAAGGATTTAGGAAAAATTCCAATGGTTATTATAGAACTGAAAAACATTATCATCTAAAATTAAACATTCAATGAATGAGTTAAATATCAGATTTTACAAAGCAAAAGACAAATTAATGAACTGGAAGATCAACTGATAGAAACAACAGAAACTGAACTGAGACAGAAGAAAAAGAAGGGCAAAAAAAAAAATGAACAAAAAGCACAATATATATACCCTCAAAATATATAAGAATAATTGAGTCCCAACAGAAGAGACACTGGGGCAGAAAAAGTATTCATTCTGATAATAACTGAAAACTGATGAAGGACATTTATTCATATATTCAAGAAGCTCAGAAAATCCCAAGAGGATACACTGAAAGAAAACCACACATGGACACGTGATAATACATTTTCTGAAAAAGCAAAAAGACAAAATATAAATTTTCAAATAGCCAGAAAAAAAGGTGTATTATATTCAAAGGAATGACAGTAAAACTTTCAAGTAAATTCTCAACAGAAAAGACAGAAGCAAGATTGCAAGAGGACATTTTTTAATTGCTGGAGAAAATCTTGCCAATTTAACATTCTATATCCATGAAGTTAGTGTTTTAAAATGTACACAAAAATATTTTCAGGCAAGCAAAACATGGAATAATGCATCTCTAGCATTCCTACAATAAAGGAAATATTAATCAGGCAATTCCAACTAAAATTTTTATAAAAGCAATCTCCTGAATGTTATATTTCACATATATTCACTACTATATAATTTCAGCATAGATAGATGCAAAATGTGGAGATAAATACATTTTCAAAAAATGCCTCATGTTTAACTAAATGATCTTGAAAGTATTTTTCTCACAAATGTACTAAGAGTATGGTTCCATCACTAAATGCATAAACCCATGCTATTATTTTCCATTGCTTTTTTATATCACAGGTTATGGATATGTCATAAATTAACTTGGTGAAGTACACTCTTTAGAAAAAATTTCTTATCATCAGTGTAATATTTATTTAATACTTTCTTAGGATACTATTATGTATATTTTTCTATAAGGCCTCCAGTAATATGATTTAGATCCATTCTGATTCATTTGAGTCACATGTTAACTTAAGTAACCTCATCAAAAAGTCCTATTTTCAGTGGTTCATACTCACAGGAATGGATTTAGTACATGTTTTTATGGAGTACAAACTTTAACACAACTTAATGGTCATATGTATATGGTTTTCTAAAAATTGAGATATGACACACATACTATAAAATTCACACTTTTAAATGAAAAGTATACAATCCAGTGATTTTCAGTATATTCACAAGATTGTACAGCCACAATTTCTCTAGATACACTGACACATGGAGTCCTTTGACTGGTATCTCTGTTGCACCCTTCCTCATCCTGATAATTAAGCTAACATAAAGTACAGAGAGAATTACTGAGAAAATATAATTTTAGTTGCATGATCACAGTCATTTCTGTTTTGGAAACAGCATATGAATTACCAAGTCCCAGATCTGTTTAGTTCTAATCCCATAAATAATGGGATTCAGCATAGGCGGAGCCAAAATATAGACATTGGCAAGCAGAACATGAATATGGAGTGAGATATGCCGTCCAAATCTTTGAGTGAGGACTGAGAAGATCCCAGGCCCATAAAAGAGGATAATGACACAGACATGGGAGACACAAGTATTGAGAGCTTTGTGGCGAGCATCTTGGGAAGGCATGCGGAAGACAGCACGGAGAATCAGCATATAGGAAACAAAAATGAGTAGAACATCTAAGATCAAAGTTAACATTAGGATAAAAAACCCATACCAGATGTTTACTCGGATGTCATTACAGGAAAGTTTGGCCAAAACAATGTGCTTACAAGCAGTGTTTGGGAGAATGTTCCTTTTACAGAAAGTCAATCTTTTCAGAAGATATATTACAGGGAAAACTGTACCATAACTTCTCAGAAAAATAGACACTCCAATTTTCCCAATTAAGGTGTGTGAAAGAATAGTACTGTATCTCAGTGGGTAGCATATGGCAATGTAGCGGTCAAACGCCATCACCACCAAAATCCCTGACTCAAAGAGGAAGGTGGAAGAGATAAAAAAGACCTGAGTGATGCAACGATCCAGGGAGATCTCCCCAGCACCAAACCAGAAGATGGCCAAGGCCTGGGGTACTGTGCACGTGGAGAGGACAACGTCTGCTCCTGCCAGCATGCAGAGGAAGAGGTACATGGGTTCATGGAGACTGCGCTTGGTGAGGATAATGAAGATGAGCAGACTGTTTCCAAGCAGGGCAATGACATAGGAAATGAAGAAGGGTATGGAAATCCATATGTGCTGGTCCTCTAGGCCAGGGATGCCTAACAAGCGGAAGACTGTGTGGCTGATCCCAGTGTGGTTCAAAGTAGTCATGCCTGGGGAGAACATTCAGGATCTCACCTCCAGTTTTCAGAGACGAGGAGAATTCAGATTATGCTCAAAGATTTTCTTTGATAGCACCATCATATTTTGGCATCTACATGATCCCATTTTATACTGAGGATGATTTGAGCTTTGTTGTATATAAAGATGAAAAAGATTGTTTTATGAATGACGTCTTATTCAATCTCAAAAACATGACAATCATTTGATATTCTTTAGTTGTATCAATATCTAGGTTAACATCTTACTTAGTGGTACATAATGAAACGAATAAGGAAACACAATGGAAGCAATAATCGACTCTGTACTTGTGATGTTTATAAGGATGAATTGATAATTTGAATTTACTTTTGAGGATAGTTAGGATGTAAATAGGTGGAAGGAGTAACAATTAGCAAATGGAATGAGGTCATTTGGCAATTTAAGGAGAATTTTTTGACATGCAAATGGAAAGTGTCTTTAAAAGAGCTTTCAGCTCTGTGCGCTTGTGACGTTGCAAATTTGGCCAATTGGAGAAAAGATATCAGGCAAAATAGATTTGATAAGATAAAAACTAATGAGGTTGAAAGTAGTGAGGATATGGTAAACAACAATGAGTTTAGATACTGGTAAACATTTTCAATATATTAACCTGGCAGCCAAATGGAGGCTAGATTGGAAGGGGGAAAGAGCAAAAACTGCAATCTGACAAAAAAATTTAACTGTTTTGTCCTAGTAAGATAAATTGATGAATTGATGGATTATTTTCACATCAACATAGACTGGATTAAGAAAGCCATCTTTTAAATCTCAATATTAGGTACTGATCTAAAATGTTACCTACAGAACATGAATAAATGCTTCTAACAACATGGGACTATAGATATTATCTTCACAATTTTTGAGAGTTTAGAGTTTTTGAAAAGTTACTACACATAATAACCTCACCTATGAAATAGATTTTATCCAACAATATTCGGATACGTGGTATTTTAAAATGTAAAAATTTTGAGACATTTCATTCCTCCATTCCTGCCTGGATGAATATAATTACTTCCATGCCCATGATGCTCAAATTTATGTCCCTGAGCCTGAGCCCCATCAGATTTCCAAAATAATGTTTACAACTGCTTACCCACTTGCAGACTTTTTTCCATTGACCTCTTTGGGTGCACAATAGGATGATTTAGGGGAGGGTGAATGTCCTGAGAAAAATTTGCACATGATATAGGCTTGGGAGGGAGGAAAAACAATACCTGTGGGAAATGTACAAACCTACCCAGATTAATCTGCTGGTTTCCTCTATGGAACAAAATTCTCAAGCCACTGGGGGCAGAGTGCAGCAAGTCTTGCCACCCTTAGGACATAGTAAATACCCACTGCAGTTGAATTGTGGGAATAGGAAAATATACTGTGTCACTAGGTGAATGGCAGGAAGACATTCTTGGATCTAACAATTATAGGGGTCCAATAACTATGGGAGTGGGAGAATTACTGAGAAGTCCCCATCTTTCAGAAACAGGGTCCAAAACCTGCCTAAAACAGAGGATGAACAAGAACAACAGTTGATGCCCTCACTTCCCTTTACCGGCAGGCTAACAAGCATGGAGTAACAACTAATGGTAGTTTACTTCAAGAGAGTGGACTTACTGATATTCTAGTCATGAACTATTGTGATTAGTAATTGAAGAAAATGTGGCATTGGTGTGGAGAAAGTGGCCATGGTGGCTGCTGGGTGTGGGGAATGGGAGGAAAAGATGAGATGTGGAGGCGTTTTTGGGCTTGGAGTTGTCCTGGGTAATGCTGCAGGAACAGTTACCGGACACTGTATGTCTTCCCATGGCCCACTGGATGGAACGTGGGAGAGTGTGGGCTATAATGTGGACCATTGACCATGAAGTGCAGTGGTGCTCAGAGATGTAGCCACCAAATGCAATGAATGTTTCATGATGATGGAGGAGATTGTTGCTATGGGGGGAGGAGTGTGGTGAGGGGGTGGGGGGTATATGGGGACCTCATATTTTTTTAATGTAATATTAAAAAAATAAATAAAGACCAAAAAAAAGAGAGCGTATCGACTATGGATAGAGACCATTTCTGTGGATTGGCCGAAATAGAAGACTTAAAGCTGTGGGTGAAGAAGACACTGAGAAAATTGCTGGCAAAACAGCCCCACACTATAGAAAAGGTAACATTGGAACAATAACAAAACCCAAACCCAAGTCACCTCCTGACTAGTTTCACTTAAACCCATAGTAATGGCATAGCAAGAGAGAAAAGATCTGCCTTTCTCTAATGTCTATAGCTGACTTTTAACAAAAAAATTATTCCACACAAAAAAGTAAGAGCAAACAACACAGTCAAGAAAAAAACAGTAAACAGAACCAGAGTAAAAAATGACAGGACATATCACACAAGGAATGGAAATACTTATAATTAATATGCTAAAGTCTTTAGTGGAAAAGGTGGCCAATATGCATCATTAGATATGTAATTTCAACAGAAAGATGGAAAATATAAAAATTAATAAAATGAAAATGTTAGAAATAAAAAAACACTAATAAAAATGAAGAATGCCTTTGATGTGCTTGTAAGTTTCCTTGACACAGTCAAAGAAAGGACCAGTGAATTTGAAGTCAGGTAAATATAGAGATCATGCAGAACCAAACTTACTTTTCCTCAGGGCAGAATGTTACAGTTTTATCTGATAAAGTGTACTCAGCAGACTCTGGAGGTTCAATGCCCCCACCATCATTATCATCTGATATGTCTCTCTTCCATGTTTCAGCATCCCATTCCTTTCTAATCAATGCTTTCAGTTTAACTGCAGACACACTTCAAGGTTGGGAATTCAGTTTTAATTGTAATGTAATCAGCCATAGATGCAATCAACTGACTAATGATTTAAATCCAGAGAAACAATCAGGCAATGCTTTCTTGACACATGAGTTAACCAGTAACACCAGAATCTCATCAATTAATAGAACAACTAGAGAGACAAATATTTTTCATGAGTATATATGAAAAATTCTTAACACAATATTTGCAAGTAGAAGTCAGCAATATCCAGATAGAATTATTTACCATGACCAAGCGAGGTTTATCCCAAGGATGTAAGGTTGCTTATTCATGTATTAATTAATGTGATCTACAATATTATTATGTTAAAAAAGAAAATTCATGTGATAATATTAATTGATGCAGAAAAAGTATTTGGCAAAATTCAACACCCATACTTGATTAAAAAATGCTTAGAAAAATAACAGAGGGGAGCATCCTCAACTTGATAAAGAGTATCTATAAAAATCTTAGAGCTAATATTATACTTGATGGTGTAAGACTGAATGCTTTCTTCCTAAGATCAGAAACATGGCAAGGATATATGCTTTCACAGCTCTAATTCAACTTAGTGCTGGAAAGTTAAATAATGAAATAAGGCAAGAAAAGGAAATAAATGGCTTAATGATCAAAAAGGAATAAATAAAACTGTCCCTTTTTGCAGATTACATGAACACCTATAAAGAAAAATTCAAGAAATCTTCAAAAAGAAACCTAGAACTAATAAATGAGTGCAGCAAGGCCACAGAAAACAACATAAACATGCTGGAGATTTATCAATTTTATTTATTTTTGCAAAGAACCAACATTGGCTTGATTTTCTCTTTTTTTCTGTTTCTACTTTATCAAGATCTGCTATTTTTTTCCTTTATTCTGCTTATTTTGTGGTTTTCTTTTCCAAGGTTGAAATCTGAGACCTTTGTTCTTTTCTAGTAAAGATATTTAGAAATAGAAATTTCCCTCTAAACACTGCTTTAGTTAAGTCTCATAAATTTTGATATGTCACATTTTCACTTTTATTTAGTTTAAAATCTTATTTATTTATTTACTTTTAAAGAAGCTTTAGATTACATACATGTTACATCAAATTATAAGATTCCCATATACCCCACCCTCTCCCCTTGCACACTTTACCCCATTACCAACATCATTCATTAGTGTGGCACATTTGTTACAATTAATGAACACATATTGAAGTATTGCTACTAACAATGGTCTAAGGTTTACATTATGGTTTACATTTTGGACCACACAATTTTATAGGTTTTGACAAAATGCGTACTGGGCTGTATCTGTTTTTGCATTATCATGCAGACCAATTTCAATGTCCCCAAAATGCCCCATGTTACACCTATTCTTCTCTCTCCCTCCCCTCAGAACCTCTGGTGGCCACTGTCTTTATATTAATGCTATGTTTTTCCATTACTAGAAATGATAAGTCTAATTTAGTCCATAGTTGCACTCCTCCTTTGAATAACATTGTTTGTTATTCAATCTTGTGGATTTTGGGATAGCGATGCTCACTCTTCTTCCAATTGAGAAGGGTCTTATATCTCATGGGGCAGATGGGTGGAAATCTTTTGCTTGCTGTTTGTAGACAATCTCTGTTTTTTGGGATGGGCATTGTCCAGCACTATCTTTTTGTTAGTTTTCTTAGGTGAGCCCAATGAACTGGGGAGTAAGTGTTGGCTGCAACTCTTCTGAGATTTAGGCCTAAACCAGCATATGAACAGTCAGAACATTTACGTTTCTGGGACATATATTTAGTAAGTATTGTGCTAATTATAGTTTCATATACAAGGGGCAGAAGAACCATGCCCTGGAAAATTGTAAATGAGTCTAATCCTGATACATTGGAAAGATAGGTTATCATATATTCCAAGGCCCACCAATGGGGTGCTGACTTCTTGGGGTTGTGTGCCACACCTATATAGTGCTTAGATGTCACTGGAGCACTCAGGAGCACCACTAATTGAGGCAGTTTTTACAGTGGCAGCCGATGAAATACTCCTGAGATGTGCATGTGCATAACCTCTGGAATGACCTCCCAACTGACTTTGAAATGTCTTATCCATAAAACTCACTTGTATTTACTATTTTCTCCTTTTGGTCTATGTTTTTTTCCAGTGCATCACTATTTGGCACTTGGTGATAATCCTTCAGTGCCTGGGAGGCTCATCTGTGGAAGTCCTGTCTCATGCCAGGGGGAAGGTAATGGATTTATATGCTGAATTTGGCTTAGGGAGTATGAGTATGGTATATTAGTTACAATTGATGAACAAATATTGAAGCATTGCCACTAACCACAGTCAGTGGTTTACATTATGGTTTACATTTTGCACTGTACACTTTTATAGATTCTGACAAAATGCATAATAGCCTTTATCCATCAATGTAAGATCATGCAGTACAATTTCAATGCTCCCCAAATGCCCTACATTCCACCCATTCTTCCCTCCCACCCCCCTTAGAACCTATGGCAACCACTACTTTTCAGTTTTTGAGGAATAAGATTCATAAATACATGCATTAATATTGAGGGGTTGACATACAGGTTTGTTTTCTTTTATGGGTTTTGTCCATATTGAGCATTGGCTCACCACACTCTACTCCCTTTCTGTTTCCTAACAACCTTTCTTCCAGACTCTAGCTCTGTGAGTCTGTTCAATATGCTTTGATCATTTCAGTGAGGTAATGCAACTCACTGGCTTACTTCATTCAACATAGGTCTTTGAGATTCATTTATGTTGTTGCATGTGTCAATACTTCATTCCTTCTTACAGCAGAGTAATATTCCACTGCATGTGTATACCATATTTTACTTATCCAACTTTTGGCAGTAGTGAATAATGCTGCAATGAACATTGGTGTTCATACATTTGTTGGTGTCCCAGCAGTGGGACACTTGTTTTTTAATAGCTACTGGTCTAATAGGTTTAAGATGATGTCTCATTGTAGTTTTGATTTGCATTTCCCTAGTAGCTGGTGATGTCAAGCATATTTTCATGTGCTCTTTAGCCATTTGTATTTCCTCTTTGGACAAATGTCTATTTAAATGTCTTGCCCATTTTTAAAATGGGTTATTTGTCTTTTTACTTTTGAGATGTAGGATTTCCTTTTATATGCTGGATATTAGGACCTTATTGGATGCATGGTTCCCAAATATTTTCTCCCATTGAGCAGATTGCCTTTTCACTTTCTTGACAAACTCTTTTGAAGCACAAAAGTTTCAATTTTGAGAAGATCCTATTTATCTGTTTTTTCTTTTATTGTTTGCACTTTGGGTGTAAAGTTTATGAAACCATTTCCTACTTCATGATCTCATAGATGCTTCCCTACATTATATTCTAGAAGATTTATAGTCTTGGATCTTATATTTAGGCCTTTGGCCCATCTTGAGTTAATTTTTGCAAAGGCCTTGAGATGATGATCCTCTCTCATACTCATATGGATATCCAGTTCTCCCAGCACCATTTGCTGAAGAGGCCTTTCTGTCCCAGTTAAGTAGGCTTGGTGGCCTTGTCAAATATAAGTTGACCATATATGTGAGAGTCTATATCCAAAGTCTCAATTTAGTTGCATTGGTCAGTATATCTATCTTTATGCCAATAAGATGCATTTTTGACCATTGTAACTTTGTGGTATGTTTAACATCAGATAGCATGATTCTTCCAATTTTGTCTTCCTTTTTCAATATGTTTGTGTCTATTCGGGGCCCTTTGCCCCTCCAAATAAACTTCGTAATTGGCTTTTCCAATTCAGTAAAAAATTCTGTTGCAGTTTTTATTGGGATTGCATTAAATCCTTAAATCAATTTGGGTAAGACAAAAATCTTATGATATTTACTTTTCCGGTCCTTGAACATGGAATATTCTTTCATTTATTTAGGTCTTTTAAAAAAATTTCCTTAACAATGTTATGTAGTTTTCTGTGCATAAATCCTTTACATTTTTAGTTTATTTGTAGATATTTGATTCTGTTAATTGCTATTGTAAATGGATTTCCTCCTTAGATTATTATGAGTTAATAGAAATGCTACTGATTTTTGCATGTTGATCTTATATCCTGCTACTTTACCAAACTCTTTTATAAGTTTTAGAAGCTTTTTTGTTAGTTTTTCAGGACTTCCTATGTATCCTTTCTTATTTAGATGTCTTTTATTTCTTTTTCTTGCCTAAGTGCTTGAGCTAGTACTTCTTACACAATGTTAAATAAGAGCAGTGACTCTGGACATCTTTGTCTTTTTCCAGATATTAGCATTTTACCATTCCTCTTCAGTGATGGCTGGCATCTTCTTTTTCTTTTTTCCTCTGTTCTGCCCATTCTATCTCCCCTCCCCATTACACCTCTCTTCCTGTGAGTTTGCTGGATGCCAGTCCCACACCTGTTTGCTCTGCAGCTCCCCAGTGGAGATGTCTCTTTCAGTCTCTATTTGCTGGGCTGGCTACAGCTGAGATAAATGTGGGCTCAGCTATTCAAACTCACAGAAGAGAAACCACTGTCAGCCCTCTGCCAGACCCTTTCTCCTTCAAGGGAGGAGGACCTCCTTTCCCTTCTCAGTTGGCTGCAGTGAGCTTGGGATTTTACCAAGGTTACTTGCCTTGAGGGAGGGAGATAGGTGCTGTTTCCAGTTGCAGAGGAAAATAATTCAAGGTTTTTGTTTTGGCCTCTTAGTCTTTCAGACTCTCTCCCTCCTGGATGATGTGCAGTGCTCTCCTGGTCTGCAGATCCCCAAAGCAGCTCTCTTGAATGGCTTTTTTTGCCCTTCCTCCGTTCTGCTTTCTTTTTAAATATAATTAAGAAAGTTATAGGTTTAAGAAGAAATAATGCATAAAATAGAGTTCCCATATACCCCCATTGTTAACAACTTGCATTGATGTGATACCATTGTTACAATTAATGAAAGAATATTATTATAACTGTACTATTAAGTATAATCTATAGCTTACATTAGGGTTCACTGCTTGTGCTGTACAGTCCTACAGGTTTTAAAAAAATTTATTCTAGTAATATATATACAACCTAAAAGTTCCCATTTTAACCACATTCAAATTTATAATTCAGAGGTGTTAATTACATTCTCAATGTTGTGCCACCACCATCACCATCCATTACCAAGACTTTTCCATCACCTCAAACAAATTCTGTACCCATTAAGCATTACGTCCCCATTCCCTAACCCAACCCAGCTACTGGTAACTTGTATTCTAGTTTCTGATCTTATGCTTTGCTTATTCTAATTGTTTCCAGTCAATGAGATCATACAGTATTTGTCCTTTTTTGTCTGTCTTAAGTCACTCAACATGATGTCTTCAAGATTCAATAGCTTTCTTTTATTAATGCTAGCACTGAATATCTTTTTCCATAATTTTACGTTTAAAATCCTGTTGAAGCAATAAAGTATGAAAACTGGCTTCGACCAGTTGGCCAGACCTATGCAGAAGGAGCCGATTGCTGCCTTCACTTCAACTTATTTAATATAGTAAAATTCCCACGCAGGGGTGGAATTATCCACCCTTTTCTTGATCATGCAATGTATGTGCAAGCATGATTTCCTGAACTTACTAATCATACCATTATTTAACCAGTATGTGTATTCATCCATTTGAGTTAATTTTTATATAAGGTGTGAAACAGAGGTCCTCCTTCTTTCCTTGGGACTCCGCAAACAATTTGGTGTGGTTCTCCCAGCACTATTTGGTCAATAGACTATTCTGGCCAAGCTAGGTGGGCTTGACAGCCTTGTAAAAAATCACTTTTCCATAAACTTGAAGATTTATTTCTGAACTCTTAATTCCATTCCATTGGTCAGCATATCTGTCTTTATGCCAGTACCATGTTGTTTCTATCACTGTAGATAAGTAATATTCATTAAAATGAAGCATTGAGAATCCTCCAACTTTGATCTTCTTTTTAGACTTTTTTTTTTTGGCTATTTGGGGCATCTTACCCTTCCAAATTAATTTGATAATTAGTATTTCAAATTCTTAAAAAAAGTCTTGTAACTTTTGTTGGAATTGAATTGAGTCTGTAGATACATTTGGGTAGATTTTACATCTTAACCTTATTTATTCTTCCAATAAATGGAATTCCTTTTATTTAAAAAAATAAATAAAATCTATTTGTGTCTTTATAATTAACAGGTTTTTGTATGCAGCATATTTTTGATTTTTAATTTTTTATAAAGACTGAAAATATTTACCTTTTAATTGTGATGTTTACATGGTGTTTCAGTTTATTAGGTTGCCAAAATACAATATACCAGAAATGGGTTAACTTTTACAATGGGGATGTTATCTTACAAACTTATGGTTCTAAGGTTGTGATAACGTCCAAATCAAGGCATCATCAGGTGATGATTTCTCTCTGAAAACCAGCTGCTGGTGGTCCTGGACTCCTTTGTCACATGGCAAGGCAAATGGCAGTGTCTACTGGTCCCTACCTTCTTTTCTGTGTTTCATTGCTTTCAGCAACTGGCTTCTGTGTCTTTCTCTATGACCCTGTCTCCATATTCATCCTGTTTATAGAAGACTCCATTAAGAGGAATAAGACCCACTCTGGACCATACCTTAATCAAAGTAACCTGCTCAAAAAGTCCACCCACAGTGGGTGTACACCTACAGGAATGGGCCAGTTTTAAGAACATGATTTTCTGGGTACATAGAGTCTCAAACCACCACATGTAGACTGTGATTAATAATGTGTTTGGATTTATATCTACTATTTTACTAGAGTTTTCTCTTTGTTCCATCTTTTATGCTTTTTCTTAGATTGGGATTCATTTTCGTTTGACTTATTAGCTACACCTCTTTGAATTTAAAGACTGTTTTAGTGGATTATAGTATACATCTTTAATTAATCATAGTTTAACTTCAAGTACTATTATACCAGTTCACCTAAAGCAGTATAAAAACTTTACAACAGTATACTTCCATTTTGCTCCACCTGGCCTTTGTGCCATTGTATTCATATATTTTACCTCTACATATATTACAAACCCCTCAATATATTGATTTTTAATTTCTTCATGTTGCTTGTGCTTGGGATTTCTTCAGCCTTTTAGATCTGTGAGTGAATAATTTTTATATAACTTGGGAAGTTTCAGGCCATTTTTCTATACACTCAATTCCTTCCTCTCCTCTCCTACAGGAATTCCAATAAAACATATATTGGTCCCACATACTAATTCATTTTTCTCAGTCATTTTTCTCTGCATATTTAATTTTGGGCAATTTTTGGCTATGTCTTCATTGTCACTAATATTTTCATCTGTAGTGGCTAATCTGTTGATAATCTCATCTAAAGTATTTTCTTTTTATTAGAGAAGTTGTAGATTTACAGAAAAATCATTCATAAAATAGAGTTCCATATATCACTCCATTATTATATTATTAACACCTTGCATAAATGTGGTATGTTTGTTACAGTTGGTGAAAGAACCTTTTTAAAAATTGTACCATTAGCTATACTCTGTGGTTTGCATTAGGTTTAACTGTTCATGTTTTATATTACTAAAGTTTTTGTTTTTAAATTTTTATTCTAATAACATACATATAACCTAAAATTTTCCCTTTTACCCACATTGACATATATAATTGAGAGCTATTAATTACATTTACATTTTTCTGCTACCATCACCACCATCCATTACCAAAGACTTTCCATCAACCCTAATAGAAATTTTATACAATTTAAGCATTAAATCCCCATACCCTATCCCCAGTTTGACCCCTGGTAACCTATATTCTAGGTTCTGACTTTGAATTATTTATTTATTCTAATTATTTCCTACCAATGAGATCCTACAATATATGTCCTTTTGTGTCTGGCTTATTTCACTCAAAATGTTATCTTCCAGGTTCATGCATGTTGTCACATGTATCAGAACTTCATTCCTTCTTACAGCTGAATAATTTTCCATTGTCTATATGTATAACACATTTTGCTTATCCACTCTTCAGTTGGTGGACACTTGGGTTGTTTCCATCTTTTCACAAATGTGAATCATGCTGTTCTGATCATCAGTGTGCAAATGTTTGTCCATGTCCCTGCTTCAATTTTTTCAGGAATATAGCTAATGTGGGATTGTTGGGTCATATGGTAAATCTATACTTAAATTTCTGAATAATGACCTAATTGTCTTCTACAGCAACTATACCATTTTACATTTTTACCAACAATGAACGACTGTTCCTACTTCTTCACATCCTCTCCAAAACCTGTGATTTTTAATAGTAGCCAATTTAGTGGGTGAGAAATGGTATGCCAGTATGGTATTGATTTGCAGTTTCATTATAGCTAATGATGTTGAGCATCTTCTCATGTGATTTTTGGTTATGTGTATTACTTATTTGGAGACATGTCTCTTCAAACCTTTGCCTCTTTTTTCATTTGGGTTGTCTTTTTCTTATTTAGCTATATATGATTTCTTTATATATTCTGGGGAAAAACCCTTATCAAATATGTGGTTTCCAAATATTTTTTCCCATTGTTTATGTTGTCATTTTAATATCATTATAAAATCCTTGTTGCAGAAATGTTTTTAATTTGGTGAGGTCCCGTTTATCTATTTTTTCTTTTTTTATTTGTGCTTTGTGTGTAAAGTCTAAGAAACTATTGTCTATTACAAGGTCCTGAATATACTTTCCTACATTTTTATCTAGGAGTTTTATAGTTTTGGTTCACATGTTTTTAAATAAAGTGAGCACACATAAACAATAAATGTATAGTAAAAGTTGTGAATTTATAAAACAAACATGCATATCATCGTACTAGTCTCTCATACATCTCCCCATAACCAACACCTTGCATTGTTATGAAACATTCATTACAATCTATGAAAGATCATCATCAAACAACCATATGAACAAAAAGCAGCTAAGCAAGGGAGAAAGAGGAAAAGAATATTCTGCATACCAAGCCAAGAGCAAATATGAAGCTGGAAAGAAGGGCCCTGGCTGGTCAACAGGCTCAAAGAAGAATTAACCAGAAGATGAGGAGGCAGAGGAGTAAGAATAAGAAGATGAGGAAGAGGAGGAGGAAGATGATGTATACATGGCTTTCTGTAATGTGTGTGCGCTCAGGCAATTGTTTTGCTAATAATGTAAGTTCAAGTGCAGCTCAGTATAAGCTTCAGTATAAAACTTTACAGCTGATAAGATTCTTTGTAAAGAAAATACTTTTAAAAATGCAGGGTGTAACTTTTTGAAGAGCTACTACATACAGTTTCGATTTTAAAGCTTTTGATGTTGAATTTTTCTATTTAATGGTTTCTTTAATTTCTTGACTTGGAATGGTAGCACATAAAACTCCTGTTAGTATTAATAGTAAATTTTGTTTTTTTTTAGGATGTTGCATTTAAAAAAAAATTTGTAATAAAAGTATGTATAGTAATAAAAAAAGAAAGGTCATCATCAAATATTACTACTAACTATGATCTATATCTTACATTTGGTGTATTTCCCCCCAACCCACCTAATTATTAGCACCCTATATTATTATAATATTATATGTTTGTTATCATTCAGGAGAAAACATTCTCATTTTTCACCTGTTAGCCTTAGTCTATCATCCACCACTGCATTCCTTTTGATATACAGTCCATGCTTTGTATGATCCATTCAAATTGTACACTCAGTGGCTCTTATTTTCACCAGAGTTGGGCTGTCATCAGCTCAGTCAATTTTAGAATGTTTTCATTACTCCAAAAGGAAAAATCCTATACCTCCTCTCACCCCCCCATTGCTGTCCCTTAAAATTGAAATAATATCTTCTTTGCCACGGCTGCAAAAATATTACTATATTACTGCTAACCATGGTCCATAAGTTATATTAGTTGCAATTTTCCTGTGTATCCCATACTTCTAGCACTTTGTAAAAGAAGAGAATTCTTTTATTTATACTATTAACCACAATCTTCTCTACCCCTGAAGTCACTGTGCTATAAATTCCCTAATTATTCTCTAGTTTCCTTTCAATTGACATTTACTTCCACAGACTACCCCTTTCAGCCACAATCACATTTCTAAATCAGCAGGATTAGTTATACTCATAATGCGTTACTCTCAACTATATCCATTTCCATACTTTCACAATTAACCTTAATAATGCTACATACATTAATCATCATCTCCTATTCTTTTTTTTTCACTTATTCCATCAGCTTTTCTGGGCTTTATTTAAATTTTTTATATTACATTAAAAAAATATGAGGTCCCCATATAACCCCCAACCCCCCTCACCCCACTCCTCCCCCCATAACAACAATCTCCTCCATCATCATGAGACATTCATTGCATTTGGTGAATACATCTCAGAGCACCGCTGCACCTCATGGTCAATGGTCCACATCATAGCCCACACTCTCCCACAGTCCACCCAGTGGGCCATGGGAGGACATACAATGTCCGGTAACTGTCCCTGCAGCACCACCCAGGACAACTCCAAGTCCCCAAAATGCCCCCACATCTCATCTCTTCCTCCCACTCCCTACCCCCAGCAGCCACCATGGCCACTTTCTCCACACCAATGCCACATTTTCTTTAATTACTAATCACAATAGCTCATGAATAGAATATCAGTAAGTCCACTCTAATCCATACTCTATTCCTCCATCCTGTGGACCTTGGAATGGTTGTTTCCACTCCACATCTATATCAAAAGGGGGCTTAGATTTCACATGGATGCTGGATGCAATTCTCCTGCTTTCAGTTGTAGGCACTCTTGGCTCCTTGGTGTGGTGATTTACCTATTCTTAACCCACCTTCTATTTCCTAGCAACGTGTACTCTAGAGTTTACCTCTTTGAGTTTACTCATCGTATTAATTTATATTAGTGAGAACATAAAATATTTGTCCTTTTTTGTCTTATTTCACTCAACATATGACATTCATGTTGTCATATGCATCTCAATTTCATTTCTTCTTACACCTGAATAGTATTCCATTGTGCATATACTCATAATTTCATTGTGTGTGTATTCATCCTGTGTTGATTTTTATTGGGATTGCATTGAATGTGTAGATCAGTTTTGGTATGATAGACATCTTAATAATATCTGGTCTTCCAATCCATGGAATATTCTTCCATTTATTTAGGTCTTCTTTGATTTCCTTGAACAGTGTTGTGTAGTTTTTTTGTGTATATGTTTTTTACATCTTTAGTTTAATTTCTTCCTAGGTATTTGATATTTTTATTTACTATTGTAAATGGTTTTTGTTTCTTGATTTCTTACTGAGATTGCTCCTTAATGGTGTACAGAAATGCTACTGATTTTTGCACATTGATCTTATAACCTGTGACTTTACTGAACTCATTTATGAGGTCTAGAAGCTTTCTTGTAGACTTCTCAGGGTTTTCTATGTATAGGATCATGTCATCTGTAAATAAGGAAATTTTGACTTCTTCCTTTCCAATTTGGATGCTTTTATGTCTGGTTCTTGCCTCAGTGCTAGAGCAAGTACTTCTAAGACAATGTTAAATAGCATGGGTGAGAGTGGGCATCCTTGTCTTGTTCCTGATCATAGAGGGAAAGATTTTAGGATTTTACCACTGTAAATGATGTTAGCTGTGGGTTTTTCATATACACCCTTTTTTTTGTCAGAAACTTCCTTCTATTCTGATCTTTTCCAGTGTTTTCATCAAGAAAGGGTGCTGTATTTTGTTAAATGCTTTTTTCTGCATCTATAGATTAGATCGTGTGATTTTTTTTCCTTCAATCTGTTTATATGGTGTATTACATTAATTGATTTTCTTATGTTGAACCATCCTTGCATACCTGGAATGAATCCCTCTTGGTCATGGTGTATAATTCATTTAATGTGTAGTTGAATATGATTAGCAAGTATTTTGTTGTGGATTTTCGCATTTAGGTTCATTAGAAAGATTGGTCTGTAATTTTCCTTTTTTTTGTGGTGTATTTGTTTGGCTTTGGTACTAGGGTAATGTTGGCATCATAGAACGAGTTAGGCAATGTTCCTTCTGTTTCGATTTTTTTGAAGAATTTCAGCAAGATTGGTGTTAGTTTTGTTCAGAATGTGTTGTAGAATTCACCTGTGAAGCCATCTGGCCCAGGGCTCTTCTGAGTTGGGAGGTTTTTAATGACTGATTCTATCTCTTTACTTGTGATTGGCTTGTTGAGACTGTCAATGTAGACTGCTTATGTCTTTCTTGTAATTTGTCCATTTCCTCTAAATTGTCCTTCTTGTTGGAATACAGTTTTTCAAAGTATCCTCTTATGATAGTCTTTATTTCTGTGGGGTCAGTGGTGATATCTCCTTTCTCATTTCTTATTTTGTGTATTTGCATCTTCTTTTTTTTTTTCTTTGTTAGTCTAGCTAAGGGTTTGTCAATTTTATTGATCTTCTCAAAGAACCAGCTCTTGGTTTTGTTTATTTTGTCAAGTGCTTTCTTATTTTCTATTTCATTTAGTTCTGTTTGTATCTTTGTTATTTTTTTCTTTCTTCTTCCTTTCAGGTTACTTTGTTGTTTTTTTACTAACTTCTCCAAGTGTGCAGTTAGTTCTTTAATTTTAGCTCTTCTTTTTTGATGTATGAATTTATGGCTATAAATTTCCTTCTCCGTACTGCTTTTGCTGTGTCCCAGAAGTTTTGATATTTTGTGTTATAATTTTCATTAGTTTCAAATTATCCAACACTCAAGAAAAAGAGAAAATTCTAAGCAGCAAGAGACATTTTTTATTTCAAATATCTTTTTTCTCTTTTCTGTTAAACAGATATTGATTTCTTTTGAGACTTCCTCCTTGATCCATTGTTTCTCTAAGGGTGTGTTGTTGTCAAATCTGGTTCTCTGGCCCTTGCAGATTTCCAGCTTCATTCCACTGTGGTCAGAGAAATTATTTTGTATGATTTTGATCTTTCTGAATTCTTTGAGACTTTTTCTGTGGCCTAAATGTGGTCTGTCTTGGAGAATGATCCTTGTGCACTTGTGAAGAATGTATATTCTGCTGTATATGGGTGTAATGTTCTGTATATGCCTATTAGGTCCAGCTCCTCTAATATGCTGTTCAAAGTTTTTGTTTCTTTATTGATTCTCTTCTGAGATGTTCTGTCCAAAGTTGATAGTGGTGTATTTAAGTCCCCCACTATAACTGTAGAAGCATCTATCCTTTCACTTAGTTTTTCCAGTGTTTGCCTCATGTATTTGGAGGCACGCTTGTTAGGAGCATAAATGTTTATGAATGTTCATTCTTCGTGAAAGTTTATCCCTTTCACTAATATATAGTGTCCATCTTTGTCCCTCCCAATTGTTTTGCATATAAAGTCTATTTTGTCTGATATTAATAAAGCTACTCCTGCCCTTTTTTGGTTATTGTTTGCTTATAAGATTGTTTTCCAGCCATTCACTTTCAGCCGCCTTGAATCCCTGGGTCTAAGATGTGTTTCTTGTAGACAGCATAAGGATGGGTCATATTTCCTTATCCAATCATCCAATCTGAATCTTTTGACAGGTTAGTTTAATCCATTGACATTCAGTGTTATTATTTTCAAGGAATTATTTATATTAGCTGTACTTTCTTTGGATTTGTGTTTGTCATATTTTGTTTGCTTTTTTTCTCTTTTTGTCTTTTAGTTGCTCTTACACTCTCCTCTAACTCTGCTTCTCCTGTTTTTTTTTTTTTTTCTTCCTGCAGAACTCACTTTAGTATTTCTTGAAGGGTAGGATTCTTGTTGGCATACTCTTTTAGTTTCTGTTTATCTGTGAATATTTTGAACTCTCCATCATTTTTGATTGCTAACTTTGCTGGATAGAGTATTCTTGGTTGGAATTTTTTTCCTTTTAGTACCTTGACTATATCATACCACTGTCTTCTTGCTTCCATGGTTTCAGATGAGAAATCAACACTTAATCTTATGGAGCCTCCTTTGTATGTGATGGTTCTCTTTTCTCTTGCTGCTTAGAATTTTCTCTTTGTCTTGAGCATTGGATAATTTGACAAGTATATGTCTTGGTGTGGGCCTATTGGGATTTATGGTGTTTGGGGTGCATTGTGCTTTCTGGACATGTACATCCATCTCCCTCAGTAGATTTGGGAAATTTTCAGCCATTATTTCCTCCAACACCCCTTCTGTCCCTTTTCCCTTCTCTTCTCCTCCTGGGATGCTTATAATGCATATGTTTGCATGATTTGCATTGTCACTCAGTTCCCTAAGTCCCAGCTTGATTTTTTTCTTTCTTTTTATCAATCAGTTCTATTATGTTTGATTTCAGATGTACTGTCTTTCACATCACTAATTCTCTCCTCTGCCTCTTCTAATCTGTTGTTATTTGCTGAGAGTGTATTTTTGATTTCTCTAATTGTGCTGTTCCTCACCATCATATCCGTTATCTTTCTGCATATGGTTGCAATTTCTTCTCTATTTTCTTCAAGTCTTTTCTTCATATTCTTAATCTCTTCCTTCACTTTATCAAATTGGTCACTAATATATGTTTTGAGAGCTTTACTTACTTTTTCAATGTTCTGCTCCTCTTCCTGGTTTTTAGTTTGTTCATTGGCTTGGGCCGTGCTTTTCTGATTATTGGTTTGTAGTTTTTTGTTGCTGTCTGGTCATCATTTTACATGATGTGTTTAATCAGTTCCTTAGCTTCTTTGTCTATTCTTGGGGTTTAATTTGTTGTTTTTGTGTACATGTTACGTCTTTTTTTTTGTCAATTATTTCTTCTTATTCTATTTTCTTGTTGCTGGCTAAGTTCACTTGAAGGAAAATATTAGGGCCAGTGAAAGCAAAGGGATTAAGAAAAGAAATGTATAATAGTAGCATTGATAGTAAATGTTAATGGAGGAACCATGTGAGACCTAGGAGAATGGATATTAGACTCATGTAAGCTGTGTTAAATTAATGCAGTAAGTAAAGTAGAGAACCTACAATGAGACAGTCAACTGAATATAGGGGGGAATGTGGTATGATTTAAAAGGCCAGTGTTTTCAGGAGAGAAGGAAAGAGAAAAGATAGACAATAATATAAAGAGTGAATAGAAGACAGAAAACAGAACAAAGGTATTTGAAATAAAAAAGTCAGAGAAATTGGGGGCCAAATAAAGAGAGGTGGAATATAGGAGAAACAATAAATGATGGAGGATAGAAAGATACAGAGGAAAGTGGAGAGTGTTGGTGGCCAAAATCAATACACACAGAAAAGAGGAAATGGGGGATGAGGAAACATACAAATGTGAAGCACTCCCTGCAGCAGTTAATATATAAAAAATGAAAAAGAGAAAGGAAGAAAAAGAAAAATAAATGGGGGGAGGGGCAAAAAAGGGGGAGAAGCAAGCAAGAAAAAGAAAAGAAAAAGGTCCTTGGGGGGATAAAGTGGAAGGAAAAACAAGAAGAGAAACCAACAAAATAACCAAAGTTTCAAGCAAGGAATCCTTTTTGCAGTTAAATAAAACTGTTAGGGATCTGACGTTCCCCTTTTCTCCCTTCCTCATTTCTCTCTCTCCCAGGGCAGCAGGAAAGCTGCACAAGGGGTCCAGTAGGAGATTCAAGTGGGTCCTTTGTGAACTAACTCAACACAGAAGACAATGACTCTTCATTTCCAGTGAGAGAAGACCTACACCTCTCCAGGAACCCCAAATATGCTACTGGAAGCTTGGAAAGCACGTGCTACAGTCCCTCTCCCTTAGGTGTGCTAGGGGAAGGCTAATTGATTTTCTGACTCCACCTTCTCCCAGACCAAGTTTCCAACCCCAGGCCGTTTAGGTAAATTGGGCTTTCTCAGCAGATTCACCTCTCCTTTTTTCCCAGGCTCTCTCCAAGCCAGCTTGTGTGCTCCTTCAAGCTCAGAAAAAGAAAAGGGGGGGGGGGAGGGGGAAGAACAGAAAATTGAACCTGCACTCCTGTGGCCCCTCTCCACTTCCCACCAAATCTCTTGCACTCACAGAGTCAGTCCAAACCCTGAGGGCTAGGGTAATCACGGACCTCAGGAAGTGCTGGATTTGGGAAAGGGAAGTCTGGGATATTGCGGACTCAAGGTATGTGGGTCTGTGGAGTGTGGGCTATGGGGACTTAGGGGACATGGTCCTGGGAACCATGCATCCAGGAAACATGGAGTTTGGGAATGCCACTGCACAACCAACAGTTTTCAGGGAGTGCTGCTGCTCCATTCAACTCACAATAGGTTGGCTCAATGGGAAGGTAACACAGAAATAAAGGTAGAGACACAAGAGAGGAGACAAACCTGGGACCAGGGGACTCACAGCTTTTGGAACTGAGAGCCTCAATCCTGGTTTTCCCATTGCATTTATTGGGAAACTACCAAGCAGCTGTTTGCTATCTGAACTGCAACATCACTTACAATAACAGGGAACAACTGCAACATTTAACGACTGCTACATTTAACAGGTGCAACATTTACAATAACAAACAGCTAAACCAGTTTCCCACAATGCAGTGGCTGCCAGCCCTAGGGTGAAGGGTCCTACCTCCCCACAAATTTTGACCTCCATGTCAGAAACCCAAACTTCTACCTCTAGCAAGCACCACTTCTGTCACTGTCTCTCCAAATCTATGTCTGGACACCTCCTGCCCTGCAAGCCCCAGAAACAGCCCACTCCAGCAGGACTCCAACCCTACTCAGCTGCTTCTTTGCAGGAGAGATTATGAGGTGCACTCACTCAGATGCCATCTTGCCCTGCCTCCTATTTTCACTTTTTATAATTACTTTTTCTTTCCTTCCTTAGCCTGACTCAGTTAAACTGTTTTTTCTTCACATCCACTGAGTCCTTCTTCTGCCAGTGCCAATCTGGTGTTGAAACTCTCACGTGAATTTTTCAGTTCTGTTCTTCTTGTCCTCATTTCCAGAATTTCTGTTTGGATCATTTTTAAATTTCGATCTCTTTACTAAGATTACCATGTTGCGCATTCATTGTTTTCCTTATGTGCTTTATATTTTCCTTCATTTCCTTGAACAGTTTTGAGATACTTTCCTGAAGTCTTTTTCCCCATGTGTCCACATTCTGGTCTTCCTTGTTAGTGTGTTCTGGATTTTTCTTCTCTTTCTTTGAATGGACCACCATTTCCTGTTTCTTTGTTATCTTGTGCTCTTTTGTACATTGTATATCTTAATATTTTAAAATATTAACTGCAGAATTTCCCCCTGAATTATCTGTTTCTTGATTTTGTAAGCAACTGGTGACAAGACAGAGATATTCTTGAGCTTCAGCCCTCCTATCAGGTAGGTCTGGCCAACATGAAAGCAGTTGTAGATTCCTCCTTGTCTTTTCTGTTCCTGTGTCTTTTTCTGGGCTTTTGCTTCTTATTTGTTTTGGAATGCCCCTATTTACTGGAGTTTGAATGTCACTATTTTCCAGGAGTCAAGCCTCTGTCTTTTGGGTTTAAAATAGACAGCACTAGTTTGTCTGCCTCTGTAGTTTCTTATACTCCTTTCATTGTCTCAGGCTGCTTTCACTGGAGGGCAAATTCTGGGAGGGGGAGAACCCTGGGGAGTAGTCTTCCAAGTGTATCTTGCCCCACAAAAATAGGAACATGGACCCACAAACTGGGCACAGACCAGCTCAAAAGTGCCAAGTGGAGAGGATCAGGTAGTATGCCCCATACTTCTCCCATGTCTCTACAACACTGAGCTTTCTTGACCTGCTCAAGAAATGCAGCCCTTGAATTTACCCCTGTGTGCCCAAGGAAGTGGACCTGTTTTAAGATTCCTCCACTTCTCCCTTTCCTCGGTAGCTTGGAACAGTGGCATTCTCAGTGCTGGGTTCACAGTAATTTGGTGTAACTAATCAAACACCATGATAAGTGATTGGTCTTGCCCACCTCTTCTTTGGGGAAAAGAATTTTTATGTTCTTCTCTTTTCAGTGAGCTAGCCAGGAGCTGGACCCCAGTGCTGCCTACTGCGAGAGTGGGGGATGGAGATGGGAGCCAGTAACTATGCTGCAGAGAAAGCAATTTACTGATCTTCACCAAAATTTACCAGCCTCTTCCTACTGCACTCCTGGATGCTGTACAGGGTTTTATTGGCCTCCAAAGTTTCAAAGTAATTGTTCCATACTGCTCCTGTCTGTTTAATTGTATTTTTGGTGGAAGGGCTGAATTCTAGAACTTTCTGTTCGGTCATCTTCCCACAATCCTTCCTCATCTCTTCCTAAGATATTTTTCATACATTTTCTTTTTGGTTACCATGGTCTTAAAATCTAATACATTAAATTTATAGCAATCATTTTATTGATAACAACTTGTCTTTGACAGCATAAACGTATCCTCTTCCTATATCTTCTGACTGGTAATTGTTCCAAATTATGCCTTTAGACATTGTATGCCCCCAAAAATAGATTTATCACATTACTCTTTAAGTATTTGTATGCTAGTACCTTTATGAAGTAAGAAGTAGAGCTACATATCAAAAAATAGAATACAATAATATGGGCATGTATTATTACCCACAGAGTTAACTTTACTGGAGGTCTGTATTTCTTTCTACCACTTTGATCCACTATCTATTGCCCTTTCCTTTCAGTCTGAAGAACTTCCTATAGCATTGCTTGTAGGGAAGGTAAACGAACTCCTTCACATTTTGTTTATCTGTGAATGCCTTAATTTCTCTCCTTTCTGAAAATAAGTTTTGCAGGAGATAACATTCTTGGTTGGCAATCGTTTTCTTTCAGTAATTTAAGTTTTATACCATTGCTTTCTGCTTCCATGGTTTCTGATGAGAAATTGACAAATCACATTGGGATTCTTTTATATATAAGTTGTTGCCTTTCTCTTGTGGCTTTCAGAATTCTTTTGAATTCTTCGTACAATTTGATAACTCTGTGTCTGTGCATAGTTCTCTTTGAGTTTATCCTGTTTGAGATTGTTGTGTTTCTTGAATGTGAATATTCATGTCCTAAATTTGGGAAAGTGTCTGCCATTAATTCTTTGAATATTCTTTTTGCCCCTTTCAGTCTTCCTTCTCCCTCTGGATCCTAATAATGCTCATATTGTTATACTTGATGGTGTCCCACAGGCCTCTTAGTTTCTGTTCATTCTTTGTTTCTTTCTGTACTTCAGCCTGAATTATTTCAGTTGTCTTCTCTTCAAGATCACTGATTCTTCTGTGACTTCCAATCTGCTATTGTAATCCTATTGGGAAGTTTTTATTTCACTGATTGTGTTCTTCAATTCCAGTATTTCTGTTTGGTTCTACTGAGAACTCGAAGACATTCCATGTGAATGAACAGTGTTCATTCACTGTTTTCTTCATATCCATTTGTACTTTCCCTGTATTTTCCTTTAAGACTTGAGCATATTGAAGATCACTTTTTTTTTAAGTCTCTGCCTTGAGATTCCAAAGTCTGGTCCTTCTTGTTGATCTTTCTGGATTTTTTCTTGTAATTTTGCATGGGCTATCATCCGATTTCTTGTTTTCTTGCTTGTCTTTTAATTTTTTGCTACATATTTCACATTTTAATATACTAAAATTTTACTCTGAATTTTAGTCCCTTAACTGTCTGTTCCTTAAGTTTGTGCCCAGCTAGTAATATTGGAGAGATTTTACTGAATAAAGAAATCAAAGCAAAACTATCTTTGACTGTCTTTGCAATTTGCCTTGGCTGGTGGTATCCTTCAGAACTTAGCTCTCCTATCACTATAATCAACCTAAGGCAAATCCAAATTTCAAATCTTCTCTGCCTTATGTTAGTCTGCATGGAGCCACAGTGCCTGTTCTTTTTTTTTCAATTTGGGCTTTTGCTTGGTATAAGCCTTAGGACTTCCCCCATTCACAGTTTGTAGGAGTTTAAGTGATACCATCAATAGATTTTAAATATACTTTACATCTTCTTAGTTACTCTTTTGAGTGACTTAATGCAGGTAGTCATTTCCCCACAGCCCACCTCAACTTAATTGTTTCTTTCACTATTCCAGAAGGTCGGCTGCCTCTCTACCCCCAGGTCACCCTGGCTCAGTCCCTCAGACTTCCAACCTATAGATTAGCACTGACATACATTCACCCTGGTATGTTCACAGAGGCCACTCTGATCCCTGTGTAATAGGGCCAGGAATCCACAATGGTGTGCAAGCCGGCTCCACTCCATGTTCTGGAGGGGTTGGGTGAGGTGCTAGCAAAGGCACCAGGTGCTTCTATGACTTTTGAAATTGCACTTTATTGATACAGCACATTCCCAGTTAATTCAACCATTTTACAGTTTTGAAGAAGGTGACTATCTTTAAAATTCCTCCATTGCCTTTTCCCAAGGGTGGTTAAAATAGCAGCGTTCCCTCAAATTTGGCCCCCAGTGATCTGAATTAGTTGATGAATGGAAGTAATCTGCAAGGAGACTACTTATCCCAGAGTTTTGAGAACTAAGTCTTTATGTCCCACCCTAGCAGCAGCAAGCTGCATCAGGGGCCCAGCTCAAGTGCCCACTGCTGTCTGCCATGAAGCTGGGGAAGGGAATGGTAACCATCGTAGGAAGAGTGAAACTCACAGGTATTTATCACAATTTACCAGCTTCTTTCTTCTGCTCTTCCCTGAATGCTTCACAGTTTTTCACTAGACCGAAGAGTTTCAAAATAGTTGATTCAGACGGTCTGGTCAATTCAGTAGTTGCTTTGATGGAGGGACTGATTCCTTGAATATCTTACTCTGCCATCCTTTCCAATTCTTCCCTTCAGTACTTTTTATCTCAGACTTTTTTTTTCATCTCTAAAAGATCAAATTTTTTTTCCTTTTAAAAATATCTTTCTATTGCACCTAAGTAGGCTCATGTTTTCTTCTACCTTCTTGAAGTTATGGAAAATAGGTATTATAACTTTCAATGTCTTTGTCTACTAATTCTATCATCTGTATCTTTGCTTGGACTATTTCTTTTGATTCATTTTTCTCTTCATTATGAGTAGTATTTTCCTACTTCTTTCCATGCCTGATATTATATTTGATAGCATATCTTATGAATTTTACCTTTTTTGGGGTTGGATAATTTTGTGTTCCTTTATATATATGTATTTATTTATTAGAGTTGTTGTATATTTACAGAAACATCATGCATCAAATAGAGAGTTCCCATATAACCCCACTTCTTTATACAATCTTGTACTTTATTTTGGGATGCAGTTATTAGGTAACAGACTGACCCTATCAAGGCCTGATATAAAAATTTGATCTGTAATTCTAGAGTGTCCTTTATTTAAGAATAGTTTTTCCTTACCTCGAGTATCGATATTTTTTCATGATACCATACTACTCTGTTAATACTCTTCTGTATACCCTACATAATTTCCCATGTATTACGAAGTTTTTCCACTTAGGCTTTTGGGAGCATGCCCTATTCTCAACCCTTCTGAGATCCTGAGATTATATTTTCTGTTCCTTTCCCATAGTCCTTTTCAGGATGGTAGTTTTCTCACATACGTACTTTGATCACTACTCATTTGAAGACTTGAGAGAACTCTGTGCATATTTGATACTTTCTCTCTCTTTCTCTCCCTTCCTCCCTCTCAGTAACTCTCACCTCTCCACTACTGTGTCCTGCAAATTCTATCTGTCTTGGCCTACCTGAATTCTTAACTATGTTTCTTCAACTGAGAGCTTCCCTTGGGTTTCCCCATCCTGGAAACTCTCAGACAGTAAGTCAGGGCAATTGTAGAGCTCACTTATTTGTTTTCTATTTTTGAAGAACCATTTTATTGTGTCCCTGTTTTTCAATGTTTGAGGACAATTATTTCATATAATTTGCGCAGTTTGGTAATTATGACATTTGTGAAGCCATTTACCAAATCTAGACATTTGTATCCTCTTTTAAAATTCATCTGTTGAATTCACATGTCTGAATTTCAGGCATGATACTTTTCAGTTTGAGAATTTTAATTTGATTCTTTGTTATAGTCTTAGAACTCTCCATATATTTAACCTATTTTCTTGCTGTTTGCTAAATCCAGCAGCTGGAATACCTTTGTCTGGTTTCACCTTATTTTTCAATTGCGTTTGTTGTTTCTTGGTAGCTTGCATTTAAAATTTTTCACTTTAGGTATTTTTATTGAAGTACAGTATGTAAGATTAGCATGGTATAGGGTAGTTATACACTTAGTTTAAATAGAAATTTCCTGTTTTCCCAAGTGGTTATATCACTCCTTTTGTTATGAAGTAGTATCTTGTTCTGGATATAGTTGTTTTTCATTTCCATAGCAACCAATTATAAAAGCACCCTTTAAAGTGCTGAGTTGTAAACCTTTTTTTCTGATAGGTCATTTTAAATTTGTTTTCTTATAGTGCTGATTGACTTTTTATCATTGAGGTATAGGAGTCCTTTATAAAATTCAGATACAAGGGCCTTGTCATTTATATATATTGTGAATATTTTCTCTAGGACTGAAGGCTGACTACTGATGATCAGAAGTTTTAAAATTTTAACAAAATCCAGTTTATCATTTTTGATTAGTGGTTAGTGATTTTGGATCCTGTCCAAGAAATATATCACTATCCCATATATTTATTGTAGAAGATTTTAGTGTTTAATTTTTATAATTAAGTCATTGATTGATCTTGAAATTAATTTTGTGCATGCTGTGAGGTCAGGTTCAGGCTAGTTTTTTTCTGAATGGTTATTTGGTTTTCAAAATCATTTCAAGACTCCCTATATTCATTGAGTGGTTTTGGTGTCTTTGTCAGAAATTAAGTGACCATTTATTTATATATCTATTTCTGGCCTCCCTATTATGTTTCATTATCTATTTGTCTATCTCAGTTGTCTGTCTGTCTCTCTGTCTTTGCTACAACACTATATTGACTACCCTTATAAAAAGCCGGAAATCAAGTTGTGTAAGTCTTCAAACTATGTTCTTTCTTTTCACGTTTGCTTTAACCATTGTACGTCCTGAGCATTCCACACATTTTTAGAATAATTTTATCATTTTTTAAAAATACACCTGCTCAAATTTAGATGGTGATTGTGTTAAATCTGTACCACAATTTGGGGATAATTGATTTAGTAATACTGAGTCTTCCAATACATGACCATGATATATAGTCTCCATGTGTTTTTATTCCTTGTTTTATTTCTCTCTGTAGTTTTATACAGATTCTTGTAGAGGTCTTGCACATCTCATTTTAAATTTATTCTTATGTATAGGCTTATTGATGTTATTTCAAAATTGTTTTGTTTTATATTTTGCTTCCAGTATTTTAAATAGTTATACACCCATAGGGTTGTATTTTTGTATATTGAACTTGCATTTCTGTAATCTTGATAAATTCACAGTAATTCTAGTAACTTTTCTGTAGATTCCCTAGGTGTTCAGCATAAACAATCTAATAACTAAAATACTTACTTTTTTCCTTTCCATTATTATTTATATTTGCTGTTTCTATTGTTTTACTGCACTGGCCAAAGTCTCCATTTTTAAAATTCTTTTGTCATATAATAAACTTTATTTTTAGAGAAGTTTTACTAAACAGAAAAGTTGCACTGAAAATATAGGGGATTCCCATATAACACACTCTCTCTCCTCTCTCACATTTTCCCCTTTTAAAAACATCTTACATTAGTGTGGTACACTTGTTGCGGTTAATGAACAAATATCGAACAATTACTACCAACCAAGGTGTATGGTTTGCATTATGGTTTACACTTTGTACTGTACAATTTTATAGGTTTTGACAAAATGTATACTGGCCTGTATCTATCATTGTGATATCATGCAGAACCATTCCAGTACCCTAAAAATGCTGTATATTCCACTGATTCTTCCCTTCCCCTTGTATCAGAACCTCTGGTAATCACTATCTTTATATCAATGTTACAAAGTCTTCCATACCTACAATAATAATAAGTTTACTTTGATCCATGATTGCATTCCACACTTATGTTTGTTTATTCCTCAATTAAAATTTTTTTTTCTTTATTTTTAAAGGACCTTTAGGTTATATAAATGTTACATTGAAAATATAAGGGATTCCTATATACCCTCTCCCCGCTCCCATACTTCCCCCATTAACAACATTTTCCATTAGGGTGGTATATTTGTTACATTTGATGAACAGGGGTTGAAGCATTGCTACTAAACATGGTCTACAGTTTATGTTATATATTTTTTTTGCATTTTTATAGTTTTACACTGCATCTTTATAGTTTTTGACAAAATGTATAATGACTTGTATTTATCATTGCAATATCTTGTAGAACAGTTCTAAGGTCTCAAAAATGCCCCATGTTACTCCTATTTTTCCCTCTCCCTCCCCTCAGAACCTCTGGTGACCATTGTTCTTAAATCAATTTTACAAGTTCTTCCATTACCAGAATAGTAATTGTTATAGACCAGCGATATTGACCAGACTCAGACTTTGAATACAGTTCCAATTGAGAGCTTTATTAGCTGCGCAGGGACTGTCTCATTCCTCTGCAGAGGAGAGAGCAGCCCCAAGTCTCAGGGAAGGGGTGGTTTTATAGCCTTTTAGGAAAGGGGGCGTTTACTAATAAACAAGCAAGCAAGCAGGCACAGAAGCGGAACACTGCGGTTAGCTGAAGATAGTGTATCTATTTTTTTAAAAGCCCCATGTTATTTATTGGCACTTTTCTTGTGGGCAGTTCTGATTTATTGGCACTCTCCTTGGAGGCTGTTTTAAGTCATTTATCTATCTGAAGGCATTTGCAATTCCCACCTCCCAATGTAGTTCTATTCTTATTTTCCTGATGTGGCCTTACCCTTACATTTCTCCCTTTTCTTTATGGTAATTCAAATCTTTGAATTTTTTCATGGGTGGCACTAACTGGTAGGGGGCATTTAAAATTATAAGTTTAACAGTTTGCAATTTCTTTTTACTGATTATATATGGGCTACAGGTAAGCAGTACAAGGAGGATAAACGGGCTTTTTTATATTCAGTGACTTGGTTCTGGTACTTTTAACAAATTGAAGAGCTCCCTGTTCTTAAGCCCCAGATAGTTATAAACTTGGGGGATTATATTCATTAGGATACAGAGATTGTTGGAGTCGGGGAGAATACAAGGGGTTAGACCTGAGACGCAGGCAAATCAAGTTCTAGGAGGAGGGGTAACCAATACCCAGGATTTGTTTGAATTTGTCCGGTTTGTAGTTGCAGGATGTTTACAGGAATCAGCAAAGTTTAGAAGTTTTTATTCTGGACAGCAGAATTTTGGGGCAGGGTCTCTTGCAGTTATCTTGGGGCCACGGGCACTCACGTGGATTTCCAGTTAGGCTCTAGATCCATCCATTAATTTTGATTTACCTTTAAAGAATTTACACCTTTAATTTTAAAGGGATGCTGAAGGGTGATGATTCTTTTCTGTAACTGCTTCCTGCTGGCCATGGGCTGTAACTATTGCTTAACAAGGTGTACAACTCTTATTTTATTTTAACTGGAGGAAAATGGATCTGGCATTCTGTACGAAATTGGATGAAGTTTTCATATGGTTAATAAGATGTTTACTCTGAAAGAAACAAACTTAATTTAGAATACTCATTTTTAAAAGAGGACATTGGATTACAGAGGTAGACAAGGTTAGGTGCTTATAGATGGCGCCTTTTTTTAAAGTTGGTGGAAACAGTATATATATATATATTTTAAATTATTTATTTTCAGAGAGAAATTGCAATAGATACTTAGTTTTGTTTGAAGACACATTTCAAGCTGTTTAATGATTGGAACTCATGTGCTCTGTTAGATGTTCCTGGTGAACTGGCACCCTTTGGGCAATTGGTTTTATTCAGGATTAGTACACCAAGTTGGAAATTTTCTTAGTTTTTAGCTGTGGGAGTGACCAGAACTACAGAATAAAGGTTTTTACATTTTGGTTTTAACTGTACAATTTTTAGTAATTTTGACTTGTTCAATAGGTGACCTATTATTAGCAGGCAAGCCTCATTTTTGCTATACAGTAGAGTACAGTAGAATATAGTAAGTTTACTGAACCTGGCTGAGACTGTTACCTTATTTTATAGACATGTTTATTAACTGTTTAGAAAATGAGTTTACTAGGAATTTAACATGTTTAATATACTTCTGCACTTGATTCAAAATAGAAAAGATAACGTTATAATTATTAGGCATATATTTAGTACAGGATAAGAGTACAGTACTTAATATTAATTAATGTATTATTTAATGCAAAGAATTTAGAGTTGCAATTAATTGTTTTAAGTTTCAGGTTTGTAATACTTTACATGTTATCTTTCCATGAGAGCAGACTATAATGCCAATTGCGTTTAAGTTTTACTTACAGTATTCTGGTATCATGGCTCCACTTAACATATTTTTTTACACAGTGAGTAAGTCGCAGCATCATTGATCCTAGAGAGAGTTTCCAGTATTTTATTGGCCTGGTGCATAGTGCTCTGTGGCACTATGGAACAGTGTCAGTCTGGAGGCAATATCTGTTGTACACTTGGTTGTACCAAGTTATCACTGGCTGCTGCAGGAGTTTGAAACTGCAACGTAGTTTCCATTAACTTCAGGAGCAAAACCAGAGGCTGATAAAGCAAATCTCTCTAATTGAGGACCAGCCTAGCCAATAACTCATATGGAGAGACAATCGTAATGTATTCAAGGCCTGGTTTGAATGCACAAAAGAGTTTGACAATGTTAAAGTTTACTCTTTGTTTTTATATATTTTAAACACTTTAATGCAACACATTATATATTAATGACTGTTTACCTATACAGTTTTACTATGAAGATAATAGTAGGTATTTTACTTTAGTAATAGAGGGAAAAACTATTTTTCATTGTTAAAATGAAAACAGAAGATTCTCAATAGAATCAAGATAATTTTTTATTACTACTTATTTAAATATGCACCTCGCCGTGGCTTTTAAACAGGTTTTATTATTACAAAGTTACTCTTTGCAACCAATATTAATTTAAGTTTTAGTTAACAATGACTTTTAGAACTATAATTATTTAAACATTTTCAGCTTGGAAGATGTTTTACAAACTTTTTATAATTGATTATAACCACACTGACCAGTTACCTTATAGTTTAATAAACTTATTAAATTACAATTACTAACCAAAGAAATTTACTTTATTTATTTAAGAAAGCACATCTACAATTTTTTAGCTTAATTTTATTAATGTAAACTTATAATTTTTATTACTCAAAAGAGCTTGTACATACAATGTTAATTTATTTAATGGGCACTTTATAAACCGAGTGAGATTACACTCAAGCTAAACAAAGTTGAAACCACTATAGTTTATGCAAGGAATGTTTTTTTTTTCTTTACAGGAAGTTAAAACCTTTTTTTGTCAAAGGTATGAAAACGAATAATTTTCAAAAGCATACAGACTACCAGGTTTTAAAACACATTATATAATTGCTTAATTTGTTTAATTATAATCTCAGAAAGATTTTTCCATAGTTTTTATGGACTTTTTTACTTGTTGAAACTGAGGCATGGTGGTCTCACAAAGGGAGACCTGCTGTTTTTATGGCTATGCTTTTAACATAGGAATGCAGCCATTACGCTTTTCAAGTTAACAGGACAGAGCTGTCCGGGGCAGGGAGAAATACGAGTAAATACACTCTGTAGTTTGAAAAGAGTACTGAATCTTTGTACTTTGAGATAAGTTTTCTAATTTATGAGTCTTGTTAATGTGCAGTTATAGTGCTTGTTATCTCTATAGTTTAAGTATATATAATGCTACATGGAGAAAATAAAGTTGTTTGAGGAGTTATTACTCGCAGATTCCTTGATCCCAGCTTGTTAGTTTTTTTTGTTTCTTCCCTCCCCTTTCTCTTTTTTACATTCCTGATATCCTTCGGGTTCAAATTTCTAACATTTATTTACTGAAATTTGTTAACAAAACTATTAATTACTTTTATTTTATGGCTGTTAAAAGGTTTAAACTGGGAAATTACAGGGCAAACTGATTTTAATTTTTTAGTTTAATAGATAGGTTTAATATGCCACACTTAGTCCAGTCCTTAAAACTTTTGCAGAGAGGAGGCTTTTTTAAATAGTTTTTTATAATTAGATTTTTACAAGTCTCTTTTCATCTTGCTCAGTTTAATTTGGGCTCCAAGAATATTTATTCATATATATAACTGTATATTTAATTTTTAATAATTTGAATAGCGCTTTTAAGAATTCTTACTTGTTAATTTGATACTATTACTTTGATGTATGAAGACATACACCAAGCAAACGGGCAGACACAAATAGAGTTAGATATGGAAACACAATTCATTGATGTTACTTAAAATTTGCATTATTTTATATACTGTTTAGCTTAATTTGGGTTTTAGAAATATTTATTACTTATATAATTGCCTATTTAACCCCAATAACCTGAGCAGATAGGCAGACATGAATAGTTTGTTACAAAAACATAACTTTAGTTACTTTAAAACTTTCATTTTTTACAAAAAAGTGTGACTGCAAAACATTTAAAGACTCTTGAAACTTTTTCTAATTTGCACTATGACTGTGCAGTTTTACACAAGAATTTTTCTTCTTTATTAATGGATTGTAACCAAAATGTTTTCAATGCTTTAGCACCATTTTTTTGTTTCAGAACTTTATATTTTACTTTGAACTTAGCAGAATTTTAGGTAAGCAACAAGACTAATTTTATGTATATTTACCAAGGCTATTTGAAGCTTCAGGGAGACAGATTGGTTTTTCTCATGAATTGCCGCTCTTAGGAATACCAACAGTTAAAGCAGGAGGCTTTTTTTATTCCCCCTCAGTCCTTGGAGATAATAAAATTCTAGTGGTCATTTAACTTTTAGTTACATTTTTATTAATTTTTAAACCTGTTAATTTCATAACACTTTTAAATACCTTTCATTCAACTTATAATATATTAAATGAACTTAACTATTACTTAAATTTTTCCTTTAGGGTAAAGGAACAAATTTCTTGCAGTTAGTATGAAATAAAAAGCTACTTTTTAGGATTTGACTTTTAGAACATTATGTTCTTTTAAAAGAGATAAGACTCTTTCTTATTTAAACAGTGAGGAAATGATGAGATTAAAGCACAAGAAGCTAATTTGATAAAACAGACTTTCTTTCAGGATTATTCAGGAAATTTTTACCAAAATAAACTAATGACTTGAGAGACCTTGAGAAAGAACAAAATTTTTAACTTTGCATCAGTATACTACTTGATACTAAACCTTTTAAAACTTTATAGACAGACCCATCAAATGTTACTCAATTTTAATCATAAAAATTTTTCTTTCACAAACCTTCTACACTTTCAGTATTCATTCAGGTTTTGTCCCACACTCTACTCTTTCTTAACAATCACTCATTTTTATCTTAGGACAAAATTATCTCCTGTTTCCTTAATAATAAAAACACATTCCATATATACCACATACCAAGTTACCAGACAAACTTTTTACAACATATAATCTCCATCAACACTAAACAAGCTTGTTAAAACAATGAACTTACTTTCACTTGAAATACTTAGTAGTATGCAATACCAGAAACAGTCTTTTAGAAGCAAGTTGGCAGGGGAGGCTGGCCACCAAGTTTTCCTGTTATAAAATTACCTTTTATTAATAGTATTATTAATTCAGGTTTTGTTTAATAAAGACTTTTTGGAATTAATCATTTAATTTAAGCAATGCTTTATTAAACTTTTTATAGTTATTTATAATTTTAATTTATAAATATTATTAATTATTTATAATTTATAATTTTAAGACAAATTTTATCTTTACAGAACACATTCCCTTACTTAAAGTTACTACAATACCTTTTACAACTTGCCACATGCATCAGAGTGCTAAGAGTTCATGAAAATCAGCCATCTTATTTTAGGACAAAACACGTCTTTCCAGAAAAACTCATTAAATTTCAGTCAGCATTTCCATAAACTTTTAACTTTTTAAATATTCATTTAAGTTTTACATCCTTCATTTTATCCTGCGAAGAAAAATATTCATTTTAATTTAGACAAGAACTATTTTTTAATGAAAAGACATAGAAATTTTGTTAAGACTTACAATTTTTGTTATTGTAGAAATCCCATTAACATTCAATATATTAATATAAGTGCTTATTTTATATTTGGCTATTGGAATAGAGCTCTTTTTAAAAAAATTTTATTCATTAATTTATATCACCATACGGAGGTATCAAAATATACACTGACATTGAACAGGCAAACACAAAACAATTACAACACATTAGCAGAAACATACAGTTTACAACTGACTCATAATTTTTCACAAATTACACAGAACAGAAATACAAAAAGACAATTAAGACAGACGAAAAGACAAACCAGATAACCTGAACCGAAGTCAAGAGCGAAGTCTTGCTCTGACCAGTGGGAGGGATCTATTCACTGCGTCCAGCAGATCCACTTACCCACATTACACAGACTCTGCAGAGGTTTTTCAGAAAACAGATTCACTGAGGGATGTCCTGTTTGCTGATCCTGGGCCCAGGAACTCCTGACGCTCTCTAGATAGAATTTAGGTGGAGACAAGTTCTAGCACTGGGCGGCATCTGGGGTGGAGGAACGTCCCTCTGAGGCCTTCCCCTAGACTGCTGGTCCATCCCCAGAACATACCTGTCTCCCTGAGTCTGAGGAGATCAACCCTGCTGGAGTGGGGGATCTCATCGCTCAATCTCACTGGGGTCTCCAAATGTTATAGACCAGCGATATTGACCAGACTCAGACTTTGAATATAGTTCCAATTGAGAGCTTTATTAGCTGCGCAGGGACTGTCTCATTCCTCTGCAGAGGAGAGAGCAGCCCCAAGTCTCAGGGAAGGGGTGGTTTTATAGCCTTTTAGGAAGGGGGGCGTTTACTGATGATGTGGGCTATGGGTGGCAGGCTCTTTGTCTCTTCAGAGATAATCTAAACTATCTGTGACTTGTGGGTGTGGGATGATGAAAGGCTGCAGTCCTGCCCTTGGGGAGCAGGAAACAGTTTAACAATGCAAGGTCTATAAACTTTAAGTATTCAGGGGAAATGCAAACCAAATATGCTAAAGGCTTATCTAGAATGTCTGGAGTCCATGCTAAAAGCTTACCTAAGATGTGGAAGATATATGCTAATTGAAGCCTATTGAGAACTGAAACAAAGGGACCATTTGGCCTTTCCTCGCGGTATAAAAGACATTTGAAAATCTTGTTCAGGGCTCGGGATTCAAACAGAAAGCTCCCGAGTCCGGCCGGCCGTCAATAAACCATTTTTCCTTCTCAAAATCATTCCTGAGTCCTGGCCTCTCTATACTCAAATAATTGAACTTCTCTCAAATTCTACAACACTGATAAGTGAGCAAGCAAGCAGGTACAGAAGTGGAACCCTGCGGTTAGCTGAAGATAGTGTATCTATTTTTTTAAAAGCCCCATGTTATTTATTGGCACTTTTCTTGTGGGCAGTTCTGATTTATTGGCACTCTCCTTGGAGGCTGTTTTAAGTCATTTACCGGCACTCTCCTTGGAGGCTGCCTTAAGTCATTTATCTATCTGAAGGCATTTGCAATTCCCACCTCCCAATGTAGTTCTATTCTTATTTTCCCAATGTGGCCTTACCCTTGCATAATGTCTACTTTATAGTCCATAGTAGCATTCCCCCCTTGTTTGTTCATTCCTCTATTTTGAGGATTTTGTGGTGGTGATGCCCATTCTTTCCAATCGAGAGGGAGCTTAGATCCAATGGGGCAGATGGATGAAACTGTTTTGTTTGCAGTTGTAGATACTCTCTGCTTCTTGCATTCCTCAATACTGGGCTGGTGATGCCCACTCTGCTTCAGATGTATGGGGTGCTTAGATCTTATTTGGCAGATGGAAGAACTGTTTTGTTTGCAGTTGTGGTTGCTCCCTGTTTTTTGGGATGGGGGTTATCCATCATCATCATTTTGTTAGTTGTCCTGAGTGCGTCTTATGAACTAGAGAGTAGGTGTTGGTGGCAACTCTGCTGAGATTCTGGGCTAAAACCGACATATGAACAGATTGAAGATTTAAGTCTCTGAGACATATATTTAATGCTTATAGCACTAATTATAAACTCATATAAAAGGGGTAGAAGACTCATGTGTAGATAAAATATAAATGAGTCTAACTCTGTTACCCTGGAGAAATAAATAAGCATAATTTCCAAAGTAAGGCCCACCAATGGGGTGCTGATTTCATGGGGTTCTGTGCATTTAAAAGCCTCCATTTTAATGTGGATGCTGTCTGAAGGCTTTTATAGGTGATCCTTGTCAGTTTGAGAAGTTCTTTTCTATTTCTAGTATCTGAAATATTCTATTTCTCCAGGTATTGAGAATATTATATGGTTTTATTTTTCTTTCTGATTTTTTCTTAGTACCAAGCGGTCAATTGGGGATATGAAATGGTTATACAAACCTTGAATCAGAACTTCAAGAACTAAGAACAAAAATGTAGGGAAAATGGGAAGAAGCAAAAAAAGATTAGATTTAAGATAGTTTTAAAAATTTGATAAAGCAAATCATCTCAGAAATGATGAAATTAGGAGGTTTCCACTGGAGAATAGATTTAGCTGAATACTTAGTACTTCAAGGTGAAGAAAGGCATGGATACCTTCAAAGAAGAAAAGGAAATCAACATAAAAAGAAGAAATGTGTGGCTGCAACAAAGTGATTGAAATAGAAGATAGACAAGGAAGAGTCAACATAAGCATAATTTGAGTTTCTGAAGAAAAGAAAAGTATGGATCGGAAATAATATTCAAACCTATAATCCAAGAGGAAAGACAGCATCAAGATGGCAGTGTAAGATGTGTTGGTAAGCATTCACTCTCAGAAACAGCAAACAGAATTAAATAAAAAATGTAGAGTCAACTTTCTTAAAACTCTGGGAGATGGTTGAGACCAGAGAACAGCTTGATGTATACTAACTACGAAAAAGTATCTAAAAATGGTAGGAGAGTGTTGGGACAGATTTATTGGTCATATGGCCCTTCCCCACATGTAGATGCTTGTGGCAGTTTATGCCACTGATGGTGATAGCTGAGTGTGCAAAGCAGGCTCCAAGGTTCACAGGAAGAATGTTAATAAAGAAGGAGGTGCCCCAGGGCAAGGTTATTGTGCTGAACAAAATCCGCTAAGTATGGATAAGAATTCCAGGAAAACTGTGTTATCAGAGGGTTAATGAAAAGAAGAGTAACTATTGTATTTGTAGTGACCTAAAACAAGAGCTTCCTGTGAGAACTGCTGAATGTGCTGATGTCACTTAAGGTATGAAATAAAGTGCATGATTAAGCTGGGTGCCTGAGGTAACAGCAAGCTCCTGCTAGTTCCTCACATCCACCTGGCCCCCACTGTTTTGTGTCTTTCATTTCTTCAGCTTCTCACCCTCCATCCTTGGAAACACGCAGAACCTGTTTGGCTGTGACTGAACTGTGTGAGTTGTGGCAGCTGAAGTGCAGGCTCTTGAGGCCTGATCTACCCACAGTGATGATTTAGTGGCCCACGTGCATTCTTTGCTGGTCCCTGAGGTCTAATCCAACCATAGTGATGGGTTGGTTTCCTGTGTGGGTCCCTGTGGCCTGATTACTTGTGCATCTAAGCAAAAATATTAGGTCTTTTTGTACGTAGGTCTTAGCTGGCTCTGTGGAAGACAGAATCAAGGCACAGGCCTGGGTCCTCTTATTTGGAAATTACCAGGAGCAGAAAAGCAACACAGAAAGGGAGAGCTGAGTCATGAAATACAGAATGGATTGAACGCTGAATGCTGGAAAAAATGGTAGAAGAGAATGCAAAAGTGGAGCTGGGCTCACTATAGCTGCCAGGGTGGAGAAACTATAATGAAAACACAAAGCACGGCCCAGGGATCTGGGAGAGGAACTCTTTTCCTGGGGATTGTTTTAGTTTCCTAGGCTGCTTAAAAAAGATACCCTGAAATGGATTGACTTTCAGCAATGGGAATTTATTAGCCTTCAGTTTGAGGCTACAAGAATATCCAAATCAAGACATCATGAAGTGAAGCGGACTTGGCCCAATGGATAGGGCGTCTGCCTCCCACCTGCGAGGTCTGTGGTTCAAACCTCGGGACTCCTTGACCTGTGTGGAGCTGGCCCATGCGCAGTGCTGATGTGCACAAGGAGTACTGTGCCACGGAGAGGTGTCCCTGTAAGGAGTGCACCCTGTAAGGAGAGCCGCCCAGAGTGAAAGAAAGTGCAGCTTGCCCAGGAAAGGTGCCGCACACATGGAGAGCTGACACAACAAGATGATGCAACAAAAAGAGACACAGATTCCCATGCTGCTGACAACAACAGAAGCGGACAAAGAACATGCAACAAATGGACACAGAGAAGAGACAACTAAGTTTGGGGAATGGGAGAGAAATAAATAAAATAAATCTTAAAAAAAAAAAAAAAGACATCACGAAGGCAATAGTTTCTTTCCAAAGACTGACTGCTGGCAATCCTCAACTCCTCTGCCATATGGCAAGATACTTGGCAGCCTCTGCTGGTCTCATCTTTCTCTTCCAGGTTTCACTGCTTTCAGCTTCTTGCTTCCATGGGGCTCTCTCTTTCTGTATTCACTCAATTTATAAAAGACTATAGTAAGAGGATTAAGTCCCATCCTGAATAAGGTGGGTCACATCTTAACTGAAGTAGCCTCCCCAAAATGTCCAACTTAAAATGGTTCCACACCCACAGGAATGGATTACATTAAAAACATGTCTTTCTAGGGTACATAAAAGCTTCAAACCACCACAGAGTTTGATCAGTCACACGTATTAGGGAATTCTTTATTTTATTTTGTAAGAAGCTTTAGAGTATATAAATGTTACATCAAAAATATAGAGGGATTCCCATATCCCCCAACCTCCCCTTTCTATACTTTTCCCCATCATCAGTATCTTTCATTAGTGTGGTACATTTGTTACAATTGCTGAACACACATTGAATCTTTGCTACTACCACAGTCTACAGTTTACATTTGTATTAGTCAGTCAAAGGAGTGCTGATGCAAAATACCAGAAATTGGTTGGTTTTTATAAAGGGTATTTATTTGGGGTTGGAGTTTTTAGATACCAGGTCATAAAGCATAAGTTACTTCCTTCACCAAAGTTTATTTCCATGTGTTGGAGCAAGATGTCTGCTAATGTCTGCCAGAGTTCAGGTTTCTAGGGTTCCCGTCTTCCCAGGTCTTGCTTCTTTCTGGGCTCAGCATTCCTCAATTCCTAGGGCTTGCTTCTCTTTCCTCTGTGTGCTTACTTTCCAGGGCTCCAGCTTAAGACTTGAGCATCAAACTCCAACATCAAAACTCCAACATTAAGAACCCCTCAACTCTGTCCTTTGCCATGTCTTTATCTGTGAGTCCCCAGGAGTGGGGACTCAATGCTCTACTGGCACAGAGGTTTACCTGATTACTTAATCATGATTACTTAATCAGACAAACCTCTAAATCCAATATAATCTAATATGCCCAGAGTGAAAGATGGGTTTACAAACATAATCCAATATTTCTTTTTGAAATTCATAACTATATCAAACTGCTGCAACATTATAGTTTATACTTTGCACAGTACAATTTTATAGGCATTGACAAGTTGTATAATGGCTTGTATTCATCATTGCAATGACAAGCACAACGATTCCAATGTTGCCAAGGCCCCATGTTACATCTATTCTTCCCTCTCTCTCCCCTCAGAACCTCTTATGACCCCTGCCTTTATAGCAACATTACAAGTTCTTTCCACTGCTAGAAAAATAAGTCTACTTTAGTCTACAGTTGCATTCACCTCTTATGTTTGTTCATTCCTAAATATTGAGGATTTTGGGATGGTGATGCCCACTCTCTTTTGAGAGGGGGCTTAGATCCCATGGGGCAAATGGATGGAACTGTCTTTCTTTCAATTGTAGATACTCTCTGCTTTTTTGTGATGAGCATTGTCCATCTGGGGAATTCTTGAAAGTTACTGTGCATGCCCAGGGAAAGATGACGGCTTGAACAGACCTGAGAAGAAAGGAAATGCTAAAACTAATCTTTTCTTCTCAGGCCTATTTAGCCTAAGAGTCTCCAAAAAAAAGAGTCGGAGGTCATCAGAGGGGTCACGCTTACACATGCCTCAACAGGATCCCAGAGACAGCCAAAGTAGATCCAACCCCAATGTTAGGGGGTGATGGGACTGTTCTTTATCTTTTTTTGTGGTAGTAGTTACGTGACTGTATGTGCTGAAACTCAAACCTGTAAACTAAAAGGGGTGAAACTTTCTGTATGTGAATTATATCTTTATAAGTGGAAAATATATAATTTAATTCAAAATAGCAAATCTTACTTTTTATACTGCTATTTCATTCTGTTCAATTTTTGGAAAACATGAATTAACCTAGAATTTATAAAAGGTGTGTTTTCTTAACTTTTGTGCACCAAAAAAACACATATGCAATCTGGACAAAATACAGTCGCACGTATGCACAGAAAAAGTTTGTCAAGAATAATCTTTGTATGTGGCAAAAGCACATAAAATATTGTAAGTTTTTATTAAATAGTTATGTTCACATCCATTTTACTTATACTGTCAATCAATTGCAAGTAAATATTCAACAAACATCCACTACACTTCACTAAAATACAGAACTCCCATCTAAGAGCATATTAGATAATTGCTAAACTTATATTTAATATTTAGAGAGTGTTCTTATGTGAAAGAAAAATAATTTCTATATAACATTAATTTTATTAAGGCATAAAATATTTACTGTATATAATGTGTGAAAATAAGCCTAAACAGCAAAATGTTTTCTATTAATAAACTATTATATTCTTTAGACATGATTATTGGTCATTACTTCATTAATTGTATTTTGTAATTAACACATATTTTTGAAATATTAATGATAAAATTTGAAAGCTAAAGGAAGTAGAAGAAAAAATAATAATGAATTTTTTCGAGTGATTTTGAAACCCTGACATAATAAACAAAGCTAAAGACCCAGTATTTTGATCCCATAAAATTTAAGGATTTCTGTATAACAAAAATTAGAGGACAGACACAATAATGAAATATTTGCAATAAGCATATATTTTCTGAAATATACTTATATAACAATGATAACATATCAGTGAACTATATTTCTTCCATAAATTGGCATATTTGCATATTTTTCAGCCATCAAAAATTATGTTTATGGTTCTTCTGCCCCTTTTATTTGAACCTATAATTAATACTATACCCGCTAATTATATATCCCACAGACTTAAATTTTCCTACTGTTCACATGTCAGTTGAGCCTTGAATCTCAGCAGAATTGCAGCCAACACCTACTCTCCAGTTCACTGGACTCAGAACATCTAACAAAAGGAAGATGATGGACAGAACCTATCCCAAAAATCAGAGAGTAGCTACAACTGCCCTATGGGATCTAAGCCCCCTGTCAATCAAAAGCAGAGTGGGCATCACATCCCCAAATCCTCAAGATTGAGGAATGAACGAACATAAGGGGCAATGCAATTATAGACTAAAGTAGACATTATTATTCTAGTAACAGAAGAACTTGAACATTGCTATAAAGGCAGTGGTCATCATAGATTCTGAGGGGAGAGAGAGGGAAGAATAAGTGTGACATGGGGCATTTTATTTAGGGACATGGGATTGTTCGGCATAACATTGCAATAATGGAACAGGCTGTTATACATTTTGTCAAAACCCATAAAATTGTGTGGTGCAAAGTATAAACCATAATTTAAAATATAGGCCACGGATAGTATAAATGTTTTAATATGTGTTCATCAGTTATAACAAATGTACCACGCTAATGAAAGATGTTGTTAAAGGGGGAAAGAGTGGGATGGGAAGGAGGTAGAGTAAATGGGAATCCCCTACATGTTCGTCATAACATTCATGTAATCTAAAACTTCTTTAAAAATAAATAAAAAGATTGTTTAAAAATAGAATTAATACTTACATAATAAATCTGTGGAAATTAATGTGATTTCATATATGTAAAAGATCTAAAAATAAAGACATTAAAGTGCATTATCATTTGTTGCTTCTTTATATTTTTCATTATTTTCAATTATTTTTTCTATTCTTTTTTTTTTTAAGAATATACTTAATTATATATGGTACATCCTTGTCTGAATACAATGGAACTGATAAAAATGAGAGCAGAGATCTATAATTTTGGCATTAGAATATGCCCAAATTACATTGCTAAGCGACAAAGGTACATTAGAGAACAGTGGGTGAAATTTTCCCCTGCACACACATGTATGCACACACACATACACAAAAGAAAATATACGGCAATCTTTTCTAAAATAATATTGAGTGACGATCTACATCTTGTAAAAACATGATTTTTGTAACCATTTTATTTCTACTAGTCATGTAATTTTATAGTACACCTGCTTGACTAAAAAACACTTTTTATAAAAGAGGAATGGTAAACACTTTATTTTCTCATCAGCAAATTAGTCTAAATTATCCAGTGTGGAGAACAATTAAAGCAGGTTCCACAAATGAGGTAAGATTTCAGAGGGTTTTGAGGTATGATTTAAAGTTCGCCAATCAATCAATGAAAGGGGACATTCTTGGAGACAAATCAACAAGAATAGGACCCTGAGGTGTGGAAGACTGTGGCATGAACATGGAGAGGTGAGAGGTGAATTATGTGCCGTCTCTGAGGAGCAGGTATGAAAGAGGAAATGGGAAATATTGCTGGAAAGGCAGGCTATAGTAAAGTGTCTAGTTGTCTTCTTTACCATACTGAGATGAAACTTCTACACTTTGTCATTCCTCACTAAAAGGAATAAGGGCTTCATGGAGAAATAAATTATTCCAGGTCAGGTTATGGACAATACAGGATCAGACTGGGATTTGCTATATTCTTCCAGAAAGTAAGAGGTGCTCAAAAACTGATGCAGTTGTTTCAAGAGGGAAAAAAAGCTACTCATGAAACCTGGAATAATTTAAGATACAAAATGAATAACAGTACAAGTTACTCTCTTGGTATTGCTGTGTAAACTATGTCAGACAGGTCCTCTCACAGATAGCAAGTGTAACCTTTGGACAAATAACAAAATACATCTACCCGAAGGCTAGTGAATGAACCAGAGCAAGCAACTCTCTGGAGGGGAATTGCCACTTGGAAGAAGGAATATAGAATGAAATTTTTTTTTTAAGATTTATTTTATTTATTTCTCTCCCCTTCCCCGCCCCCCCCCAGGTTGTCTGTTCTCTGTGTCCATTTGCTGCGAGTTCTTCTTTGTCCGCCTCTGTTGTTGTCAGTGGCACAGGAATCTTTGTCTCTTTCTGTTGCGTCATCTTGCTGTGTCAGCTCTCTGTGTGTGCAGTGCCATTCCTGGGCAGGCTGAACTTTCTTTCACTCTGGGTGGCTCTCCTTACACGGCGTGCTCCTCGCGTGTGGGGTTCCCATACACGGGGGGCACCACTGCGTGGCAGGGCATTCCTTGCGTGCATGAGCACTGTACGTGGGCCAGTTTCACACAGGTCAAGGAGGCCCGGGGTTTGAACCGTGGACCTCCCATGTGGTAGACAGATGCCCTATCCATTGGGCCAAGTCTGCTTCCTACAGTATGAAATTGAGTGTCCTTTTGTTTATTACTTCAATTTAAGTGCAAGGCTCAGTATTAGGTAGCTAATACTCAGCACAAAACCTGCAGTTGTTCTGATGAACAAAGGAGGGCAGAGTGTGGCGCAACCACAGTCACTGGAAAGTTAGGAGAACATCCAAGAAAAGAGAGATCCAGGGAGAAGGCATCCTAAATATTGTGTCTGAACCCTGGCTATATCTGGACCATGCAAACACAGTGCAGACTGAAAGAAACTCCTCTAAAGACAAAAGATTTGAACTGAAATTTGAACTGTCTACCAAGAAATACAGTTTGCATTTTGACTGCAATCAATATAATTCTTTCTTTAAAAGATTCTATCACACTCTAGAGGAATGGAGCAGAACCCAGAGTCTCCACAACGTATCATATCCCCATTGCCTCATCAGAAGTTACTAGATTTAGGAATAACCAGGAAAATTTGGCCCAAATTAAAGAGATGAGGCAATCTACAAAGACCAATCCTGAAATGACCCAAATGTTGAAATTAGGGAAAAGGCTTGTAAAGTCTTTATATGCTCTGTGAAAAAAGGAAATATGTTCATAAGGTGTTAAAAGATATGAAAAAGCAGTGTACAAAGAGAAATATTAAAAATATCTGAATGGAATTAATAAAATTGATGAATGCGTTATCAAAATTAAAATAAAAATTTCAGTAGATGATATCACTAGCAGTAAGGAGATGACTGAGAAAATGTGAGTCGCTTTGATAGTCTATCAATAGAATTATACAATCTGAAGAAGAGAGAGAAAAGGGCAGGAAAAAATGAAGTGATCCACATAAGTAATGTGGAACAATGTAAAAGTCTAACATTTATGTAACTGGGATCTCAATGAAATGAGTGAGAATGGAACAGGAAAAAATGTTTGAAAAAATAAGTGCTGAAACTTCCTAAATTAAGTAAAAAGCACAGACATACAGGTTTGAAAAATTAGTGAATTTCAAGGGGGATAAAGATTATGAAAACCATCCTAGGCACATAGCAACAGTAAACATAAAGAAAATATCTTGAACACAGACAAAGGAGGCAGGCACATGAAATGCAAAAATGTCCAAATCGTCATGATTCATATGTGTTCTAAAAAGTGTTCTGCATATATGATTTATAGCCTTAAGCAACAGAGTTAAAAATAAATGTTGTGATAAGTATTACTTTAATGTAATCCTTTTCATGAAGAACAAAACTTTTAAAAATCATTTTTACAAAGCAAGCATATGCACTAATATTCCTGTTGAAAACGTGTTTGCTACTCCTTACGATAGTCCAATAGTAAGGCTCAGTTAGGTGAAGAGGCTTTTGTACCAGAGCATCTGGAGAGAAGCAAGAGGGAAATGACTCAGGAAGAAGTGCTTAGGGTGGGAAATGTCACAGGGATCAGCCCATTTGGAAAGAAGGCAAGGTGTTTGCGACAGCTCTTTCCCTGGAGCCCATAGTATAAGAGCGTCTCTCAAGAGTGATAATAAAAAGAATAAATAGCCAAACTTCTAGTCCCCAAGAAGCTTGCTCACATCCACATCTTATGGTTGTTCCAGAAGGATCAGCCTGAGGTTAGTGCATGAACTAGACGTGTGGGGGTGGTTGTTCCCAGATCAAGGTAAGGACTGGGCTGCTGTTAGGTCATCATATACCAGAGGTGGCAGGGATCTTGAAACATATTGATATATGTAATAATATATCATATTATATCTTATTTCATAGGTGAGAAAACTATTTGGTGAATTATGCAGATATATGCAAAGAATAGTAAAGGCTAGAGGCACAAATTTGGTCTGTTATAGCAAATGAGGACAATGAGGTCTGGGAAGGGATGTTGAGAGGACGTGGATAAATGAAGATTACAAATGGCTTTTATGTTTTTATTTTATTTTTTTTAAAGATTTATTTATTTTTATTTAATTCTCCCCTCTACCCCGGTTGTCTGTTCTCTGTGTCTATTTGCTGCGTCTTGTTTCTTTGTCCGCTTCTGTTGTCGTCAGCGGCAGGGGAAGTGTGGGCGGCGCCATTCCTGGGCAGGCTGCTCTTTCTTTCCCGTTGGGCGGCTCTCCTTACGGGGTGCACTCCTTGCGTGTGGGGCTCCCCTACGCGGGGGACACCCTTGCGTGGCATGGCACTCCTTGCGCGCATCAGCACTGAGCATGGGCCAGCTCCACATGGGTCAAGGAGACCCGGGGTTTGAACCATGGACCTCCCATGTGGTAGACGGACACCCCAACCACTGGGCCAAGTCCGTTTCTCTACAAATGGCTTTTAAATAAAGAAAAACAGTCCAATAAATGAGAGGTGCCTAAATAATTAGACTATGCATGAGAAACGGAAACATACTGCATTAGATTGCAGACCTTTCTTGGCAAAATATGAGGGGAGCCCTCAGAATTACAGGGATCTGTGTTGCGCTGTGCTGTGGCGGTCACGGGAGGAGTGTGTGGGGAGGTGTTGAGGAAACACAGGTGATATGAAAAGATATTTATGAAGGAGGTGGAATTTGAGTGGGGTTTTTAGGATGAACTTGAATTCATCAATCAGTCCCACTAGCAAAGTTCCAATCCATGAACTCCCCACTCTCTCTCACTGCCTCTGATTATTTTTTAAAAATCCCATTACTCTCTTTCCTAAATCAACTGACAAACAAGAGCTTCTGTAATCTGCTCTCCACTGAATTCCTGTCTGTTTATCTTTGTCTGTTCTGGTGTTTTCCTTCTGGGCATTTTCCTTTCCTCCTCAGGTTTGTGGGGGACGGACGCGACTGTCCCCTTTACCCAGGGCCATCCCGCTGTCTTCCTTTCCTTCCACTCCATGGGCAGTGAAGGTCGCCCTCCCTGAGGACAGTTTTCTCACAAAGGTGCTGCTTGCTGCACATGAGACGGTTCTCTGTCCCATGGTCAGCTGACTCTACTCCCTTGACCAGTGACTATAATGGCAGGACAATTTCTTCCAGCACTTAGAGGATGGTACAAGGAGAAGATTTTCCACCCCAAAAGGAAAATTAAGGGCACCAGGATGGAAAATGGGAGTGATAAATATAATATTAATGAGAATCAGATGTATCTTAACTACTTAGCTCAATATTTTAATATACTCTTTCATTTAACATACTCAGAAACCCCAGAAAGAGGAGGATATAATTGTTTGTCTCCATTTCTTTGTTCCAATGAAAAGGGGATTGGACATGGCTCTTTCACAGAAGGTGCCCCTGAACCCACTCCACCTGGAATATTTTACCAAGCTTATCTGTTATATATCCATCTTCCTTTCAAAACATAAAACCAATCAGGACTCAAGCTCGTGGCAAAAACGCTGTCACTGCTCAAAAAATGCCATGCGCAGTGCTGATGCGCGCAAGGAGTGCCGTGCCACGCAAGGGTGTCCCCCGCGTGGGGGAGCCCCCACCCGCAAGGAGTGCGCCCGTGAGGAAAGCCGCCCAGCGTGAAAAGAAAGAGCAGCCTGCCCAGGAATGGCGCCGCCCACACTTCCCGTGCCGCTGACGACAACAGAAGCGGACAAAGAAACAAAACGCAGCAAATAGACACCAAGAACAGACAACCAGGGGAGGGGGGGAAATTAAATAAATAAATAAATCTTTAAAAAAAAAAAAAAAAAAAAAATGCTTGCAGAATGACTAAGTTAATGAATGAAGAAAGTATGTCGGGAAGTAAATAATGAAACTCCACTTAAATTTCCATCAGCAAAAGAAGCCCTCAAAATTCAAATACTTCGAGGTGATTTCTAAACTTAGTTCCCTAAGGTATTAACACCAGGAGTGCCTCAACTCAGGCACAAATGCCATGTCAATGTTATCTCCTAAAGGTCTCTTGACCCTTTCATAGGTGAGAAAACTCTGTTTGGTGAAGTGAGAGAAATTTCAAATCTCATCCACAGTAATTATTGGTTTCTGTCATTCAGTAAGTGACTCAAATGATCTGAGTCTCACTTTCCTTAACTGTGATATATGGATGGAATACATTTCTGAAGCTACAGATCTATTCCATGAATGCAAAAATACATAAGCTGCCTCATGCACTATGTTCAATACAGTTGGTAGAATAAAGCAGGTGCTTATTTAGCTTATTTCCCCTCTGCCTTTATTATGTTCATATCCATTCATCCCTCATGTACCATGAGGTATTTAGGTTTCTTCTGTCAAATACTGTTCTAATAAACCTCCAGAGGTAATCTTTCCAAACTAGAGTAACCATTCTAAAATGCAGGCTTCAGGAGATCTGATGACTATACTCTGTAAAAGAATGGAATCTAATTGTAGAATTACGACCATGCCTTTCACAATCAGCTCAAATCTGCCTGGACAACCACGTGCCCTGTCTCTCTCCAACTATCCCTAAGTATCAGTCACAGTCAGCTAAAAATGTTTCATAAGCATACTTATAGTAACCTGCATTCACATTTTATCTTATACTGCTCCCTTCTCTTTTTAGTCCACATTTTATGATTAATGATTCAATTTCAAGGTCAAGTTCAAGTATCATCACGATACAGTCTTACCAGACAGACCTGAGATTACAAGTGTAATGATAACATCTTTTATAGCAGAAACACATGCAATAATATCTCCTTAGTTGGAATATGTGTGTCTTTTAATTAGATTGCCACTAATTAAAAGTCAAAGACAATGTCTTTTTCATCTTTGTATGTTCTTTATAATTTTCATGTTCAAAGTTGATGGAGAGAGTGCAATATGCCAAAAGTTCCTAGTCACTTCTGAAGAATATTCAAGATAAAAATGTATTTTCCTTTGTCACTGTGAACAGAAAGTGAGGTCCGAGGGCATCTGCTCCAGGCATGACTACCTTAAACCACACAGGGTTCAGCCACACAGTCTTTAGCTTGCTGGGCATTCCCGGTCTAGAGGATCAGCACATGTGGATTTCCATCCCCTTCTTCACTTCCTATGTCATTGCCCTGCTTGGGAACAGCCTGCTCATCTTCATTATCCTCACAAATAGCAGCCTCCATGAACCCATGTACCTCTTCCTCTGCATGCTGGCAGGAGCAGATATTGTCCTCTCCACCTGCACAGTACCTCAGGCCTTGGCCATCTTCTGGTTTCATGCTGGGGAAATTTCCCTGAATTGTTGCATCACTCAACTCTTCTTCCTTCATTCCACCTTCATCTTTGAGTCAGGGATATTGCTGGTGATGGCATTTGACCGCTACATTGCCATATGCCACCCACTGAGATACACCACTATTCTTACACATGCCCTGATTGGGAAAATTGGAGTAATTATTTTTCTGAGAAGTTATGGTACAATTTCCCCCATGATATTTCTTCTGAAAAGATTGACTTTCTGCCAAAATAATATCGTTCCACATACTTTCTGTGAACACATCGGCTTGGCCAAATATGCTTGTAATGACATTCGAGTGAACATCTGGTATGGCTTTTTCATCCTCATGTTAACAGTGGTCTTAGATGTTCTGCTAATATTTGTTTCCTATGCATTGATTCTCCATGTTGTTTTCCACATCCCTTCACAAGATGCACTGCATAAAGCTCTCAACACATGTGGCTCACATATCTGTGTCATTATCCTGTTTTATGGACCTGGAATGTTTACAACACTTACTCAGCGGTTTGGACGCCACATTCCACCTCATATCCACATCTTACTGGCCAATGCCTGCATTTTGGCACCACCTATGCTGAATCCCATCATTTATGGGATAAAGACTAAACAGATACGGAAACTGGTGGTTCATGAATTGTTTACAAAGCAGAAATAAATTAGGGCAATGTGATGGTTAAGTTCTAGCATCAATTTGGCTAAGTTACGTATCCAGTTGTTTGGCAAAGCAAGCACTGGTCTGATTGTTACTGTGATGGTATTTCGTAGATTTAAATAATCAGTTAGTTGATTGCATCTATAGTTGATGACATCTACAATAAGCAAAAGAAATTGCTTCATCATGAAACAAGTCTTGTTCAGTCAATTGAAGGTCTTAAAAGTGAGAACAGATGATTTCAGCAGCCAAAGATTTTTTATCCCTACTTCAGCAACTCAGCTTCTCTTGGGAAAGTCATTGAAATCTTCATCATAATTCCCTACAGAGGGAAACGGACTTGGCCCAGTGGTTAGGGCGTCCGTCTACCACATGGGAGTCCGCGGTTCAAACCCCGGGCCTCCTTGACCCGTGTGGAGCTGGCCCTTGCGCAGTGCTGATGCGCGCAAGGAGTGCCATGTCACACAGGGGTGCCCCCCGCATAGGGGAGCCCCACGCACAAGGAGTGCGCCCCGTAAGGAGAGCCGCCCAGCGCGAAAGAAAGTGCAGCCTGCCCAGGAATGGCGCCGCCCACACTTCCCGTGCCGCTGACGACAACAGAAGCGGACAAAGAAACAAGATGCAGCAAAAAGACACAGAGAACAGACAACCAGGGGAGGGGAGGGGAATTAAATAAATAAATAAATCTTAAAAAAAAAAATAATTCCCTACAGAATTCAGATTTGCCAAACCCCACAGTCACTTGAGCTAATTTCTAAAATGAATGTAATAGTACTTACCTTTTATTTGTTTTTGTATTCTTACATGTGTGTTTGTGTGTTTGTGCATGTTTGTATGTGTTTGTATTTCCTATCTGTTCTGTTTACCTAAGAAACTGAATAATACAGATTCGGTATGTGTTGCTATTACAAATACCTAAAAATGTGGAAATGGATTTGGACCAGGTAATAGGTAGAGGCTGGAAGAATTGTGAGGTGCTTGATAGAGAAAGCCTATATTTCTTTGAAGTGACTTTTGGTAGAAATTTGAATGGTAAATGAATTTCCAATAGTGCCTTATAAGAAAATGATGAATGACTTATTGGAAATTGGAAGAAAGGCAATCCTTGTTAGAAAGAGGAGATCTTGGCAAAATTGTGTTTGGATGTTAGATTGAAAGGGTAATTTTTAAAAATGTATTTTTTATTTTTTTAAAAAGATACTTAGATTGCACAAAATGTTAGACAAAAAAAATATAAGGGATTACCATATGCCCATACCCACACCTCCCACCATTCCCCACATTAACAACTTCTTTCATTAGTGTGGAATATTCATTGCAATTGATGAACACATTTGAAGCAATTGCCACACAGCAAGGTTTATAGTTTACATCATAGTTTACATCCTCTCCCACTCAATTCTGTAGTTCATGGCAGTATATATAATGGTCTGTATCTGTCATTGCAATGACATTCAGGACAATGCCAAGTCCCCAAAATGCCCCCATATTACATCTCTTTTTCCTCTCCCTGCTGTCAGCATCTCTAGTGGCCACTGTCTCCACATCAATGATATAATTTCTTACAGTGCTAGAGTCACAATAAGTCTATAGTAGAATAGCAGTAAGTCCATTCTAGTTCATATTTTAGTCTCCAGTCCTGAGGATTCTGGGATGGTGATGCCCATTCCATCTCTAATTGATAGGGGGCCTTGATCTCACATGGCTGATGGAAGGAACTCCCTTGCTTGCTGCTGTAGACTCCCTCAGCACCTTGCTATGGTGATTGTCCATCCTCACCTCCTTGTTAGTTGTTGTGGTGAGTCCAATGACCTGGAGAGTAGTTGTTGCAACTCCACTGAGACTCAGGGCCCAGCTGGCACATAGACAGCCTAAAGATTCAAGTCTCTTGGATGTATACCTACCAATTCCAGCACCAATTAGACTCAAATAAAAGGAACAGAAGAGGCATATGTAAAGAAGCCACAACAGAGTCCAACTCTGTCATACTTGGGAGTACAAACTCCAAAGTGGGGCCCACTGGCAAGGCACCAGTCTCCAGAGCTATCTGCCATGACTATAGGACCTGGTGTTTCCAGAGCCCTCAGGAGCCACACTATTTGGGGTAGTATCTATTTGGCATACTATGAGATCCTGCTGAGATGTGTGTAAGCATTACCTCTGGGATGACCTCTGACTCACTTTGAAGTCTTTTAGCCATATAAACTCATTTGTCTTTACCTTTTCCCCCTTTTATCCAAAGTCTTTTTTCAGTTCCATTGCTAGTTGGTGCTTAGTTGTAAGCCCTCAGTGGAGTCATGTCCCACAATGGGGGAAGGTAATGCATTTATATGCTGAGTTTGGCTTAGAGAGTGGCCACATTTGAGCAAGAAGGAAGCTCTCAGGAGGTAACTCTTAGGCACCCTACAGCACTATGCTAAGTTGCAATTTCAAGAGTAAAGGTCCTTAGCATAATCATAAATATCAAGGGCCCAGCCCATCAATGAGTGATTCTTCTTCACTAGTCATTTACCTGCACTTTGGGGACTGTTCCTGTTCCATTAGAGAATGTGGCAGAGCTCCCCAGGATGGGAATTCAATATTCTTTCAAATATTGTATGAATCTCCACCCACTGTAACAATGCCCCATGAACATATGAACATATTTATATCACTTATATGTATGTCCAGGTGAACTTCTTCCCATGTACCCACCATCACTGACATCCCAAACCAATGATCCTCTCCTGCCACAGTTTTAACCCTTCTGCGGTCCAAAACTTCTTCAAAAATGAAGCCAAGAATATCACCAAATAGGATTAACAGGAAAAATGATATAATAATGATGGGTTTAAACCTAAGAAATAAAATACATAATAATTTAGAAAAACTAAAACAAACAAGTTTTAAAAATTGGGATATTAAAAAATAATGAAAAGTATTTTAAAATTGTTTTGATGTTTTGTCTTTCATCACTGTAAGATTTGTTGTACTGTATGTATAATGACATTTTATATTTTTTATTGAAGCATATCATTCATACATAAACATATGTAAAAAATAACTGTATAGTATAGTAAAAGTTGTGAACTTACAAAATAAACATGCATTACATCATACAGGGGTCCCATATATCACCCCTCCATCAACAACTTGCATTGTTATGAAAAATTTGTTGCAAACTATGCAAGAGCATCATAAAAATATTACTACTAACTATAGTCTACATCTTGCATTTAGTATATTTTTCCCCAATCCATGCTATTATGTTTTTAAATATATTCTTATCATGGAACTTACAAAACATGAACTTACAAAACAATCATGCAAATGTATAGTATTCCCATGCAACTCTCCTTCACCAACACACCACAGTGTGGTGGAATATTTGTTGCAGATTATGAGATAATATCATCAGACTCATACAACCAACCATAGTCCATAGCATACATTTGACATGCTTTTTCCATACTTCCCCACCCCACCCCTATTATCAATACAGTACATCTTTGGCACTGATACAAGAATATTACATGTTGCTGTTAACTACAGTCCATAGATTGCACCAATCATATTTTTCCCATGCTTCTCCACATTCCCACCACCCTGCAATAGTGGCATACATCTGCTCTAGCTCACAGAAGGACACTCTTGCACCTGTACCATCAACCACAATTCTCATCTACCTCTGGGTTCATTGAGTTATTCAGTCACTGAGGTATTCAGTCACTAGCTTTCTTTCAATTGACATTTACATCCCTAAACTACCCTTTTCAGCCACAACCCCATGTATAAACCAGCTGCTACTTATAATGTGTTACCATCAATTCTATCCATTACCACACTTTCACAGTCAAGTTAATTAACTGCTACATACATTAAGCATCAGTAGTCCATCTCAGGCCTCCTCTTATCTTGTAATAACCTATACTCAAATATTTCATGGTCTCAGTAATATGAACTAAATATGAAAGGGGAACCTTTAAACAATGGATTTCAATATTTACCTGAGTAGATTTCAAAACCAGGTGTGGAAGGTGCAGTCTGGCTCCTCCTGGCTGTTTTTGATAGGGCAAAGAGAAAGGAATAAGTTCAGAAATGAACTCATAAGCACAAAGAAACCAGAAACTGGTTTTTGGAAAATTCTCCAACTATCCAGATAGTGTGCTCTGAGACTAGAGCCAGAAGAAGCATTGTAAACATACAGAAAGTGAGTACCCAGAGAATGGTGCTCTTTATAAGGCCTTAACAGAAAATGGATCCAGTCAGCCATTTCAGTGAAAAGACCTTGTGTCTGATAATTTTAACCCCTGTGAAATATGCACAAATTTCACAATATTTTTGTGAAATTCTTATGAGCATAATTACTGCCAGCCTGGACTGAAAGGGATAGAGAAATAACAAATTGAAGGAAGAATGCCTTCAAGGGCAGAACCCTGGAAGCCAAGGTCTAGAATAAAGAGATCTCCTTGACCAAGAGAATGCACCCTCCTATGTATGTGGAAAGGGCAGATCTGGCCCTGCACTTGGAAGGGGCAGGCCTTTCACCCCATTGTATAGGAAAAATATTGCCATCCCAATATTTGGAGATAGTGGGGCCTTCACCCCAGTATTTAGGAAAGTCATGACCACTTTAAAAGTGCTTGGAAGGACTGGGATTGCCACTCCATCAGGTCCTGAGGACAACTATCAATATATTCTTATCTCTCAGACCTTGAAATTTGATGACATTCATCTTACTGGGTTTCCAAATTGTTTGGGCACATGACCACTGTTTTCATTTCAATTTCTTTCTTCTGGAGTGGGAATTTTTATCCTATGACTGTTCTACGATTGAATATTGGTAGTATATAACTTACTTTCTAAGTTTCACATGTCCACAGGCAGAGGCAAATTGTGCCCCAGGACACATAAATGACTTTGGTGAGACTTTGTACTTGGCATTGTTACTGAAGTGACTTATGTCTTGGGGATGTAATGATGGAATGAATATATTGTGCTGTGGAAAAAACACATCTTTTTTGGAGTCCAGAGGGCCAACTGTAGTGGATTGAATTGTATATCACGGTTTGGACATATTCTGAGGGGTATGGTCCCATTTTAAATAAGATCTCTTCAAGATGTTACTTTGATTAAAATGTGGCCCCACTGAATCAGGTTGGGCTTTAATCCAGATTACTGGAAACTTTCATAGCCAGAGTGAAAGTCAGATGGTGAGACAAGCCAAGAGAGGCTGCCTTGTGCATTGCCAAGGACCAAGGATCACCAGCAGCAAGCTCCAGAACACTATAATATTCTGAGAGGAAACATGACATTGCTGTCATCTCCATTTTGAACTTCTATTAGCCTCAAAACCTTGAACCAGTAAATTCTCATTGCTTTAGTCAACACATTCCATCGTATTTGTACTATCTTTTTATAGCATCAGCCACTGCCTTTTCTTCCCATCCCTAGCTTCTGAAAACCACTAAACACTTTTCCATCTCTATATTTTTGTTATTTTAAGAATGTTATATAAATGGAAGCACACATACATAACCTTTAGAAGCTGGCTTTATTTCGCTCAACATAATTATCTTGAGATCCTTACAAGCCATCAAAAAACATGCATTATAGGCGTGTTATAGTGAGAAGAGAAGGTAAAGGGGACAGAAAGTGACTTGGAGGAAATAATGCCTGAAAACTTCACAACACTTTTGAGGGACATGGATGTACATGCCCAGGAAGTTCAGCACATCCCAAACAGGTCTACTCCAAGCCATATACTTGTCAAATTGTTGAATGCTCAAAAAGAGACTACTGAAAGCAGCAAGAGAAAAGAGATCATCATTTAAAAGGGAAGCTTGATAAGATAAAGTTCTGATTTCTCATCCATCTGAAATCATGGAGACAAGAAGACAGTGACATAGTTAAAGTGCTAAAAGAAAAAACTTCCAACCAAGAACGCTCTATCCAGAAAAGCTGGCATTCAAAAATAAGGGAGAGTTCAAAATAGTCACAGATACACAAAAATTAAGAGAGTATAACAATAAGAAATTGCCCTTCAGGAAATACTAAGGGAGTTCTGCAGGTCAAAATGAAAAAAATAGGAGAGAGAAAGAGTTGGATAATGTAAGAACAACTAAAAAGACAAAAAGAGAAACATAAAAAAAATATGGCATGCACACATCAAAAGAAAATATGGCTAATATAAGTAATTCCTTGACAATAATAACATTGAATGTTAATGGATTAAGCTCAACAGTCAAAAGATACAGATTGGCAGAATGGATAAGAAAATATGACCCATCTCTATGCATTCTCCAGGAAACCCATTTTAGACCAAGGGAAACAAGGAGGCTGAAAATCAATGGCTGGAAAATAATTTTACAGGCAAACAATAACCAAAAAGAGCAAGAGTAACTATACTTATATCAGACAAAAGAGACTTTAAATGGAAAACTATTTTAAGAGACAAAAAAGACACTATATATTAATAAATATATATATATGTCAAGAAGAAAAAACAATCATAAATATTTATGCAGCTCACAAGGGCACCTCAAAATACATGAGGCAAATGCTGGAAAAATTAAGTTGAGAAATAGATGCTTCTACAATTATAGTGGGAGACTTTAATACACCATTATCACTACTAGACAGAAAATCTCAACAGAGAAGCAATAAAGGAACAAATGCTTTGACCAAAATATTAGAGGATCTGAACCTAATAAACATATACAGAACACTACACCCAAATACAGAGGGATATGCATTCTTCACAAAGGAACATGGATCATTCTCCAGGATAGGTCAAATGCTAGGCCACAGAGAAAGTCCCAATGAATTCAGAGAGATTGAAGTCATACAAAATAACTTCTCTGACCACAGTGGAATGAAGCTGGAAATCTGCAAGGGCCAGAGACCCAGATTTGGCAAAACAATATGGAAGTTAAACTTCACACTCTTAGAAAAACAGTAGGTCAAGGAGGAAATCTCAGAAGAAATCAATAACTACCTTGAAACTAATGAAAATTGTAACACAATATATCAAAACTTATGGGATGCAGTAAAAGCAGTCCTGAGAGGGAAATTGATAGCCATAAATTCATACATCAAAAAAGAAGAAAGAGCTAAAATTAAAAACTAACTGCACACTTGAAGGAATTAGTAAAAAAACAACAAACTAAACCCAAAGGAAGAAGAAAGAAAGAAATAACAAAGATCAGAAAGCATTTGAAAAAATAAACAAAACCAAGAGCTGGTTGTTTGAGAAAATAAATAAAATTGACAAACTCTTAGTTAGATTAACAAATTAAAAAAGAGAGAAGATGCAAATACATAAAATAAGAAATGAGAAAAGGAGTATTACCACTGACCCCACAGAAATACAGACTAACCTAAGAGGAAACTTTGAAAAACTATGTTCCAACAAGAAGGACAATTTAGAGGAAATGGAGAAATTCCTAGAAACACATAAGCAGCCAACATTGACGAAAGAAGAAATTGATTATCTCAACAAACCAATCACAAGGAAAGAGATAGAATCAGTCATTAAAAGCCTCCCAACTAAGAAGGCCCAGGGCCAGATGGCTTCACGGATGAATTCTACAAAACATTCTGAAAAGAACTAACACCAGTCTTGTTTAATCTCTTGCAAATAATTTAAACAGAAGGAACATTGCCTAACTCATTCTATGATGCCAACATTACCCTAATACCAAAGCCAAACAAGGCCACCACAAGAAAGGAAAATTACAGACCAATTTCTCTAATGAACCTAGATGCAAAAATCCTCAACAAAATACTTGCTAACCATATCCAACAACACATTAAATGAATTATACACCATGACCAAGTGGGATTCATTCCAGATATGCAAGGATGATTCAGCATAAGAAAATCAATCAATGTAATATACCATATAAACAGATTGAAGGAAAAAATCACATGATCATGTCTATAGATGCAGAAAAACATCTGACAAAATCCAGCACCCTTTCTTGATGTAAACACTGCAAAAGATCAGAATAGAAGGAAGTTTCTGACCATGATAAAGGATATATATGAAAAACCCACAGCTAATGTCATTTACAATGGTGAATCCTAAAATCTTTCCCTCTAAGATCAGGAACAAGACAAGGATGCCCACTATCACCTCTTCTAATTAACATTGTGTTAGAAGTACTTGCTAGAGCACTGAGGCAAGAACCAGACATAAAAGGCATACAAATTGGAAAGGAAGAAGTCAAAATTCCATTATTTGCATATGACATGATCCTATAAGTGGAAAACCCTGAGAAGTCCAATAATGAGCAATCTCAGGAGGAAATCAAGAAACAAATATCATTTACAATAGTAAGTAAAGAAATCAAATACCTAGGAATAAATTTAACTAAAGATGTGAAAGACTTATACACAGAAAACTATATAATGCTGTTCAAGGAAATCAAATACATTAAATAAATGGAAGAATATTTCCTGTTCATGGATAGGAAAATGAAATATAATTAAGATGGCTATCCTACCAAAAATGATCTACAGATTCAATGCAATCCCAATAAAAATCAACACAGCATTCTTTAATGAACTAGAAAAACTACTATAAAATTTATTAGGAAAGGAAAGGGGCTCCAAATAGCCAAAGACATATTGAAAAAGAAAAATGAAATTGGGGGAATCACACTATCTGACTTCAAAACATACTACAAAGCTACTGTAGTGAAAACAGTATGATATTGGCACAAGGATAGACACACTGACCAATGAAACTGAATTGAGAATTCTGATATAAATCCTCATATATACAGTCATCTGATATTTGACAAGGCCACCAAACCCACTCAAATTGGAGAGAATGGCCTCTTCAACATATGGTTCCTGAAGAACTGGACATCCACATGTAAAAGAATCAAAGAGGATTACCAACTCACACCTTATACAAAAATCAACTCAAGATGAATCAAAGACCTAAATATAAGAGCCAAGACCATAAAGACCTTGGAAAGCCATGTAGGGAAGCATCTATAGGATCTTGAAGCATCTATAGGGTCTTTATCTATAGGAAATAGATAAATGGGATTTCCTCAAAATTAAAGCCTTTTGCACCTCAAAGGAGTTTTTCAAGAAAGTGAAAGACAGCCTACCCTATGGGAGGAAATATTTAGTAACCATATATCTGATGGGAGACTAATATCTTGCATATATAAAGAACTCCTATACCTCAAAAATAAAAAGACAACCCATTTAAAAAATGGGCAAGAGGTTTGAACAGATGCTTCTTCAAAGAAGAAATACAAATGGTAAAAAGCACATGAAAAAATGCTCAAAATCACTAGCTGTTAGGGAAATGCACATCAAAACTACAATGAGATACCGTCTTAATCCCATGAGACTGGCAGCTATCAGAAAAACAGGACTACAAGTGCATGAGAGGATGTGGAGGAAAGGGAACACTCATCCACTGCTGGTGGGAATGCAGAAGGATCCAGCCATTCTGTAGGACAGTTTGGCAGTTTCTCAACACTAGCTAAGGATTTGCTATATGACCCAGCAATTCCACTGCTGGGTACATACCCAGTAGAAATGAAAACAAGAACACAAACATATATATATGCACACCAATGTTCATAGCAGCACTATTCACTATTGCCAAAAGTTGGAATCAACCCAAATGCCCATCAACAGATGAATGGATAAATAAAATGTAGTATATACACACAATGGAATATTACTCAGCTATAAGAAGGAGTACAGTATAAACACATGTGATAACACAGATGAATTTTGAGGACCTTATGTTTAGTGAAGCAAGCCAGGCATTGAAGGACAAATACTACATGACCTCACTGTTATGAAATAAATAAACCAAGCTGTCTCAGGGAGGTAGAGACTGGGTAATAGACTTAAAAGAAGTTGAGGGGAGAGGAAGGTTGCAAACTGACACCTACATGGGTGAAATCTGTGATAAGCTGGAGGTAAGTATTTGTACAGGGAAGGAATAAAATGGGGGCATAGGGATACCTTTGGGTGGGGCTTTGTGGGCTTGAGCAAGTCTAGGGATGGGAGGATGGGTCAGATGGCCCAATAAATTGGGGGGAGAGTGGGGGGAATATTTGGACATAGGAGATTGTCAGGTATGTGGGTGAAACTATAATGTTGAGAAAACTCTTTAGAAAATATAATAAGGAAGGTTACCTGTTTAAGATGCTTAAGGGGGGCATCTGACACAGGGTAGAATGGTCCAACAATGAGCCCTTGATACTGATGGCTATGCTTATGAGCCTGTGTGCCTGAAATACGCACTAGGTCTAGAGCTGCTGGGTGCCTAAGAGTCACTTCCTGAGAGCCTCCATGTTGCTCAAATGTGGCCATTTTCTAAGCCAAACTCAGCATGTAAATGCATTACCTTCCCCCCAGCATGGAACATAACTCCTAAGGATGAGCCTTCCTGGCACCAAGGGATTACCACTAAGCACCAGCTGATGATGTAACTAGAAAAACACCTTGAATAAAAAGGTCAGCTCAGACCAGCAGAATATCTCAGCCCACATGTAATATCAGGTGTTAAAAACTGCTTTTTGACCTTGAATAAAAGGGGGAAATGGAAAGGACAAATGAGTTTATATGGCTATGAGTCTCCAAAAAAGAGTCAGGAGGTCATCAGAGGGGTTGTACTTATGCATGCCTCAGCAGTGTCCCAGAAATAGCCAAAGTAGATACAACCCCTGGTACTGGTTCTCCAGAGTGCTACAGAGACCCACAGGTTCCATGATCATGGCAGATGGCTCTGGATTTCAGTGCCATGTCAGTTGGCCCTATTTGTGTTCCTAAGTGTGATGGAGTTGGACTCAGATGTGACCTTTCTACACATTCCTTGTCTGTCACTTTTACTGGGGTTGATGTATACTCAGGAGACCTGAATCTCTGGACTGTCCATGTGCCAGTTGGACCCTGAGCCTCAGCAGACTTGCAACTCTTACCCTCTGGTTCAGTGGACTTACCCCGGCCAGCTAACAAGGAGGGGAAGATGGTCAACCACCACACCAGTGAGCCAAGAGTGCCCACAACTGCAAGCAGGAGAATTGCATCCATCATTCTTGTGGACTCTTAAGCACCCTCTTGATATAGAGGTGGAGTGGACATAACCATCCCAGGGTCCACAGGATGGAGAAATAGAGTATGGATTAGAGTGGGCTTACTGATATTCTACTACGGAACTATTGTGACTAGTAATGGAAGAAACTGTGGCATTGATGTGGAGAAAGTGGCCACTGTATTTTCTGGGAGAGGGAAGAAAAGATGTGATGTGGGGCATTTTCAGGACTTGGAGTTGTCCTGGGTGGTACTGCAGAGAGAGATGCTGGACATCGTATGTCCTGCCATGGCTCACTGGCTGGCCTGGGGGAGAGTATAAACTACAATTTAAACCATTATCCATTGGTGTAGCAGTGCTCTAAAATGCATTCACCAAGTGCAATGAATGTGCCATGATGATGAAAGAGGTTGTTGATGTGGGAGGAGTGGGGTGAGGAAGGAGGGGGTATATGGGGACCTCATATTTTTTGAATATAACATTTAAAAAGAAATAGAAAGAAAGGAAGATAGTTCCACCTATCTACCCCATTGGACCTAAGTCCCCTCCCAATTAGAAATAATTGGACAATTATAAACAGTTATAAACAATTAGAAACATTCCCCTCAAGATTGCAGAATGAATAATGGTCTAAAGTAGACTTACTTTCATTCTATTATAGACATTATTATTATAGCAATGGAAGAACTTTTATCATTGATATAAAGGCAGTAGGCACCAGAAGTTCTGAGATGAGGGAGAGGGAAAAATAGGTGTGAAATGGGGGCATTTTCAGGTCATTGGAATTGTCCTGCATGACAGTGCCATGACAGATACAGGCCATTACATATTTTAACATAACCTACAAAACTGTGTGGGATAGAGAGTAAACTATAGTCCACAGTTAGTAGTAATGCTTCAATATGTGTTCATCAATTGTAACAAATGTACCACATTAATGGAGGATGTTGTTAATGTGGGAAAGTGGGAGGGGGAGGTAGTAGGGCATATGGGAATCCCCTATATTTTTTATGTAATATTTATATAATCTAAAGCTTCTTTATAAATAAAAAAATGAAAAAATGAAAAAAAAAAAAAAAGAATTGCTCCACTGAAGTCTTGAATGTCTCAAAATCATCCATGATATTGGAAACAACTTCTTTTACACTCCTGTTAATGTTGATATTTTGACCTTCTCCCATGAAACACAAATGTTATTAATGGCATCTAGAATGGTGAATCTTCTACAGGAAGTATTCAACTTACTTTGCCCAGATCCATCAGAGGAATCACTGTCTATGATAGCTACTGCCTTCTGAAATGTATTTATTAACTAATAAGACTTGAAAGTCAAAATGACCCCTTAATCCATGGGTTTCAGGATGGATGTTGTATTAACAGATATGAAAATACTGTGAATCTTATTGTACATCTCCATCTGAGGTCTTGGGTGACCAGATGCATTGTCAATGAGTAGTAATATTTTGAAAAAAATCTTCTTTTTCTGAGAAGTAGATCTCAATAGTAGGCTTAAAATATTCAATAAACCATCTTGTAAACAGATAGGCTGTCATCCAGGCTTTGTTGATTCATTTATAGAGCATGGGCAGAATAGATGTGGCATAACTCTTGAAAGCCCTGGGATTTTCAGAATGGTAAATGAGCATTGGTTTCTACTTGAAGTCACCAGCTGCATTAACCTCTAATAAGAAAGTTAACCTGTCCTTTGAAGCTTGGAAGTCAGGCATTATTTCTTTCTAGTTATGAAAATCCTACATTACATCTCATTCCAATAGAAGGCTGTTATTTAGTGTGGCCTCCTTCATTAATTATATTTACTGTATCTTCTGGAAAACTTACTGCAGCTTCTATATCAGCACTTGCTGCTTCACCTTCCACTTTGAGGTTATGGAGACGGCGTCTTTCCTTAAACTTCAATAACCAATCTCTGCTATCTTCAAACTATTCTTCCGCAGCTTCTCAGCCTCCATAGATAGAGCTAGAAGAGAGTTAGAGCCTTGCTCTGGATTAGGCATTGGCTTAAGGGAATGTTGTGGCTGGTTTGATCCTTAGATCACTAAAACTTTCTCCATATCAGCAATAAAGTTGTTTTGCTTCATTATGATTTGTATAGTCACTGGAGTAGCACTTTTAATTTCCTTCAAGAACTTTTCCCCCTTTGCATTCACAACTTTGCTCTCTGGCACCAAGAGGTCTAGTTTTCAGCCTATCTTGGGTTTGACATGTCTTACTCACTGAATTTAATACTTTCTAGCTTTTGATTTAAATTGAGATACTTGTGACTCTTCCTTTGAACAATTAGAGGCTATTGTAGAGTTATTAATTGGTCTAATTTCAATATAGTTGTGTCTCAGCGAATAGGGAGGCCCAAGGAAAGGGAGAGAGATGGGGAAGAGGTGGTCAGTGGAGCAGTCAGAACACACACAGCATTTATCAATTGAGTTCTGTCTTACATGTGTATGGTTCGTGGTGCTCCAAAACAATTGCAATAGTTACATCATAGATCACATATTATCATATCAGATATAATAATAATGAAAAAGTTTCACAAATTCTGAAAATTACCAAAATGAGGTAAGAGAGACAGATGAAAGTGAGCACATGCTGTTGGAAAACTTGCACTGATAGATTTACTCAATGCAGGATTGCCACACACCTTCAGTTTGTGAAAAATGAAATATCTACAAAGCACAATAACACTAGTTATGCCCATACACTCACAGTGTTGTACAATTACTACCTCTATTTAGCTCCAAAACATTTCCTTCACACAAAAAGGAAAGCCTTTACCCATAAAGCAGTTGATACTTATTCCCATCCCCCACTGTCCCTGGTTACCCTCAATCTGCTTTCTATCCCTATTAATTTACCTGGACATTTTGTGTAAATAGATTCACCCATTATGTGACTTTTTGGGTCTAACTTCTTTCACTTAGAAGAATGGTTTCAAAGTTCTTCATGTAAGCATGTATTGGTACTTTCTTTTTATTGTTGACTAGAATTCCATTGTATGGATATAACACAATTTCTTTATCTGTTCAGCCATTGATGGGTATAAGGGCTGTTTCCCTTTGGCTATTCTGAATCATGTTGCTGTAAGCATGCAGGTACATGTATTTCTGTGAGCATCTGTTTTCAGTTCTTTGGGGTATATATCTAGGAGTGAAATTGTTGAGTCATATGGCAATTCTACGTTTAACTTTATGAGGAACCACCAAATTATTTTCCACAGTGACTGAACAATTTTCTTTTTCCACCAGCATTACGCAAGGGTTTCAATTTCTCCACATCCTCTCCAATCTTTGTTTTTTTTCTGCCTTTATTTCACTCTAAATTATGGTCCTAGTGGGCTTGAAATGGTGCTTCATTGTGGTTAAGAAATCCCCACATTCTGGGGCAGTGGGGATTCACCCAGGACAACTAAAAAAAGGATGATGATGGACAATGCCTATCTCAAAAAATAGAGTATCTACAGCTGCAGGCAAGACAGTTCCATCCATCTCTCCATGGGATCTAAGCCCCCTCTCAATCAAAAGCAGAGTGGGCATCACCATCCCGAAATCCTCAAGATAGAGGAATGAACAAACGTAAGGGGAGGGGGGGGAGGAAATGGAACAATGGACTAAAGTAGACATTATTACTGTAGTAACGGAAGAACTTGTTGCTTTGATATAAAGGCAGGGGTCATCAGAGGTTCTGAGGGGAGAGAGAGAAGAATGGACATAACATGGAGCATTTTGGGAACATTGGAATTGTTCTGCATAGTACTGCAGGGATGGATACAGGCCATTACACATTTTGTCAAGATCTATAAAATTGTGCAGTGCAAAGTGTAAACCATAATGCATACTATAGACCAAACTTTGTAGCAATGCTTCAATATGTGTTCATAAATTGTAACAAATGTACCATCTTAATAAATGATGTCGTTAATGGTGGAAAGTGTCGAAGGGGGAGGGTAGAGGTATATTGGTATCTCCTATATTTTGATGTAACATTTATATAACCTAAAGCTTCTTTGAAAATAAAGAAAAAACTTCATAACTTTTTGGGGAATAAAATTAAAAATTTTACTAAATTTTTACAAAAATTGTTATAGAAAATTTTATATTAATTTTTAATCTGAATTGCCTAATAATGAAAAAGGGAACATAATTTACTCAAAGAACAATAAGTGGAAGTTTTTTAAAAAAGAGATATGGACAAATAACAATGATTATTATTTCCTCTAGTGCTGGAATGCAAGAGATGAATTATCTCAGATTTTGTTTCATGAAAATATTTTTATTTTGTTTTCATTTTTGATTGGATAATTTCATGGGTGTGTATGGTGGTATGGAGCTATGTATCCAGAAAAATATGTTCTTAAACTTATCCATCTTTGTGGTTGTGAATCCATTTTAATATCACTCACACATAAACAAATATAAACAATAAGTGTATAGTAATAGTTGCGGACTTATAAAACAAGCATATGTAACACCATACAGGACTCTCATAACTCACCCTACCACCAATATCTTGCATTGTTGTTAAACATTTTAAACTAATAATTAAAGAGCATTGTCAAAATATTACTACTAACCAAAGTATTTTTCCCCAAACCACCCTATTTTATTATTATCATTCATATACGAACAAACATAAACAATAAGTGTATAATAAAAGTTGTGAACTTACAAAGCAAACATACATAACATCATACAGAGGTCCCATGCATCAACCCTCCACCAACACCTTTCATTGTTACTAGGCATTTGTTACAAATTAAGAAAGAATATTGTCAAAATCTTACTGCTAATTATAGTCCTTATCTTGCATTTGGTTTACTTTACCTGCAACCCATCCTATTAGTATATTTTAAATATATTTTTTTATGTCAGATGTTGTAAACTTAGAAAACAATCATGCACATGTGCAGAATTCCCAAACAACACCCCTCTATCAACACACCACACCATGGTGGAACATTTGTTACAGATAACATAATATCATATGATTGTTACCACATCCGTAGTGTACATTTGGCACACATTTTCCATACTGCCCCATTATCAACACAGTATATCTTTGGCATAGATGCAAGAATATTATATTATTACTGCTAACCACAGTCCATTGGTCACTCCTGTTGTATCTTTCCCATGCTTCTCCACATTCCCATCACCCTGCAGTAATGATGTACATTTGCTCTAGCTCACAAATGACACTCTTGAATCTGTACCATCAATCAAAATTCTCATCCACCTCTTGGTTTACCATGCTATTCTGTTCCTGGAATATTCTCTAGCATTCTGTCAATTGGCATTTACGTACCTAGACTACCATTTTCAGCCACATCCCCATTTATAAATTAGCTGTTACTCACTATTTGTTACCACCCACTCTATACATTTCCACACCTTTACAGTAAAGCTAATTAACACTTCTACATATTTTAAACATTAGTAGTCCATTTCAGTCCTTTTCTTATCTCCACTAAGAATCCACCACATACCACCAGGTCTTGAAAATATTTTCCTATAATTTCTTCTAGAAGCTTTATGGTAATTGCTTTTATTTTTAGGTTTTTATCCATTTTGAGTTAATTTTAGGATAAGGTGTGAGATAGGGGTCCTCTCTCCTTTTGACTATGGATATCCAGTTCTTTCAGTATGATTTGTTGAGTGGACTATTCTGCCCAAACTGTGTGGATTTGACAGGCTAGTCAAAAAACACTTGACCATACAGGTGAAGGTCTGTTTCTGAACCATCAGTTTGGTTCCATTGGTTTATGAGTCTGTCTTTATGCCAGCACCATACTCTTTTTACCACTATAGCTAGGTAATATGATTTAAAGTCTGGAGATGAGGGTTCACTTTTCCTTTTTAAGAAGTTTCTGTCTGTTCAAGACCACTTACCATTCCAAATAAGTTTGATAATTGTGTTTTTACTTAAAAAAATGCTGGTGGAATTTTTATCAGGATTGCATTGAATCTGTATATCAATTTGAGTAGAATTGACATCTTAATGATATTTAGTCTTCCAATCCAGGAGCATGGAATTTCTTCTAGTTATTTAGGCCTTTTTTGATTTCTTTTAACATTGAGTTACAGTTTTCTGAATATAAGTGCTTTACATCATTGGTTAAGTTTATTTCTAACTATTTGAGTTTTATCTGTCATATTTTATTTTCACCACTCTTTTGACATTTTTAATTACTTTTATTGATATAATCTTCATTTCTAGACTCTCTTCCAAGCCTCTCTCTCCTGTTTCTTCTTTTCAGGCTCTAGCATACACTTTAGTATTTCCTGAAATTCTGGTCTCTTGGTTAGAAATTCTCTGTTTCTTTTTATCTGTGAATATTCTAATTTTTCCCTCATTTTTGAAAGACAGTCTTGCTGGATGTAAGATTCCTGGCTGGAAGTTTTTTCTCTTGTAGTATCTTAAATATATCAGACCACTGTCTTCTTGCCTCCACGGTTTCTGGTGAGAAATCAGGACTTAATCTTATTGGATATCCCTTATATGTTATGCATTGCTTTTCTTTTGCTGTTCTCAAAATCCTGTCTTTGTCTTTGGCACTTGACATTCTGATGAGTATGTGTCTTGGAGTTGGTCTAATCAGAATTTTTTCAGATGGGAGTACATCATGCTTCTTGGACATGGATATCTATGTCCTTCAATAGGGTTGGGAAATTTTCTACTATTATTTCTTCAAGTATTCTTTCTGCCCCTGTTCCTTTCTCTTCTCCTTCTGGGACACCCATGGCACATGTGTTTGCACATCTTTTACTGTCATTGAGTTCCCTGAGACCTTATTCATTTTTTTCCATTCTTTTCTTTACTTGTGTTTTTGTATGTTCACTTTTAGAGGCCATTTCTTCAAGCTCACCAATCCTTTCTTCTGCCTCCTCAAATCTGCTATTATATGGTTTCAATGTTTTTAAATTTCATTTACTGTACCTTTCATTCCCATAAGATCTGCTATTTTTCTATGTATGCTTTCACATTTTTCTTTGTGCTCATCCAATGTCTTCTTAGCTGTCTCAATTGCTTTATGTCATCTAGAAGCTTATCTTGTTCCTTTAACTGTACCACATCTTCCTGTTTCTTGGTATTGATTGTAATATTCAGTTGGTGTCTTGTATTCATTCAGGGTGTGGTTTTTCTCTTTAGTTTCATTTAGGGCTTCTTGTTCTTTCTCCCTTGCTGTTTGTGCAGTAGCAGCCAAGGATGTAGTTGGTGCTATAAGCTGTGGAGGCTCAAGCTGTCCTCATTGCCCCAGGGACCAATGAAGCTTCTCCCAACTCTCTCCTTTGCCAGGGTAGGGACAGAGTCACAGCTGTGTGGAATAATCCAGGTTATATAGGCCTAGACTTTAGTTGCCCAGAGAGACTGATGAAGCTTCACATCCCTTTCTCCCCTCCCTGGGGTGGGGATGGGAGCTGCAGGTGTGGGTGACAATCTATGCAATGCAAGTCCAAGATGACCATGGTTGCCCTAATAGACTTTCAATTATTCAGTCTGTGCCAGCCAAATGCACCTGCAATGACCTGGATAGGTTGGTGCAGGGCCTGCCAGCCTTCTCCCTGCCCGAGGTGGGGCTGAAGCTTAGCCTAGGGCTGCAGACCGATTTGGGTGAAAGAAACCAGTTCCTACCATCACTTTGATTTTTGGTCAACTGGACTTCCCATCATGCTGGTGGCAGAGCAAAAATGGTGGCCATCAGCCTCTTTCCAACTTGGACAGATTCACACCCTAGCCATTCCTAGGGTTATACCTTAGCCAGCTGAGTCTATTAATCAGTAGCTGAATGGCCAACCATCTCCTCTTCCCATGTTTTTGGGAAATGGAGCTTCCAATTCCAGTCACAGGATAGCTCCTGGGGCAGCTTGCACTGCGAAAGTAGGATAATCACCAGCCTCCAAGGCTTGGCAGGTAATTTCCCAGAGAGACTGGTGCTGGTCCCATCATCTTCTTCCCTGCCAGAAGTGGGTTGGGGCTTAGGCTAGAGCTGCAACCTGATATGGATTGAAAGAAGCCAGTCCCTACTAGCTCTGTGATTTTCAGTCTGCCCCACTTCCCCTTGTGCCACACGCAGTTAAGATGGCAGCTACTGGCCTCTTTTTGACTTGGACAGACTCATATTTTAGGTGTTCTTAGGATTATACTTTAGCCTGTTGAATTTACTCATCATTAGCTCAAGTTGGCACCCCACTGTCTCTTCCTCCCCCTTTTTTGGGTTGTGGAGCTTTTAATTCCAGCTATGGAATGGCTCCTGAGGTGGCTTGTGCCTACAGTGGAAGACGGGCACTGGCCTCTGTGGCATGGAGCACTCTACTTAATAATCTTCTCTGCAGATGTGCAGTCTCCTCCTTCCATTCCTTTAAGGACGTTGCAGGATGTACTTCTGGTCTCCTGGAGCCCCCAAACAGGTGCTTCAGCTAGCTCCAGAGAACTCTGGGTGTTTACTGAACTGCCCTGTAGCAGGAGCTGTCTCCTTACTCCACTGCCATCCTGCTGGTTGTCCTTAAGTAGGACATTTTGATTAGGTTATTTCTGTAAGATGTGGCCAAACTCAATCAGGATGGGTCTTAATCCTATTACTGGAGTCATTTATAAGCTGAGAAAGTCATAGAGGAAGCAGCCAGATATTGAAGGTCAATGGAACCCAGACAAGTTGGGAGAGGCCAGGAGATGCTGCAGTGTGCATTGCTAAGTGATGGAAAACATAATGAGCAAAGATCACTAACAGCCAGCACCAGAATATGAGTCTTTGAAAGAAAGCATCACTTTGGTTATGCCTTGATTGGTCTTTTTCCTAACCTCAAATCTGTGCATTAAATTCCCTTTGTTTAATACAATCCATTGCATGGTATTTGCTGGAGCAGCCAAGAAAACTAAAACTGTGTATAATTTTATTTGGTGGGTTTTTTTTCCTAGCACTTGAAAATGTCCTTCTAATGCCTTCTTCCTGCTATCTGTTCACTTGAAAATTAACCTGAAAATTTTATTGATGCCTCTATGAATGTAATGTTCCTCTTAACTCTGGTTACTTTTATTATTTTCTTTTGCACTTTTTTTCCCCCATATCCTGCAATGTCATATCTAAATTTAAAACTTTCTAGACACTGGCTAATATCTGTTTTCATAATATAAAAATAACAAATCTTTAAAATTTTTTTATTATCTTTTTTTAAAAGATACATAAATCACACAAAATGTTACCTTAAAAAATATAAGGCACCTGTATACCCCACTCCCCACACCCCCACTCCTCCCATATTGACAACTTCTTTCATTAGTGTGGTACATTCATTGCAGTTGATGAATACATTTTGGAGCATTGCTACACAGCATGAATTATAGTTTATGTTGTAGTTTACACTCCTCCCAGTTCATTCAGTGGGTTATGGCAGGATATATAATGTCCTGCATCTGTCCCTGCAATACCATTTAGGATAATGCCAAGTCCCAAAAATGCCCCAATATCACACCTCTTTTTCCCTCTCCCTGCCTTTAGTAACCTTTGTGGCCACTGTCTCCATATCAATGATATAATTTCTTCCATTGCTAGAGTTTCAATAATTCTATGGTACAATATCAGTAAGTCCACCCTAATCTATATTTTATTCCTCCATCCTGAGGACCCTGGGATGGCGATGCCCACTCCACCTCTAAATTGAGAGGGGTCTTAGATCCCACATGGCTAATGGATGGAATTTTCCTGCTTGCAGCTGTGGACTCTCTCAGTTCCAGGTGTGATGGTTGGCCAATCTCACCTCCTTGTTAGCTGACCTGAGTAAGTCCAACGAACTGGAGAGTAGGTGTTGCAATTCTGCTGAGTCTCGGGGCCCAGCTGGCACATAGCCAGTCGAGAGATTCAAGTCTCCTGAGAATACACTAACCCCAGCACCAACCTCAGGTTCAGTAAAAGTGACAGAAAGGCTTGCGTAGAAAGGTCACCTCTGAGTTCAACTCCATCACACTCAGCACAAATTCCAAAGTAGGGCCCACTGGAAAAAAAAAAAAAAGGAAGTGTGGATGTGGGAAGAGTGGAGGTGTGGGGAGTGGGATATATGGGAACCTAATATTTTTTATTGTAACATTTTGTGTGATTTATGTATCTTTAAAAAAGATAATAAAAAAATAAATAAAGTTAAAAAAAATAACAAACCATTAGCATTTAACCTGAAGGAAAATATATTTATAGTTTTGTGGAAACAAAACTGCTTTTTTTAGTTTTCCTAAGTGAAGAAAAAAATGCTCATGGAGTTTTTTCCAATAAATTTATCTCGAAATCCATTTAATTTTGGAGTTTAAGAATTCCCCAAATTGTATTAGCATTTATATAATGCAAAATGAGATACTTTGTTTAGACTTAACTGAACTGAGAGCATACAAAAAACAAAGGGACCAATATATCTTAGTATTTTTAAAGTAAGGATTATACCCCTTGCACACGTACATTTTGACTCGTTATATTTTTTTCTTGGTGAACATTATTTGCAGCCTGCCAACAAGATAGAAGTTTTAGAGTCCTAATTATCTTGTATATTGTAGATTTTATAGCTGTTTTCCTCCAAAAAACATTAACGATCATGATATTAAAGAGGATATTTGACCCTCATGATTTGTGGATTGCATATTTGCAAATCAATTTCCTTGCTAAAGTGTGTATGTAACCCAAATCAATACTGGCAGTATTTTCACTTGCAGATATGCACAGAGCAGTGAAAAGAATTTGAGTCATCTGCTGTGCTCATTCCAGCTAAGACTAATAAGGTCATGCCCTACTTCCTTGTATCAGTTCTCAGACTTTATAAAGCATTCTTTTTATGATATATTAATGCCACATTTTAGGGGGCATTTTTGTCCTTTTATTGATGATTTCACTGTTTAAAATAGCTCCAAACATAGTGCAGAAGTGTTGAGTGTTCCTAAGTACAAGAAATCTGTGATGTACCTTATGTTGACAATATGTGTAGCAGATAAACTTTGTTTGGTAATGAATTATATTTCTGTTGGCAGCGAGTTCAATGTTAATGAATGAACAATATATATTAAATAAAGTATCTTTAAACAGTAACACACAGAGGACAAGGTTATATATTGCTCAGTTGGTGAAAATGTTGCAACTAGCGGGTTGAAGGAAACTGGGAGAGATGATTCAGTATTTACTAAGTTAGGGTTCATAGTAACTTTATAGAATATAGCTATTGTAAAAAATGAGAATCTCCTCTATCAGAAATTTCAAGACTTCTTTTTTTTCATTCCACCAATTTTTCAGAATGAATCCAGTCATTTCTATGTTTATTTGTTAACAAAGTGTAATTTTCTTTTGGAGGTACTGGGGATTGAACCTGGGATCTCGTGCATTCGAAGCTTGTGCTCAACCATTGAGCTACAATTTACTCTGCCAAAGGGTAAATTTAACTAACAATGTAATCGTTTCTCTCAAAGAGAGTATAGTGGTGTGTTGACCTTTACTTTATGTCACAGAGCATTTATTACATGGGCAATCTTTGTTCAATTTGTCAGTAGTTATTTTCTGTCTTCATCTTTTCAACCTCTCAACATCAGTAAAAAATGGCTGACTTCTTTTTCCTTGATATCTCTACTCTGTTTTCATGGCAATGTTTAACTACTACAACTACCCAACAATTTTCCAAGCATCAACCAGGAAAATAATCTGTGAATCAAACTCTTCCATTCTTAACCCTTGCTCATTACGCCTTACATGCGTGGACCCCTGTTTACCTTCCAAATTTATCTCCCACCTCTTCCACAAACTACTCTGTTGCAACCTGGACTTTCTGTTCTTATAACTCCCCAATTCCATTCCAGGTGCAGGCCCTGTGCATTTCTTCTTCCAGTGACCAATATATTTTCTGTGCCAATTTTCCTATGCCTATTTATCAGGTAACTTTCAACCCAGCTCTTCCCTCTTCAGTGAGGACTTCTCTGACGAGCCAATAGAAATTACACATGCCCAAATAGGAAATTATAAATTTTAAAACCGAAAAAAAAAAAAATACAACTGGAGTGACCTATGGACTGTGGTTAATGTACTGTGGTGATAATGGAGCAGTATGGAAAATGTGTGCCAAATGTACACTATGGTCGTGATAACAATCACATGATATTATGTTTTCTGTAACAAATGTTCCACCACAGTGTGGTGTGTTGATAGAGGCGTGTTTGGGAATTCTGCACATGTGCATGAAATGTTTTATAACTTTATAACTTCTGTCATAAAAATATACTTAAAAAATAATAATAGCATGAGTTGGGGAAAAACACACCAAATTTAAGATAAGGACTATAATTAGTAGTAAGATTTTGACAATATTCTTTCATAATTTGTAACAAATGTCTCACAACAATGCAAGGTGTTGGTGGACGGTTGATGTATGGGACCGCTGTATGATGTTAAGCATATTTGCTTTGCAAGTGCACAACTTTGATTATATACTTATTGTTTATGTATGTTCATACATAAATGATATAAAATAATAATAATTATAGGGTGGGTTGGGGAAAATACTTTGGTTAGTAGTAATATTTTGACAATGTTCTTTAATCATTAGTTAAAAATATTTAACAACAATGCAAGGTATTGGTGGTAGGGTGAGTTATGAGAGTCCTGTATAACGTTATATACGTTTGTTTTGTAAGTTCACAACTATTATTATACACTTATTATTTATGTGTGTTTATTTATGAATGATATACTTCAATAAATTAATTAAAAAAACCCCAAATTCATAAAGAAATTAATGGAAAGTCACCTACTGCAGCAGAACTACAAAATGATTTTATTTTTGGCCTTTCAAATAGCAAACAATTAAAAAGAAATTAACATTTATTGAAAGGATTGTACCCATGAGTACTTTATTCCCAAGATTTGTACTTCTTTTGTGGTACAATATTTTCCTATGCTACCAAGACAGTAGCATTGCCTTCATTGTCTTATACATTTTGGCCTAACAAGAATTACGATAGCAATAATTTTAATTTACTAATACAGACATACAAAAACTGAAAGAATTAATCACCAGCATAATGTCACCGAAAGAAATGTTAATGGAAGTCCTTTAGGCAGAAAGAAAATCATATGGGATAGAAATAGAGATTTACAGAAAAAAATGAAAGCCACAAAAACGGCAAGCACATTAGTTGGAGTGGTTATATTGATATCTGTTTCAGTCTGCTAAGCAGCTGTAATGTAATATACCAGAAATGGGTTGGCTTGTCCAATTGGGATTTATTAGGTGCAAGCTTACATTTTTTTTTTTTAAAACAAATCAATTTTAATGCTACATGTTAATAAAGCATAGATTCATCCAAAGTGTACAATCAATGGTATTCAGTGTAATCACATATTTGTGCATTCATCACTTCAATCATTCCCAGAGCACTTTTATTATTCCAATAATAATAAACAGCAAAGAAACAAAACTCATCTCCCTCAGTCTCTCTATGCTTCCCCTTCTGTACATAGCTGCTATTCTTTTTCCTTTTCTCTAGTATATTTGTATTTATATTTTGTAAAAACAGTCTTATATATGCAATATCACCCATATTCGTGTTTTATATAAGGTTTTACGATCTTATACAGGCCCATGTTACAGCTTTTAGCTTTTTTTCTAGTAATATACATGACCATAGACTTTCCATTTCAACCACTGTCACACCCATAAAATAAGCTTCAGGTTTTTTTGTTTTGTTTGGTTTTGAGGTACCAGGGCCAGGGACTGAACCCAGGACCTTGTATGTGGGAAGTTGGTGTTCAGTCCCTGAGCCACATTGGCTCCTAAGCTTACAGTTTTGAGGCTGAGGAAAATGGTCAGATCAAGGCATCATAAAGCAATGCTTTGTCTCCAAAGACCAGCTGCTGGCAATCTCAAACCCCTGTCATGTGGCAAGGCACAAAGCAGCATTTGCTGGTCACTCCTATCTCTTCCAGTTTCACTGCCTTCCACTTCTGGCTTCCTCTGGCTTTCTCTCTGTCTCCCCATATTCATCCCTTTTATAAAGGACTCCAGGAAGAGGAGTAAGACCCACCATGGGCCATGCCTTACTCTAATAATCTAATCAAATTTTCCACCTACAAAATATTCACACCCACAGGAATGGGTTAACTCTAAGGACATTTAGTTTTGTGGTCCATAAAAGCCTTAAACCATGACAAATTCAGAAAAAGTAAATTTCAGAGCTAAAATATTTCTAGGAAAAAATTCCTTACCTTGTTTTCCTGATGATAAGATCATCAGAAACCGTGGAAGCCAAAAGAAAGTGGCATCAAAATTTTTTTTCAATGCTAAAAAAAGAAACTGTCAACCCAGAATTCTATATTCAGCAAAAATATCTTTTAGAAATTAATACAGACATTATCAGGTAAAGGAAAAATAAAAGAATTTGCTGTCAGGAGACCTACTCTGAAAGAATGGCTAGAGGAAGTTCTTCAGATGAAAGGAAATGGTAAAAGAAAGAAATTAAGAACATCAGGAATGAAGAAACAACAGTGAACATTCAAAACAGTAAAATTACGTGTAAATATACTAACCTCATTTTGTCCTTTTAAACTTATATTTGACAGTTGAAAGCAAAAAAAATTCATTACATTACATGATATGATTCTCACCATATGTAGAGGATATATTTAAGACAATTATATTATAAAAGAGGAAGGTAAAGAGTCCTAAATGTAGGTAGGATTTCTATATTTCACTCAAAATTGCAAAATGCCAATGTCATAGGACTGTGATAATTTCATATGTATAATCTAATACCTAGAGCAACCACTAAATGAAAACAAAACCATAAAACAAACACAAAACTATACAAAGAGATATAATCAATAATACATAGATAAATCAAAATAGAATTCCAAAAAATGTTCAAATAACGCACAGGATTACAGGAAAATGGATATAGAGGAATGAAAAATGGAAGGAACAAAAAGGAAACAAATGATAAAATGGCCAATGTAAGCCTTAAAAACCCTGTCAGTGGGGAGTGGAGTACATGGGAAACTCTTATGTTTTGTAACATAATGTTTTATGTGATCTATTTATCCTAAAAAAAAAAAGGCAATAAAAAAAGAGTAAAAAAAAACCCTATCAATAATTACATTATGTATCAATGTTAAAAATATACCCATTAAATGACAGAGATTAGTACAATGGATAAAAAGATGACCCAAATATGTGCTGCCTACGAGAAATTCACTTCACATAAAATGATACAGGAAGTTTGAAAGTAAAAGTATGTGAAGTCATTTGGAGCCTATCACATCTTTCGTAAACTGCACTTTCCTTCTTGGGAGTGGTTTGTGGGGAGGAATAAAAAAGATCTTTCAGTTTACCTAGAGGCCAAAGCACTGCAGACTCAAATGCACCACACAAAGTAGCCTGGGCATAAGGAATGACCATTCTTTACCAGGGCAGAGAAATTCCCTTTCACAGATATGTACAGCAAATTTGTTTGACACAGTGAGGAGAGGAAATCACATTCATTGATTCATTTGACAAAAATGTATTGAATTTCTACTGTCCAGCAGCAGTGCCAGACATATTCCAACAAAAACTAATTAATTAATTACTTGCAAACAAATTCTGATAAGTACTCTGAAGGAAAGGAAGATGCAGCAGTAACAGACCACACGAATGATAAATTGCTACCTAATTGTTCTGGTCATGGATAGCTTTTTCAAGGAGTCATATTAAAAATGAGACATGAGGAATGCAATAGATGTATGCAAAGAGAAAGGGAGTAGATGGTGGGGAAGAGTATCAGTATCACAGGCCTTTGGTAGAGTACACAAGCACATACATGGGCCCTGAAGATGGGAAAGAATTTTGCTTGTTGAATAACTGAGGAAGGCTGAAGCCACTGGAAAATACAATAGAATTTTGACAAAATTTGCTTATAATGCCAGAAATCTATATTTATTTTAGAAAATTGGTTATTCCTTAAAGAGTACAATCTTTAGAATCCTTAGATAAGGCATATAAGATGAAATTGTTTTATAATTAATTTTATGAATAAAGAAAAATGTGTTAATAGTCAAGCAATGTGTAACAAAATATGCATTAAGAAGGATTCTGTTAGTAAATTTTACACCTAATAGTTATCTACAAGAGACGAGATTTTCCAAATGGTTTTGTTTGGCATTCTGATGTACCCCATATTTTTTTCTTTTAGGATGGTTATATATCACTTTTATAATAAAACATGAATCATCTATCATCTGGGTGAAAACAAAGGAAGAAAGAATATGAAGAAGAGTGGAATGAAAATTTATCAACCTGTGTGATGGTACATTTTACACTGAACATTAAATGGCTTATTGCATTTCTAGTCAGCCAAAGGAACAGGTATTTTTCATAACAATTATGATTTATATGTTGCTGCAAATCACCCTGCATCTCACACTCATTCTTTTAGTTAAAAGTCACACTCTTAGACTCCAAAAATCTGAGTTTTAGCATAGCACCTGTGATAGATTGAACTTTAAATTTTGTCTAAGTCTTAAAGATAGATTTGCTAAGAATAGATTCCTCAAAATATATCATGTGCATTGATTTTAAGTAGTGGAGAGTGTTGATTAGAGTGGGTGTAATACTTCTTGAAAGAGGTTGAGGAAGTTCTCAGGAGAGAATGCTAGGTTAAGAATGAGAATCTCTGGGCAAGAAAAGGCACAAATATGCAAATACAAAAATTGAGGAAGGAGACCAAGTAACAGGGATGTGCCAGAGGACCAGTTGACAAGAGCAATTGACTCCTGTGGGACTGTCAGTAAGCTGTGGACCCTGAATTCTGAGAATAAAAAATACCTCCTGAGAACACTTGATGATTAGTTGTGTAGGCCAGTTTTCTTCTCTCTCACTTACCTCCAATCACTGACTCCATTTCTGCTCTAAGAGACTTGGTTTGAACCACACCAGGGAATCAAGAGTGCCTACAACTGCAAGCAGAGGAATTGCATCCATCATCCATGTGGAATCTAAGTCCCCTCTTGATCTAGAGGTGGAGAGGACATCACCATCCCAGGGTCCACAGAATGGAGGAATAAAATATAGACTAGAGTGGACTTACTGATATTCTTCTTCTTCCTTTTTTAAAAAGATTTATTTATTTATTTCTCTCCCCTTTTCCCCCTCCCCCAGTTGTCTGTTCTCTGTGTCTATTTGCTGTGTCTTCTTTGTCTGCTTCTGTTATTGTCAGCGGCATGGGAATCTGTGTTTCTTTTTTGTTGCGTCATCTTGCTGTGTCAGCTCTCCATGTGTGCGGCACCATTCCTGGGCAGGCTGCACTTTCTTTCGCGCTGGGCGGCTCTCCTTATGCGATGTACTCCTTGCACATGGGGCTCCCCTACGCGGGGAACACCCTTGTGTGGCAGGGTACTCCTTGCGCGCATCAGCACTGCACATGGGCCAGCTGCACATGGGTCAAGGAGGCCTGGGGTTTGAACCGCGGACCTCCCATGTGGTAGACGGATGCCCTAACCACTGGGCCAAGTCCGCCGCCTGATATTCTTCTATAAAACTATTGTGACGAGTAATAGAAGAAATTTTAGCATCGAGGTGGAGAAAGTGGCCACAGTAGTTGCTGAAGGAAGGGAGAGGGAAGAAGAGATGTGATGTGGGGGCATTTTTGGGATTTTGAGTCCTCCTAAATGACATTGCAGGGTCAAATCCTGGACTTTATATATCCTGCCATAACCCACTGAATGTATAAGGGAGAGTGCGAGCTACAGGGTAAACTATTACTTATGTAGAGCAGCATTGCCCCAAAATGTGTTCACTGAGTGTGATGAGTGTGCCACAATGATGGGGGAGGTTGTTGGTGTGGGAGGAGTGGGGTGGGGGGGATGGGTGGTATATCGAAACCTCTTATATTTTTTAATGTAACATTTTTTTGTGATGTATATCTTCAAAAAAATGCAATTTACAAAAATGGTGTGGTGGGGGGGTGGAGAATGGGTTATATGGGAACCTGTTATGTTTTTTGTTTTTTTAAGTTTTTTTAATGTAACATTCCTTGTGATCTATTAACTTTAATTAAAGCAACAACAACAACAACAAAACTAGAAGACCTATCAAAAAATAAAAATAAAAGACTTGGTTTGAGGCTGATGACTAGTTTGTCACTGGTAAGGTAAGGATCTAGGACCAGAGATGAGTAGAGCTAGCCATTACAACTCCTCACAGGCCCCAGATGATGGAACTCATTTGGAACACTGGGAATATTAGGATGTTTGTTTGGGTTATTGTGGAGAGATTGTAGAGGCAACCCATGGCTAAAATCTGGGCTAATAGGGCAGAAACATACAGTAGTACTTTTTATGTTGCATTTGGATTCTAGGCCCTGCAACTTACGGGAGAGTATCATGAAGGCGAAACACTGCTGCGACCCTTGGCAGAGTTCCAAGTGAGAGGAACAAAGAAGGGACTCAGCAGCACAAAGCAGAACAATGTTGGGGCAGGTCCAGCCAAACTTCTTTGGGAAAGAGACATGGGAAAGGGTCTTTTAGGTTAAGTAGGATTTGGACCAGCATCTTTTTCAGGCAGCTGTTTCCAGAGATCAGTTCCCAACGTCTGACTTTCCTCTATACCTCCAACTAAAACAAATTCCCTTGACTATTTCTATTGTCAAGAATTCTATCTGCTTTGGAAGGCTATTCCCTGTCCAACTTCTGATTGTGTTTTATCTCTGGCTTTGTCTTTATTGTCTGCACTTGTATTTTCCTCATCAGATCCACGGGCACACATTGTGCCCTTGCCCTTTTGGTGCCACTTTTTCATTTCCCCTAGTAATACGGTATCCCTTGGGAAAGTACATATTCTTACAGCATCTGTATGTCCATGCAATGTGCTGAAGGCAGCTGCATTACAGGAAACATCTCCAAATGACCACCTATGCCTGGTCCAAAGCCAGCTTTGTCCTCTCAAGAGAGAGCAGTCAGTTCATTTGAGACACCCTAGGTTCTGTAAGGGAGTAATCTGATGCCAGAAGAGAAAAGAGGTGTTGGCTCCAGAAATTTTTTTTTAATTTATTTTTAAAAAATTTTTTTAAATTTTTAATTTTTTTTTAATTGACTTTGTAATAATATTACATTAAAAATATATATGTGAGGTCCCATTCAACCCCACCCCCCCACCCCACCTCTCCCCCCCCCCCCCCCCAGCAACACTCATTCCCATCATCATGACACATCCACTGGATTTGGTAAGTACATCTTTGGGCACCTCTGCAGCTCATAGCCAATGGTCCACATCATGGCCCATACTCTCCTCCATTCCATCCAGTGGGCCCTGTGAGGATTTACAATGCCCGGTGATTGCCTCTGAAGCACCATCCAGGGCAGCTCCATGTCCCAAAGATGCCTCCACCTCTCATCTCTTCCTGCCTTTCCCCATACCCATCAGCCACCATGTCCACTTTTCCCAATCCAATGCCACCTCTTCTATGTGGACATTGGATTGGTTGTGTCCATTGCACCTCTATGTCAAGAGGAGGCTCAGATTCCACATGGATGCTGGATGCAATCCTCCCACTTTCAGTTGTAATCACTCTAGGCTCCATGGTGTGGTGGTTGTCCTTCTTCAACTCCATCTTAGCTGAGTGTGGTAAGTCCAATAAATCAGATTGTAGGTGCTGGAGTCTGTTGAGGCTCAGGACCTGGCTATCACATTGTCAGTCCAGAGATTCAAATCCCCTAAATATATCTTAAACCCCAACACTAACTGCACCTCCAGCACATTAGCATGAAAGTCTTATGAAGGAAGATCCCATCTGAGTCCATATTCATCACACATAAACACCATTTCCAAAGAGGGGCCATCTGACCTGGTAGTTAACCCCATCGGCCATGACCATAACTCCCATGGGTCTCTTTAGCCCTCAAAGGAACCAATATCTGGGGGTTGCATCTGCTTTATCTGTCTCTCTGACTCTGCTCAGTTGTGCATGAGGGCAATCCTTCTGCCAGCCTCCAGACTCTTTTTTAGAAACTCGTAGCCATATAAACTCACTTCTCCTTTCCATTTCCCCCTTACTTTAGGTCAAACAGCATTTTAAAGTCATGTTATTTTATGTAGACAGGGATATTCTGCTGATCCTCATTGAACCTTCCGTATAAGGTCATTTTCCAGTTGCATCATCAGTTGGTAGTTGATAGTGGTCCCTCGGTGCCAGGGAGGCTCATCCCCGGGTGTCATGTCCCACGCTGGGGGGAAGGCATTGCATTTACATGCTGAGTTTGGCTTCGAGACTGGCCACATTTGAGTAACATGAAGGCTGACAGGAGGAAATTCCCAGGCACAATGTTGCTCTAGGCCTTGTTCTTATTTTAGGCTTATCTGCTCACAAGCATAGTCATTAGCATCAGGGGCTCACTGTTGAACCCTCACTCCCTCCTGGTCCCCGCCGCTGTACCTGGGAGACTGCCGCTGCTCCCATAGGGACCACGACAGAGCACCACTGGCCAGGAACCCAGTACCCCCCCTGCTGTGGTTTTTAATTTTTGCCACTATGAGTATATCCAAACATTACCATGCACCCTGGACATATGTTCTGTACAGCTCCCTGTCAGCCATATATCACCTGTCATTGGTATCCCATACCAGTATCCCTCCATTGCCATTGTTGAACCACTCTGTGATCCAGAACTCCCTGAAATTTGAAGCCCAATATAATGTCATGGTCCCTTACTAGGGAATGACATATAGCGATAGGTTTAAAGGTTAGATAAAGAACTTGGATAAAGTTAGATAAAGAACTTAGATAAAGAATGTTGACTTGAAAAAATTCTACATCCTATCTTTTTTTTTTTTTTTTTTCCCCCTAATTATTCAGCTTCTCTTCACAGGAGTCCTAGACCACAGCAATGCATATATATAATATACAGCACTCCCATACATCCACCACAAAACATTTTTCCTTCCACAGCGATACTCTTACACCCTATCACATCATATTTACTTAACGTGATGTACAGAGTCTAAGACTTTAGCTTTCTAACAAGGTGACATCTGTGCTTACATTATGGTGCATACTTTAGGATACACAGTTCTTTACATTCTTAGTTATCCTATGTTTTACATTATGGTTTACATTATCAGTCTGTCATCTCCTATATGTTATGGTGTAATATTACATGTTTTATATCCATCCTTGTGTACTCTCAAGAAACTCCTCTCTTACCCCCCATTTACCTTGGTTCCACACATTTAACGTCCATTTTCCCTTCCACCTTGGTGCCCACAGTGACAACCAACCTCCGTTTCCTGAGGAGCCACTTCCAGAGATAGATGGAATAGTGTTCAGGGCCTAACTTGCTCAACTGCCCCAATGCCCTGGGAGCCACCCTTTCTCTCGAGGGATACAGTTCCCTCTATTTGATGGCATTAGTCCTCCCAGGATGTGGGTCCACCCCCACTCTCACTACTTGGGTTTCTACCCCATGGTGTCACCCACTCTGGCAGAATGAGCATTTAGATATTCCCCAGGAGCCCGTCCTGCATCAGACCCTCCCCTCCGAGCATTCTAAACAGGTAACCCTCTTTATTATATTTTGATATGATTTTCTCGGCATTTTACTCTCCACCAACACCTGACCCTCTCCTGTGTTCATATGCTACCCCTCCCTCCCCCCACTTTTGGGCAATGTTACCCATCTGTCCCTCCCCAGCCACCCTCAAACCCGCAAAGCCCCAACCAAAGGCAACCCCTTGCCCCCCTTTTATCTCTTCTTTGTGTTCATACTTACCACTATCTCGTCTTAAATTCCACCCCTGCAGACATCGGCTCATATCCTTCCTCCACCCTCCGATTTCCTGTAAGCCTATCGTTCAGTCTCTTGCTATCTAGGGTAGCTTGGTTATTTCATATCATTGAGGTCATGTAGTATTTGTCCTTCAATGTCTGGGTTGCTTCACTCAACATAAGGTTCTCAAGATTCATCCATGTTATCACATGTGTTTGTAGTGTGTTTGTTCTTACAGCCGAGTAGTATTCCATTGTGTGTATATACCACATTTTATTGATCCACTCATCTGTTGATGGGCATTTGGGTTGATTCCAACTTTTGGCAATAGTGAACAATGCTGCTATGAACATTGGTGTACATATATCGGTTTGTGTCCTTGTTTTCAGTTCTGCTGGGTATATACCCAGCAGTGGTATTGCTGGGTCATATGGCAAATCTATGGCTAGTTTTTTGAGAAACCGCCATACTGTCCTCCAGAATGGTTGGATCCTTCTGCATTCCCACCAGCAGTGGATGAGTGTTCCCCTTCCTTCACATCCTCTCCAGCACTTGTATTCTTCTGTTTTTTTCATAGCTGCCAATCTTATGGGTGTAAGATGGTATCTCATTGTAGTTTTGATTTGCATTTCCCTGATAGCTAGAGATTTGGAACATTTTTTCATGTGCTTTTTTGCCATTTGTATTTCTTCTTCGGAGAAGTGTCTGTTTAAGTCTTTTTCCCATTTTTTAAATGGGTTGTTTATCTTTTTATTTTCAAGATATAGAAGTTCGTTATATATGCAAGTTATAAGTTTCTTATCAGATATATGATTGCCAAATATTTTCTCCCACTGTGTGGGCTCCCTTTTTACTTTCTTGACAAACTCCTTTGAGGTGCAGAAGGCTTTAATTTTGAGGAAGTCCCATTTATCTATTAGTTCTTTTGCTGCTCGTGCTTTTGGTGAGATATTCATAAATCCATTTCCTATTACAAGGTCCTGTAGATGTTTCCCTACACTGCTTTCTAAGGTTTTTATGGTCTTGGCTCTTATATTTAGGTCTTTGATCCATCTTGAGTTGATCTTTGTATAAGGTGTGAGATGGTAATCCTCTTTCATTCTTCTACATATGGCTATCCAGTTCTCCAGACACCATTTGTTGAATAGGCCACTCTCTCCCAGTTGAGAGGGTTTGGTGGCTTTACTGAATATTATGTGGCTGTATATGTGAGGTTCTATATCAGAGCTTTCAATTCGATTCCATTGGTCTATGTGTCTCTCCTTATGCCAATACCATGCTGTTTTCACCACCGTAGCTTTGTAGTATGTTTTGAAGTCAGGTAGTGTGATTCCTCCAATTTCGTTTTTCTTTTTCAGTATGTCTTTGGCTATTCGGGGTCTCTTTCCTTTCCAAATAAATTTCATAGTTAGTTTTTCTAGTTCCTTAAAGAAGGCTGCGTTGATTTTTATTGGGATTGCATTGAATGTGTAGATCAGTTTTGGTAGGATAGACATCTTAATAATGTTCAGTCTTCCTATCCATGAACAAGGAATAGTCTTCCATTTATTCAGGTCTTCTTTGATTTCCTTGAACAATCTTGTATAGTTCTCGGTGTATAAGTTCTTTACCTCTTTAGTTAAATTTATTCCTAAGTATTTGATTTTTTTATTTACTATTGTGAATGGTATTTGTTTCTTGATTTCCTCCTGATCTTGCTCCTTATTGGTGTACAGAAATGCTACTGATTTTTGCGCATTGATCTTATAACCTGCGACTTTACTAAACTCATTTATGAGTTCTAGAATCTTCGTTGTAGATCTCTCAGGGTTTTCTATGTATAGGATCATGTCATCTGCAAATAATGAAATTTTGACTTCTTCCTTTCCAATTTGAATGCCTTTTATTTCTGGTTCTTGCCTCAGTGCTCGAGCAAGTACTTCTAAGACAATGTTAAATAGGAGCGGCGACAGTGGGCATCCTTGTCTTGTTCCTGAGTTTAGAGGGAAGGAGTCTAGGATTTCTCCATTGTAAACAATATTGGCTTTAGGTTTTTCATATATACTCTTTATCATGTTCAAAAAATTCCCTTGTATTCCAATCTTTTGGAGTGTTTTTATCAAGAAAGGGTGCTGTATTTTGTCAAATGCTTTTTCTGCATCAATAGATATAATCATGTGATTTTTTTCCTTCAATCTGTTTATATGGTGTATTACGTTGATTGATTTTCTTATGTTGAACCATCCTTGCATACCTGGGATGAATCCCACTTGGTCGTGGTGTATAATACGTTTAATGTGTTGTTGAATACGATTAGCAAGTATTTTGTTAAGTATTTTTGCATCTAGGTTCATTAGAGAAATTGGTCTGTAATTTTCCTTTCTTGTGATGTCTTTGTTTGGCTTTGGTACTAGGGTAATGTTGGCATCATAGAAGGAGTTGGGTAATGTTCTTTCTGTTTTGATTTTTTGGAATAGTTTCAGCAGGATTGGTGTCAGTTCTTTCCGGAATGTTTTGTAGAATTCACCTGTGAAGCCATCTGGCCCTGGGCTCTTCTTAGTTGGGAGATTTTTAATAACTGATTCTATCTCTCTGCTTGTGATTGGTTTGTTAAGATCATCAATTTCTTCTTTTGTCAATATGGGCTCCTTATGTGTTTCTAGGAATTTGTCCATTTCCTCTAGATTGTCATTTTTGTTGGAATATAGTTTTTCAAAATATCCTCTTATGATAGTCTTTATTTCTGTGGGGTCAGTGGTGATATCGCCTTTCTCATTTCTTATTTTGTGTATTTGCATCTTCTCTCTTTTTTTCTTTGTTAGTGTTGCTAAAGGTTAGTCAATTTTGTTAATCTTCTCAAAAAACCAGCTCTTGGTCTTGTTTATCTGTTCAAGTGCTTTCTTATTTTCTATTTCATTTAGTTCTGCTCTTATCTTTGTTATTTCCTTCCTTCTTCTTCCTGTTGGGTTACTTTGTTGTTGTTTTTCTAATTCCTTCAAATGTGCAGTTAGTTCTTCAATTTTTGCTCTTTCTTCTTTTTTGATATATGAATTTATGGCTATAAACTTCCCTCTCAGTACTGCTTTTGCTGCATCCCATAAATTTTGGTATGTTGTGTTATCATTATCATTTGTTTCAAGGTAGTCATTGATTTCTTTTGAGATTTCCTCTTTGACCCACTGTTTTTCTAAGAGTGTGCTGTTTAATTTCCAAATCGTGTTGTGAAATCTGGGCTTCTGTCCCTTGCAAATCTCCAGCTTGACTCCACTGTGGTCAGAGATAATGTTTTGTATGATTTCAATCTTTCTGAATTCGTTCAGCCTTTCTTTGTGGCCTAGCATATGATCTATCTTGGAGAATGATCCATGTGCGCTTGAGAAAAATGTATATCCTGCTGTGTTTGGGTGTAGCGATCTATATATGTCTATTAGATCCAGCTCCTCTAATATACTATTCAGATGCTTTGTTTCTTTGGTGATTCTCTTTTGAGATGTTCTGTCCAGAGTTGATAGTGGTGTATTAAAATCCCCCACTATAATTGTAGATGTATCTATTCTTTCACTTAGTTTTTCCAGCATTTGCCTGACGTATTTAGAGGCACCCTTGGTAGGGGCATAGATATTTATGATTGTTCGATCTTCTTGACAGATTTTCCCTTTCACTAAAATGTAGTATCCTTCTTTGTCTCTCACAATTGTTTCACATTTAAAGTCTATTTTGTCTGATATTAATATAGCTACTCCTGCCTTTTTTTGGTTATTGTTGGCTTGTATGATTGTTTTCCAGCCATTCACTTTCAATCTCCATGCGTCTCTGGGTCTAAGATGTGTCTCTTGTAGACAGCATATGGATGGGTCATATTTCCTTATCCAATGTCCCAGTCTGAATCTTTTGATAGGTGAGTTTAATCCGTTGACATTCAGTGTTATTACTATCAAGGAATTATTTGTGTTAGCCATATTTTGATTGGATTTGTGTTTGTCATATTTTGTTTGTATATATATTTTTTTGTCTTTTTTGTTGTTGTTGTTGGTCTTATATTCTCCTCCAACTCTGCCTTTCCTGTTTTTTCCTTTCATCCTGCAGAACTCCCTTTAGAATTTCTTGAAGGGGAGGTTTCTTGTTGGTATTCTCTTTCAGTTTCTGTTTGTCTACGAATATTTTGAACTCTCCATCATGTTTGAATGCTAGTTTAGCTGGATAGAGTATTCTTGGTTGGAAATTTTTTTCCTTTAGTACCTTGACTATATCATACCACTGCCTTCTTGCCTCCATGGTTTCAGAAGAGAAATCAGCAGTTAATCTAATTGAGCTTCCCTTGTATGTGATGGTTTTCTTTTCTCTTGCTGCTTTTAGGATTTTCTCTTTGTCTTGAGCATTGGATAATTTGACAAGTATATGTCTTGGGGTGGGCCTGTTGGGGTTTATGACTAGTGGAGTGCGCTGTGCTTTTTGGATATGCACATCTGTCTCTTTCAGTAGATTTGGGAAGTTTTCAGCCATTATTTCCTGCAACACTCCTTCTGACCCCTTTCCCTTCTCTTCACCTTCTGGAATGCCTATAATATGTATGTTTGAGCGTTTTGCATTGTCATTCAGGTCCCTAAATCCTAACTGGATTTTTTCTATCTTCTTATTGACCCCTTCTACTATCTGTTTGATTTCTGATGTACTGTCTTCCACATCACTAATTCTCTGCTCTGTCTCTTCTAGTCTGCCGATATTTGCTGCAAGTGTATTTTTGATTTCTTGAACTGTGGTGTTCATTCCCATCATATCTGTTATGTTTTTGCATATGTCTGCAATTTCCCCTCCAAGTGATGTCTTCATGTTGTTAACCTCTTTCATTACTTCGTCAAATTTGTCGGTGATAAGTGTTCTGAGATCTTTCATTGCTTGTGCCAAGTTTTGCTCACCTTCGTGATTATTGGTTTGTTGATTGGATTCAGCCATGTTTTCCTGATTACTGGTTTGGTTTGTAGATTTTTGTTGCTTTCTGGTCATCTCTTTATTTTGACGGATTTAATCAGTTCCTTAGCTTCTTTGTCTGCTCTTGGAGGTTAATTAGCTGTTATTTTTGCATAGGTGTTATATCTTCTCTTTGTCACTTTTTTCTTCTTATTCTAGTTACTTGTTGTTGGTTAAGTTCACTTTAAAGGAAAGTATTAGTGTTGGGGAAAGGCAATTGTGTAAGCAAGGGAAAAGTGTAAAGTAATATTGGTGATATATGTTAACAAAGCAAGAATATGAGATCTGGGAGGATGGAGGTTAGATTCATGTAAATTGTGTAGAGTTATAGCAGTAGGTAGAGTACCTATTATGAGGTAGATGATTGAATATGGGAGGAATATGGTATGAGCTAAAAAGCTATTGATTTCGTGAGAGAGGGAAAGAGAAAAGAAAGGTAATAGTTTCAAGAGTGGATAACAGACAGAAAACAAAACATAGGTATTAGAAATTAAGACTTAGAACCTTTTGTGGATCGAAGAAAGGGAGGTGGGAGGTGAAATATAGGAGAGCCAGTAGATGGTGGCGGATATCAAGATGTAGGGGAAAGAGGATAGTGTAGGTAGCCTAAATCAGTTCACACAGAAATGAGGCAGTGAAGGATGAGAAAACCCAGCGAATGTGAGGTGTTTCCTGCCGCACCTATTGTATAATTGAGTTAAAATAAACTAAGTAGAATATGAGGGACAAGAGGGAGAGAGACAACAGAATAAAAAGGGAAAAAAAAGAAAGAAAAAAAAAGGGGGGGGGGGAAGGGACGAGAGGAAGAAAGGAAAAGAGTGTGGCCAGGGGTGGGGAACAGGTAGGGGAAAGAAAAAAAAAAAACAAAAACAAAACAGCTATACACGAACCAGAATTAAAACACCCACTACACAGCACCTACCACAAAAAAAAAAAAACCCTTAAATAACTGAGTAAAAAAAGACTTTGGGGGATATGCTGTGAGAGAAGACTAGGGGATAATGCGGTGTTAGCAATCAGGAAATTGAAAAAAGTAAAGAATAAGTCAAAATGAAAATAAAAACAAAACAAAATGAAATGATAAAGAAAAAATGCCAACGTTGAAGGCTAGGGCATTTAAGGACCTCAGATGGACCTCAGTGCGTGATGGATTCAGGGATGGAAAGTCTGAGATATTGAGGACTCAAGAGGTGTGAGTCTCTGTAGTGTGGGCCACCAGAATTTAGGGAATTCAGACCTGGCAGCCTCCAATCTCGTCAACAGGAAGCCTGGGTGGCTCCAGAAATTACAATGAGGAAAGAGAGACAGAGACAGAAAAAGGAGTGAGAGAACTTATATTCATGAGCTGCAAATTCATTGTTGGCAAAGAGCTAGGCATTTGATTATGTTAGCCTCTTAATTTAATTTTTGTAAATTTTATACATATGCATGCTTTCAAAGTAAAAAAATAGAAGTTTCCTGCCCCTCCCTACCTCTGATTCCTACTCCTCAGAACAACCACTTTGCCTTACTTTGGAATTTACGTTCCCAAGTGTAACGGAGTTAGGCCCATTTATAGGTTCTCTACACATGGCTCTTCTGCCTTTTTTATTTGAACCTATACTTAGCACTATACTTCATAAATATATGTTCCAGAGACTTAAATCTTTGGTCTCTTCAAGTGCAGGTTGATCCCTGAATTTCGGCAGAGTTACAACACCTACCCTCTAGTTCATAGTCATCACCCAGTACAACCAACACGGAAATGGTGATGGACAATGCCCATCACAAGGAACGGAGAGTGTCTGCAACTGCAAGCAAGATAGCATCATCCATCTGCTGCATGGGAGATAAACCCCCTCTCAGTTTGAAGCAGAGTAGGCATCACCATCCCAAAGTCCTCAAGATTGGGGAATGAACAGTAGACTAAAGTAGACTTATTCTTCTTCTATAAACTTATTATTATTCCAGCAATGGAAAGACTCTTATCATTGATATCAAGGCAGTGGCCACCAGAGGTTCTGAGGGATGAGAGAGGGAAGAATAAGGGGCAATATGCATGCATTTTCAGGACATTGGGTTTGTCCTGCTTGACACTGCAGCGATGGATACAGGTCATCGTATATTTTGTCATAACTTACAAAATTGTGTGATACAGAGCGTAAACTATAATGTAAACTATAGCCTATGGTTAGCATCAATTCTTCAATATGTGTTAATCAAGTATAACAAATGTACCACACTAAAGAAAGACATCGATGTGGGAAAGTGTGGAAGGGGGAGGAAGTGTCGCATATGGTAATCCTTTATATAATTTTTTGTAACATTTATGCAATCTAAAGCTTCTTTAAAAACAAAAGAAAATTAATTTTAAAAAAAGTAACAGCCACTTTAATAATTATAGCTGTTTCTTTTGTATTTACTTCCATATAGACAAACAGTAAGATTATGCTGTTATCTCTTGATTTAGATTTATCACTTTTATATGTCATCCACTGACTTTCTTATATGGAAGGTGAACATTTAGCTTTACTACATATACCCCATACTCACATTCAGACACAAAACCTTCTCTATTCTTGATCATAAAAATTTATATTATGAGATGTTTAAGAGGCATATTTAGGTTTGCATTATTATTAAGTAAATATAATCAACTGAAATATATAGGGATCTATGATCTATATATAAATCTATATAGATCATAGAAATGATCTATGATCATTCTCTTTCTGTGTGAATTTTCTTCTTCCCTGGAGTAAATAATTGTTTTTCCTAGATTTTATGTACCTTACTTTCCACCAGAAATATAAATAACATTTCAAAAAAAGCTTGTTTCTTTTTTCCCTTTGAGACTTCCCTCCTGGTACTCTCTGTGCACTTTATCTACTCTAGACTCCTGATGCTGTAGGATTCTTCACAGCTGTCGTCCTTCAACAGTATTCAAGGAATTTCCTCATTCTTTCATGGTCTATACCCTCTTCTGTGTTGTATCTCTTTGTTTTAACTCATTTGTGGGAACATACCTTTCTCTTTGGTTTTTCCCTCATTTAGTGGTGCTTCTCTTCCAGTAGCTTCCTTTGAAAGAGTTAATGGGAGATCGATCTTTAGAGGTCTTTGAAGCACTTCAATGACTTTTCACACCCTTACAATTTTTTTTACATATTTTGATGTAAAATTCTGGGTTGGAGTATTTTGACAGGAAAGTTTATCACTGGACAAGTAGAATGCCTAGCCACAGAACCTCTATTTTTTAGTGCCTCATTCTTACTTCTAGATGGATGGGTGTAGGGATATAAACTAGGATTATCAAACATAAATTGAAGTTCACCAGGGTCTTATTTTGTTCCGTAAGTAGCCCTGCATTTAGTTTCCTGCTTTTAGCATGGTACCTCTGTGGAGAGATAGGTCTAGGATCTTTGGATTTTCCTGATTTAATTCCACCAGGGTATAATCTCCAGTATTCTGCCGAATTAGGAAAGTGGTGCCTGGTTAGACAGGTTGGGAAGTGGGATCCAGTAGACTAAGTGTTCTTCAGGTAGATTTTCAACCAACCCTCTTTTTCCCCCCTCACACTCCCATCCCTATTTAGGAAGTACCTAACACCTCTACTTCCTGAACCTATCTGGGTTCTACAGCATTAATCATCTTGATTCTTATCTTCATCTAGAAACTACTAAATTCCTCCCATCTGCTTTGTCAGGAGACATTCAACTACTTTAAAATTTCAAAATATTGTTGCTATATTGCCTCAGTAACTATCTTTTCTTCTGCATTCTATGTTTAGGTGTTTTTGTTATTTTACTAATATTTAAGTGGGATATTATAAGGAAACAGTGGTAAATGCAGTCACTTAACATGATATATTTAGTCAAAAAATTGTCTGCTGATATCTATGTCTATATCTATCTATGTATTTATACATATATATAATATATCTCTTTGTCTCTATTGGTAGAAAGATGAAGTCCACATTAGCCAGCTTCAAGAATGGCTGGCTTCAACTACACTGGTGTTAGACACATATTCTTCCATTTGCTGGGCATTCCAGGCTGAGAAGATCTACACGTGTGGATTTCCATTCTATTCTTCATATCCTACATCTTTGCCCTCCTTGGGAATATTCTGCTTATTTTCATATCCTCACTATGGGCAGCCTCCTTGTACCCATGTACCACTTTCTATGTTGGCAGGAGTTGACATCTTTGCCACTACCACAGAACTCAAGCCTTTGAATATTTTCTGGTACAATTATAGGGAAATTTCTCTTAATGGCTGAATTGCCCAGCTCTGCTTTCAGCATTCTCCCTTCATTTCTGAGTCAGGCATATAGCAAATTATGCATTTGATGCCGACATTGCAATATATCATCCAATGAAACACACCATGATTCTCACTCCCTGGTGTCGCTCTATATTTGAGAGCACACTGTAAAATATTCCCCATGATATTTCTTTTGATGAGGTTTACTTTGCAGAAATAACATCCATCCACTTACTTTCTGTGAACACATTGGTTTGGCTAAGGTTTCCTGTGATGACATCCACATAAATATCTGGTATGGGTTTTATGTGTTAATGTCAACAGTAATCTTAGATGTCCTCGTTTTTGCTTCTATGTTCTGATTCTCCATACTCTCTTCTATATCCCTTCCCAAGAGGTTTGCCGCAAAGCTATCAACACATGCAATTCCCATGTCTGTCATCATTTTCTTTTGTGAGCCTGGAATTTTCTCAATTCTCACTCAGTACTTTGCACACCACATCCCAATACATGTCCATATGCTCCTGGCCAATGCCAGCATGCTTGCTTTAACCATGCTAAATCTTATCTTATGGAGTAAGACTAAGCAGATATGAGACTCAGCAGTGTTATCTCCAAAGCAGAAATGACTTTGGGGATGGCAGAAACTGATTTCTCAGAAATTTTAGGCATTTGTATACCTTCTTTGGTGATATGTGTATTGAAGTCTCTTTGTCCATTTATAATTGGGTTGTTTGTGTTTTTGTGGTTGAGATGAAGGGTTTTTTTTATATGTTCTAGGTATTAAACCCTTACTGGATATTTGATTTTCAAATATTTTCCTCATTTGTGTAAGTTGTTACTTTAGTTCCAGTAAGATGCAAATTTTTAAAAAAAGTTTTGGTGAGACCTCATTTACCTACTTTTTCTTTTGTTGATTTTGCTTTTGGTGTAAAGTCCTAGAAACCATTGCCTAACACAAGGTCCCTACATTTTCATCTAGGAATTATAGCTTTTATTTTTATATTTTGGTCTTTGATCCATTTTGAATTTATTTTTGTATATTGTATGAAGCAGGCTCTCACCTTCCTTCTTTTTATATGATCACCCTTTTTTGCTACACCATTTATTTAAGAGTTATTTTTCCTTATTAAGTGGTCTTTGCCTCTTCTCAAAAATCTGATGATAAGGGTGGGAGGGGCAAGACAGTAGCAGAATTAAGGAGCTCCAAGAGTAGGCTTGTCCTACAGTGTAGTTAATACTCATCCAGAGCTATTTAAATTACCTGTTTGGGGAGGCCCAGAAAACCAGAAGATAATTCTGCAGCATCCTTGAAAGAATGGAAGGAAACTTCCCATCTGCAGTAAAGATTCATGAGTAGAGCACTCCATACCATGGAGACTGGTGCCCATCCCCTGCTGGTGGTGCAAGCTGTCTTGGAAGATATTCCCTTGCTATAGTTGAACACTCTGTTTCTCAAAAAAATGGGAGAGGAAGAGACAGTTGGGCACAGACTTCAGCTACTGATTAATAAACTGGCTAAAGTCTAATCTTAAGAATAGCTGAAGTTTGAACCTGTGCAAATCAGAAAGAGGTTGGTAGCCTCCATTTTAACACCATCCCTAAGCATGAGGGGACATGGGACAGACTGAAAATCACAGTGATGGTAGGGACTGGTTTCTTTCCATTCAGATCAGATTGCCACCCTATTCTAGGCTCCAACCCCATCTCTGGCAGGGATGACCTGGATGTACCTGCGCCAGCTTCTCTGGGCAATTTTCAGCCCTTTCTGTCCACACAGACTGGATTGTTGGACACCTGTGGCTCTATCCCCACCCCTGATAGGACCAGTTAGGGTGGCATTTCCTCAACCTTTCTAGACAATTGAAGGTGCTTTTGGCCTTCATGGACTAGATTCTTGGGCACTTCTGCGGTTCCATTCCTGCCCCTGAAGGGGCAGAAGGGACAGTGCTCTCTCAGCTTCTCAGTACAACTGTAGCCACCGTTGGCCTGATAGACTACACTGTTGGACACATCTCTGACTCTAACCCCTTCCTGATAGGGCAGGAGGATGGATAGTGTGTCTTGAGTTCCTCTGGGCAACTGCAGTCACTTTCAGCCCACATAGACTAGGTTGTTGGGCAAACCTGTGGGTTCATCCCTGGCCCTGACAGGGCAAGAGAGACAGAGGTTTCCTGAGCCTTTCCAGGCAACTGCAACCATTTTCAGCCCACATGGGCTAGACTGTAGGACACATCTCTGGCACCATCTCTGCACCAACAGGGAGGAGGAGGTATAATGCTCTTTCAGCATCTCTGGGCAACTGCAGTTACTTTAGGCCCCCTCAAACTAGATAAGTGGGCACAGCAGTGGCTCCATTCTGCCCATAACAGGGCAGGAGGAAGAATAGTGCTCCCTTAGCCATTCCAGACAACTGCAGTCCCTTTAAGCATGCATGAACTAGATTGTTTGACACATCTGTGGCTCCAATCCTGCCCCTGAGAGAGCAGAAGGAGGGATAATGCTCCTTCACTATCTACTCTCTGGGCAACTATAGTCACTTCTGGCCTGCTCAGACTAGATTATTGAGTGCTCCTGAAGCTCCTGAAGCTAGTGCTTCATAATGCCACCTGCACAACTGCAGTCAGTTTTTACCTGCACAACTTTGTTTGCTACCCACACCAAGCAGGGGAGGAAGGAGCTTGGAGCTTCGTCAGTCTCTCTATACAACTACAGACAGTAGTGGCCTGCACAGCTTGGATTACTGCACATGGATGTGGCTCTTTCCCTACCACTGGCAGGGGAGATAAGTGGGAGAAATTTCATCAGTTCCTGGGGCAACATGGGCAGCTTAAGCATCCATGGCTTACAGTACCAATTACAGCCTCAGCTCCTAGCCCACAGCCATCAAAATAAAAAGGGCAAGACAGAGATGAAAAAGAGCTGAAAAAATTCAGAGTGGCTAAACATGAGCCAAGATAAATTTCAAATTAAGTTAAAACAAAGTATCAAAGAGGAGCTATAGCACAAAGTCAATCAGATAGAAAGTCCTAGGCTAAAGAGAGAGACAGTGACCAGAGTTAATACATCTAGTAAATAAGATGCCAAGACACCAACAAAAAAATTACAATCCATACCATAAAACAGGAAGATATGGTCCAGTAAAAGGAACAAACTAAGCCCCCAGATAACATAAAGAAGTTGAGACAACTTATCAGAAATGTTCATCCAAAACTCCTTAATAAATTCAGTGAGATGCATAAAGAGATTGATTTGAAGAGGTTGAAGAGAGGATAAGTGAGCTTGAAGGCATGGCCTATGAAAGCAAACATATAAAAACCAGATAAAGACAAGAATGGGGAAAAAATGAAAAGGGTCTTAGAGAACTAAATGATGACAAAAGACACACAAACATTTGAGTCATGGGTATCCCAGAAGAAGAAGAGAAGGGAAAAGAGGCAGAAGATATATTTGAGGAAATAATGGTAGAAAATTTCCCAACCTTATTGAAGGGCATAGATATTCATGTCCAGGAAGCACAACATATTCCCATCCAAATAAGTCTGAACAGACCTACTCTGAGACACATCCTGATCAGAATGCCAAATGCTAAAGATAAGGAGAATATTAAGAGTAGCAACAGAGAACTCTGCATCACATACAAGGGATGCCCAATAAAATTAACTGCTAATTACTCATTACAAACCACGGAGGCAAGAAGGCCGGGGTTTGGTCTATTTAAGATACTGCAAGAGAAAAATTGCCAGATAGGAATCTTACATCCAGCAAGACTGTCTTTCAAAAATGAGGGTGAGTCAATGGTCAAAATGGGCAAAGTAAGAGCTGTCTTTACAGTAATAACATTGAATGTTAATGGATTAAATTACCCTATCAGAACATAGACTGGTGGAATAGATTAAGAAAATATAAGCCATCTATATGTTGTCTACAAAAGACACTCACCTTAGATCCAAGGATACAAACAGATTGAAAGTGAGAGGCTGGAAAAAGATTTCCATGAGTGCAGTAACAACAACAACAGCAGCAACAAAAACTGGAGTAGCTATACATATATCAGATGAAATAGACTTTAAAAGGAAAGCTGTTATTAGAGACAAAGAAGGACATTTTATATTAATAAAAGTGGCAATTCACCAGGAAGAAATAATGATTATAAATATATATGTATATGGACATAATCAAGATGCCCCAAATTACATGAGGCACACATTGGCAAAACTGAGGGGAGCAATAGATATCTCTACAATAATAGCTGAAGATTTCAATACAACACTCTCATCAAAGGATAGAACATATGGGCAGGAGATCATTAATGAAACAGAAAGGTTGAATAATACGATAAATGAAATAGACTTAACAAACATATACAGAATATTGTTCCACAAAGAGCAAGATATACATTCTTTTCAAGTACTTATGGAACTTTTTCCAGGATAAATAATATTTGGTCACAAAGCTGATCTCAATAAATTTAAAAAGATTCATATTATACAAAGCACTTTCTCAGATCATAATGGAATAAAGATGGAAATACATATCAAGCAGAAATAGGGAGAAGCACCACATATATGGAGATTAAAAAAACACTGAAACAATCAATGGATGAAGGAGAAAATTGCCAGAGAAATCAATTATTATCTCAAGATGAATGAAAATCAGAACACAACTTCTGAGAATATGGTATGCAGTGAAGGCAGTGATAATAGGGAAATTTTTAGCCTTGAGTGCTAAGTTTAAAAAGAAAACAGAGCTAAAAGTAATGACCTAACTACACAGCTGGAGGAACTAGAAAAAGGTGAGCTATTCCCAAAGTGAGCAGAGGGAATGAAACAACAAAGATTAGAGCAGAAATAAATGAAATTGGGAATAAAACCACATTAGAATGAATTAAAAAACCAAAAGTACATTGAGTAGATTAATGAAACTGACAAAACCTTACAATGACTAAGAAAGAAAAAAGAGAGAAGATGCTAATAAATAAAATTAGAAATGAGAGAGGTGATATCAACACTGACCAGGCAGAAATAAAGAGAATAGTTTGAAAAATTGTATGCCAACAAGATGGAGAATTTAGAAGAAATGGACACATTTCTAGAAACAAATGAGCAGCACCAATTGAGAAAAGAACAACTACCAGAATTCAAGAGATAATTATAAATAGTGAGATTGAATTAGTCATCAAAACCTCCCAACTTATCTGCCCAGGATAAGATGGTGTTACAAGTGAATTCTACCAGTCTGGAAAGAACTAATATCAATCCTGTGCAAACTCCTTCAAAAAATTGAAGAGTAGGGAATATTACCAAATAATGCCAACATCACCCTAATACAACATCTACTTATTGACACTAAAAGAAAAGAAAACTACAGACCAATCTCTCTAATGTACTTAGGTGCAAAAGTACTCAACAAAGTTTTTGCTCATCAAATCCAACAACACATCAAATGAATGATATACCTTGATCAAGTGGGTTTTATTCCAGTCTTGCAAAGATGTTTCTACATAAGAAAATCAATTAATGTAATACATCATATTAACAGATTGAAGGAAAAAAAGGACACAATCATCTCTATCAACACAGAAAATGCATTTGACAAAATGCAGCATCATTTCTTGATGAAAAACACTTCAAAGGATAGGGTTAGAAAGAAAATTCCTCATTATGACAAAGGGAAAAATTAAGAAATCCACAGATAACATTATACCCAATGGAGAAAGGCTAAAGACCTTCCCCCTAAGAACTGTAGCAAGACAAAAATGCCCACTGTCACATTCTTATTAACATTATATTAGAAGTACTTGCTTGAGCACTTAGGGAAGAAAAAGAAATAAAAGGCATACAAACTGGGAAAGAACATGTAAAATTTCACTATTTGCAGATGACACAATTCTATACATAGTAAGTCCCAAAAAATCTAAAACAAAACGATAAACAAGTTCAGTAAAGTGGTGGAATATAAGATCGATACACAAAAATCAGTAGTGTTCCTGTACACTAATAATGAGCAATCAGAGGAGGAAATCAAGACAACAATTCCACTTAAAATAGCAATTAAACCAGCAAATATTCAAGAATAAACCTAACTAAGGTATAAAGGTCTTATACACAGAAAACTATACCACACTACTAAAGGAAACCAAAGAAGACATAAATAAATGGAAAAATCTTCCATTTTCATGGATTGAAAGACTAAATATCATTAAAATGTCTATCCTATCCAAACTGATTTAGAAATTCAATGCAATCGCAATAAAAGCTCCAACAGCATTTTTTTACTGAACAGGAAAAGCAAATTATGAAACCTGAATAGCCAATATTCAGGGGGGCCTGAATAGCCAAAAACATCTAAAAAAGAAAAATGAAATTTGGGGAATTGTACTACCTACCTTTAAAACATACAACAAAGCTACAGTGGTCAAAACTGCATGTTATTGGCACCAGTATGTACATTTGACCAATGGAAACAAATTGAGAGTTCAGATATAGATCTATGCATATAAGGTCAACTGATATCCAACAAGGCCACCAAGCCCACTCAGCTGGGAAAGAATAGTCTCTTCAACAAATGGTGTTGGGAGAACTGGATCTCCATATCCAAAGGACTAAAAGAGAATCACCATCTCTTACCCATTCAAAAATTGACTCAAGATGTTTCAAAGACCTAAATATAAAAGCTAAGACTATAAAGCTCCTAGAAGATAATGAGGGAGGCATGTACGAAATTTGTAGTAGGAAATGGTTTCAAAAACTTTACACCCAAAGCATGAAGATGAAAGAAAAAATAGATAGATGGGGTCTCCTCAAAATTAAAAATTTTTGTGCTTCAAAGGAGTTTGTCAAGGACGTGAAAAGGCAACCTACTCATTGGTAGAATATATTTGATAATCACTTATCTGATAAGTGTCTAATATCCAGCATATAAAAAGAAATCTTACATCTTGAAAATAAAAAGACAACTCATTTAAATAATGGGCAAGGGAAGTGGACTTGGCCCAGTGGATAGGGCATCCCCCTACCACATGGGAGTCCGTGGTTCAAACCCCGGGCCTCCTTGACCCGTGTGGAGCTGGCCCATGGGCAGTGCTGATGCACACAAGGAGTGCCGTGCCACACAGGGGGTGTCCCCTGCATAAGGGAGCCCCACGTGCAAGGAGTGCGCCCCATAAGGAGAGCCACCCAGTGCAAAAGAAAGTGCAGCCTGCCCAAGAATGGTGCCGCACACATGGAGAGCTAACACAACAAGATGACGCAACAAGAAGAAACACAGATTCCTCGTGCCGCTGATAAGGATAGAAGCGGTCACAGAAGAACACACAGCGAACGGACACAGAGAGCAGGCAACTGGGGGTGGGGGGCGAAGGGGAGAGAAATAAATAAAAAATAAATCTTAAAAAAAAATAAACAATGGGCCAGATATTTGAATAGACATTTTTCCAAAGAGGATATACAAATGGCTAAAGAGCGTATGAATAGATGCCTGACATTACTAGCTATTAGAGAAATTCAAATCAGAACTACAATGAGGAATCATCTTACACCCATTAGATTGGCAGCTATTAAAAAAACAGAGAACTACAAGTGTGGAGAGGGTGTTGTTAAATAGAAACACTCATTCACAGGGGGTGGGAATGCAGAAATATGCAGCCACGATGGAGGATGGTTTGCTTGTTCCTCAGGAAGCCATGTATAGAATTGCCATACGATCTGGCAATCCAAATACTAGAAATATACCCAGAATAATTGAAAGCAGGGATGTGAAAAGATATATGCACACCAACATCACGGCATTATTCACAATTGCCAAAATTGGAAGTAAACCTAGTGTCCATTATTGGATGAATGGGTGAACAAAATGAGGTATATACATACAATGGAATATTACTCAGCTGTAAGAAGAAATGAAGTATTTACCCATATGGCAACATGGATGAATCTCAAAGACTTTGCGTTGAGTGAAGTAAACCAGTCACTAAAGGGCACATATAGCACCAGCTAACTGATGTGAGTTAAGGTTACTAAACAGACTCACAAAGGTAGAGACTGGAAGATAGGTTTCCAGGAGATAGAAAGGAAGTACAGAGTGTTGTTCCAATGCTCAAACCTGGCAGAATATATGATAAGGTGGATGGGGTCATTTGGCAGTAGATGGGGGTGATAGTGGTGTAATGATGGGAGTGTGGTTGGCGATGCTGGAGTGTGAGTGTGAGCAGTGTTGGGAGTGGGTGTTTTGGGCTATTCATGGAGTTGTAGGGAGGATTGGAAGAAGGAACAGGTGATCTCCAGTGAGGCTGAGAACTGTGGCTGAGAATACAATTGTGGGAGTGTTTTTTTTTGGCAGATATTGGTGGGGAGAGTCACTGGTACGGTGTGTTGGTGGCGGGAGGATGTGTGAGTAAGGGTACAACTGGGACATCATTTTATGGAAAATGAATGTATTCATGTGGTCATAGGGTGTTATCTCAGTGGGCACAGACCCACACAAGAACCAACAAAATATTAAATTCTCATCCTAGGGAGTCCTTCTACATTCTCTAATAGAGTGTCAAGAATCTCTAGAGTGTTATGGCCATGGCCGATGGGGTTAACTACCAGGGCAGATGGCCCCTCTTTGGAAATGGTGTTTATGTGTGATGAATCTGGACTCAGATGGGATTTCCCTTCATAAGACTTTCATGCTAATGTGCTGGAGGTGCAGTTAACGTTGGGATTTAAGATATATTTAGGGGATTTGAATCTCTGGACTGACAATGTGATAGCCAGGTCCTGAACCTCAACAGACTCCAGCACCTACAATCTGATTTATTGGACTTACCACACTCAGCTAAGATGGAGTTGAAGAAGGACAATCACCACACCATGGAGCCTAGAGTGATTACAACTGAAAATGGGAGGATTGCATCCAGCATCCATGTGGAATTTGAGCCTCCTCTTGACATAGAGGTGCAATGGACACAACCAATCCAATGTCCACATAGAAGAGGTGGTATTGGATTGAGAAAAGTGGACATGGTGGACGATGGGTATGGGGAAAGGCAGGAAGAGATGAGAGGTGGAGGTGTCTTTGGGACATGGAGCTGCCCTGGATGGTGCTTCAGAGGCAATCACCGGACATTGTAAATCCTCACAGGGCCCACTGGATGGAATGGAGGAGAGTATGGGCCATGATGTGGACCATTGACTATGAGGTGCAGAGGTGCCCAAAGATGTACTTACCAAATCCAATGGATGTGTCATGATGATGGGAACGAGTGTTGTTGGGGGGGGAGAGGGGGGGTGGGGGAGCGGGGTTGAATGGGACCTCACATATATATTTTTGATGTAATATTATTACAAAGTCAATAAAAAAAAAAAGGAAAAAAAAAAAAAAAGAATCTCTAGAGTACATAGGCAGTGCCTAATAAAAGAAAACAGACCAATATTCCATAGAAGCAGGTGTGCTCTATCCCACATAACTCCAACCCCTAATGCCCAGCACAAGTAAACTTCCCCTGCCATATTTATCAAAAGACCATTGTAGTTTTAACCAAAAACATACAAATCCCCAGAGTTCACCTGTTCCTTTCTCCAACCCTTCATTCATTTCCATGGATAATCAAACCCAACCCCTGTACCCTACTCCCCCTACTCCCCAGCATGGTTGACCCACTCACATCTGTGCACCAACATGACCCCCATCTACTGCCCAACCACCCCCTTCCACCTTATCATAGGTTTTGACCATATTGAGCATTGGCTCACTACACTGTACTTTCTGTCCCTCTGATAATATCTCTTCCAGACTCCAGCTCTGTGAGCCTGCTCAATTTGCTTAAGTCATATCAGTGAGATCATGTAATATTTGTCTTTCAGTGATTGGCTGAATTCACTCAACATAAGGTCTTCAAGATTTATCCATGTTGTCCCATGTGTTAATACTGCATTCCTTCTTACAGCTGAGTAGTATTCCATTATATGTATATACCAGAATTAGCTTATCCATTCAATTGATATCTTAATAATACTGGATCTTTCAATCCATGAACATGATATAGCATCTCCATGTATTTAAATTCCTTGATTTATTTCTCTCTGCAATGTTTTATGTTTCATTGTAGAGGTCTTAGACATCTTATGTTAATATTATTCTTTTTTTTAAAAGATTTATTTATTTATTTATTTCTCTCCTCTTCCCCTTCCCCCGTTGTCTGCTCTCTGTGTCCTTTCAGCCCATTCACTGTGTATTCTTCTGTGACCGCGTCTGTCCTTATCAGCGGCACCAGGAACCTGTGTTTCTTTTTGTTGTGTCATCTTATTGTGTCAGCTCTCCATGTGTGTGACACCAGTCCTGGGCAGGCTGCACTTTCTTTTGTGCTGGGCAGCTCTCCTCACGGGGTGCACCCCTTGCACGTGGGGCTCCCCTATGCAGGAGACACCCTGCGTGGCAAGGCACTCCTTGCGTGCATCAGCACTGCACGTGGGCCAGCTCCACATGGGTCAAGGAGGCCCAGGGTTTGAATGGCAGACCTCCCATGGGGTAGGCGGACGCCATATCCATTGGGCCAAGTCAGCTTCCCAATATTATTCTTACATATGTGATTTTTTGATGTTTTTGCAAAATTGTTTTATACTTTGCTTCCAATTTTTTATAATTATACACTCACACAGCTGTTTTTTGTATATTAACCTTACATACTCCAATCTTGATAATTTCAGAGTAGTTCTAGTGACTTTTTTTAGTAGATTCACTAAATATTCAGCATAAACAATCTAATATCTTAAAATAGAGATAAATATATTTCCCCTTTCCATTCTATATCTTTATTGTTTTTATTGACTTACTGTACTCACCAAAGTCTCCATTTTAATGTAGATATTAGCTGAATGTTTTTTGTAGATGAGCCTTATCAGTTTGAGTAAGCTCTACTCATTTCTAGTTTCTAAGAGTTTTATCAGGAATGAGTATATAATTTTTTCATATTTCTTTTCTCAAGTTATTGATATTATTATATGATTTATTTTTTCTTTACTTATATAGTTTGTTAGTACCAAGCAGTCATTTGGAGATATGAAATGGATAAAAAAACCTTGAATTAGAACTTTAAGAACTAAGAACAAAAATGTAGGGAAAATAGGAAGATATAAAAGAAGAATAGATGTAAAATAGGTTAAAATTTGAACAAAACAAATCTTCTCAAACTTGACTAAATTAGAGGGTCCCACTGGAGTATAGATTAAACTGAACTCTTAAGTTTCTTGAAGAAAAGCATGAATAACATCAAAGAATGAGAAGGAAATAAATCAAAAAAGAAATGGGGGCAGCAAAAAAGTGATTGAAATTAAAGCTAGGCAAAGAAGATCCAATATCAGTATAATTTTAATTTCTGAAGAAAAAAAGAAAAGAGTGGATCAGAAGTAATATTCAAAATTATAATCCAAAGGAGTGACAGCATCATAATGGCAGTATAAGATGTGTTGGTGATCATTCACTTTTGGAAAGAACATATAAATTTATAAAAAAGTCAGAATGAACTTTCTAAAACTCTGGAAGATGATTGAGACTAGAGAACAATGTACTGTATTTTTAGTGTGAAAAAATATTTAAAAATGGTAGGAGAGTGATGGGACAGATTAACTTGTCATGGCCCTTCCCAACTCCAAGATGCATGTGGCAGTTTGTGTCACTCATGGTGGTAGCTTTGTAGCCTGGGCACTATCATGCCTGATTCGCCCACAGTGAGGGTTTGGTGGTGTGCATTCAAATGCAGGTCCCTGAGGCCTAGTCTAGTCATGGCAATGGGTTGCTGTCCTGGTACATTTCTAATGTGGCCCCTTTGGCCTGATTTCTTATGCACATAAACCAAAAATATTGATTCTTTTTGTGCATAGACTCCCAACTGGCTTTGTGAAAGACTCAAGCACAGGTCTGGATCATCTTCTTTCAAAGTTACTGGGGCCATAAAACCAACACCTAAAAGGGAGATCTGGGCTATGTGGTGTGGAGTGGACATAATGCTGAAAGCTGGGGCAAAATGGCAGAACAGAATGCAATGGAGCTGAGCTCACTACACTTGCCAGGGGAAAATCTGTAATAAAGACAAAATGCACAGTCTCTGGGAGGAGAAGCTGGGGAGAGGAACTCTTTTCTGGGGGATTGTTTTAATTTCCTCAGCTGCTTAAAGCAGATACCGTGAAATGGATTGACTTTAAACAATGGGAATTTATTAGCTTACAGTTTGTAGCTATGAGAATGTACAAAGCAAGTCGTCACCAAGGTGAAGCTTTCTTTCCAAAGACTGACTGCTAGCAATCCTTGGCTCCTCTTTCCCATGGCAAAGCATCTTCTGATCGTTCCCTCCTCTTTTGGGTTTTGTTGCTTTCAGCCTCTTGCTTCTGTGGCTTTCTATCTCTGTGTTCATTCCATTTATGAAGGATTCCAGTAAGAGGATTAAGTCCCATCCTGAATGAAGTGGAGCACACCTTACTTAAAGTGGCCTCCTCAAAAAGTTCTATTTAAAATGATTCTAAGAAAGAATAGATTAAATTTAAGAAGGTGACTTTCTGGGGTATATACAGCTTCAAACCATCAGAGAGATTGATCAATCACATATACTGGGTATTTCTTATAAGTTATGGTGCATGCCAAGGGTTCAATGTGGACCTAGATAGGCCTGAGGACAACAGAACTGTTAAACATGGATTGTTCTGTAGGTTCAGAATAAACTGGGCTAAGTACTGATGAAGAGCCTTACTACATAGCCAATTTACACTAAAACTTTAGGTAATAGAGCATCTGACTTCCAGAGTTAGCTCATCAAAATAATCAGATACTGATATATCAACAAAAGATCAGAAGACATACAAAAAAAGCATGAAAATGATGGCCTATTTAAAGGAACAAAATGACGATATGAATAGGGCGTAAGAGTATCACTGTGGAAGGGAAAAGGTTTTCTGGTGGATGTGTGGGAGTGCTGTATATTATATATATACATTGCTGTGGTCTAGGACTCCTGTGACGAAAAGCTGAATAATTAGGGGGGGGGGGGGGAAAGAAAAAGATAGGATGTGGAATTTTTTCAAGTCAACATTCTTTATCTAAGTTCTTCATCTAACTTTATCCAAGTTCTTTATCTATCCCTTAAACCCATCGCTATATGCCATTCCCTAGTAAGGGACCATGACATTATATTGGGCTTCAAATTTCGGGGAGTTCTGGATCACAGAGTGTTTCAACAATGGCAATGGAGGGATACTGGTATGGGATACCAATGACAGGTGATATATGGCTGACAGGGAGCTGTACAGAACATATGTCCAGGGTGCATGGTAATGTATGGATATACTCATAGTGGCAACAATTAAAAACCACAGTAGGGGGGGTACTGGGTTCCTGGCCAGTGGTGCTCTGTTGTGGTCCCTAGGGGAGCAGCGATAGTCTCCCAGGTACAGTGGCGGGGACCGGGAGGGAGTGAGGGTTCAACAGTGAGCCCCTGATGCTAATGACTATGCTTGTGAGCTGATAAACCTAAAATAAGAAGAAGGCCTAGAGCAACATTGTGCCTGGGAATTCCCTCCTGTCAGCCTTCATGTTACTCAAATGTGGCCAGTCTCGAAGCCAAACTCAGCATGTAAATGCAATGCCTTCCCCCCAGCGTGGGACATGACACCCGGGGATGAGCCTCCCTGGCAACGAGGGACCACTATCAACTACCAACTGATGATGCAACTGTAAAATGACCTTATACGGAAGGTTCAATGCGGATCGGCAGAATATCCATGTCTACATAAAATACCATGACTTTAAAATGCTGTTTGACCTAAAGTAAGGGGGAAATGGAAAGGAGAAATGAGTTTATATGGCTACGAGTTTCTAAAAAAGAGTCTGGAGGCTGGCAGAAGGATTGCCCTCATGCACAACTGAGCAGAGTCAGAGAGACAGATAAAGCAGATACAACCCCCAGATATTGGTTCCTGTGAGGGCTAAAGAGACCCATGGGAGTTATGGTCATGGCCAATGGGGTTAACTACCAGGTCAGATGGCCCCTCTTTGGAAATGGTGTTTATGTGTGATGAATCTGGACTCAGATGGGATCTCCCTTCATAAGACTTTCATGCTAATGTGCTGGAGGTGCAGTTAATGTTGGGGTTTAAGATATATTTAGGGGATTTGAATCTCTGGACTGACAAGGTGATAGCCAGGTCCTGAGCCTCAACAGACTCCAGCACCTACAATCTGATCTATTGGACTTACCACACTCAGCTAAGATGGAGTTGAAGAAGGACAATCACCACACCATGGAGCCTAGAGTGATTACAACTGAAAATGGGAGGTGCAATGGACACAACCAATCCAATGTCCACATAGAAGAGGTGGCATTGGATTGGGAAAAGTGGACATGGTGGACGATGGGTATGGGGAAAGGCAGGAAGAGATGAGAGGTGGAGGCATCTTTGGGACATGGAGCTGCCCTGGATGGTGCTTCAGAGGTAATCACCGGACATTGTAAATCCTCACAGGGCCCACTGGATGGAATGGAGGAGAGTATGGGCCATGATGTGGACCATTGACTATGAGGTGCAGAGGTGCCCAAAGATGTACTTACCAAATCCAATGGATGTGTCATGATGATGGGAACGAGTGTTGTTGGGGGGTGGGGCTGAATGGGACCTCACATATATATTTTTAATGTAATATTATTACAAAGTCAATAAAAAAAAAAAATATAAAAAAAAAAATAAAGGAACAAAATGAAACAAAAGAGGAAGTACACACATAGGAATAACCAATTGAAGGCATTACATCAACTACCCTAAATAAATTCATGTATTTAGGCTAAAGGAAAATATGGGCATAGAACTAAAGGGAAATCAAGATGAGGATGTATGAACAAAGGAAGAATTAGAAATTTTAAAAAGGAATCAGAAATTTTGGGGATGAAAAACCAAACAATGAATATTAAAATTACTCTACAGGTTTTCAATTGCAGATTTGAATTGGCAGAAGACAGAATCATTGAGCTAAATATGTGACAATGGAAAGCATTCAGTCTGAAGAGCTGATTGAAAAAGAATGACAAAGTGAGGAGGGCTGAAGGGATAAGTGGAGTAACATGATATATATTTACATTTGCATTATGGGAGTCCCAGAAGAAGAAAAGGAAGGGTCAGAAATAATGGTAACCATTAAGTTTCAATTTTTGAACACTAAGGTTTATAGTTATTTGCAATAATATTGAGGGCTTGATATATTGGTCTGTTTCTTTTATTTGGCACTGTCTGTATTTTTGTGAGATTCTTGGTCCCCTAATTGAGAACATAGCAGGACTCACTGGGATGGGAGTTTAATATTTTCTTGTTTATTGTGTAGGTCTCCATCCACTGACATGACACACTATGACAAGATGAATATTTACATATTCCATAGAGGCATGACCCAGGTGCACCTAATCCAGAATATCCCCCTAACTGACACACTACACCAGTAGCCATATTTGCCAAAAGGACATTCCCACCATTCTAGTTTTAAACACAGACCTGCAAATCCCCAGAGTTCAAGTTCACCTGCTCCTTCCTCCAACCCTCCCCACAGTTCCTTGAATGGTCTGACCAAACCTCCCACATGATTCCCCCTGTGAGGGGAATCACTGTACCACTGTACCACTGTACCACTGTGCCACTCTCATGCCCATCCACACTCTTCCACTTTATAATAGGTTTTGCCCATATGGACCTTGACTCACCACCCTCTACTTCCTTTCTGTCTCCTGTCAGCCTATCTTCCAGACTCTAGCTCTGTGAGTCTGCTCAATTTGCTTGAGTCATATCAATGAGGTCATGTAATATTTGTCCTTCAGTGAATGGTTTAAGTTCTGAGGGGAGAGGGAGGGAAGACTAGAACAGATGGAACATGGTACATTTTTAGGACATTACAATAGTTCTGAGTGATCTTGCAATAATACAGATAAAGGCCATTTAAAATTTCATCACAACCAACAAAAGTGTATGGTGCAAAATGTAAACCATAATATGGTTAGTAGCAATGCTTGAATATTTGTATATCAATTGTAACAAATGTACCATCTGTATGTAAAATGTTGATAGTGGAGAATGGAAAAGGGGGAAGGTGTTCAGTATATGGGAATCTCCTATATTTTCCAAGTGACTTTTCTGTAACCTAAAGTTTCTTTGAAGATAAAAATGAAAAAAAAAAAAACCATAGACACTGGGGGAACATATCAAAGAAGTAGTCACTGTACATATGAGATAACAAGCCTTACAGTGATGAAAGTCCCAATGTATAACAATTTTTATTTCAAATTTTAAAAAAAATTTAATTTTTGTAATTTTATTTGCTATTTTAAAAATTATTAATATTATTTTATTTGGTTATTTCTTTGGCTTCATTTTTGAAGAGAGTTTTAATTAGAGAAAGATTAAAACTGGCAGGGGAGGATCACTGGTGTGGAAGGTTGGTGATGGAAGGATGTATGGGGAGGGGTACACCTGGGTCATGCCTTTAAGGCATTTGAATGTGTTCAAGTGTTCATGGGGCCTTGTCTTGGTGAGTGGAGATCCACACAATAGCCAAAAGAGTATTGAATTGCCATCCTGGGGAGTCCTGCTATATTCTCTAATAGATAGGCAAGAATCCCTAGGCCATGGGCAGTGCCTAGTGAAGGAAGACAGACCATTACACCAGGCCTGTGATATTGATGATTGTACTTATGAACTTATTCTTATGAAATTGAAACTTAGCCTAGTATTATATATTGTCTAAGAGCTGCTTCCTGAAAGCCTTTTATTGTGCAAATGTGGCCTCTCCTTGAGCCAAGCTTAGCATATAAATGCACTACCTTCCCCTTTGTGTGGCACATGACTGCTGGGGATGAGCCTCCCTGGCATCAAAGGGTTATTACCAAGTACCAAATAGCAATGCATCTGGAAAAAGACCTTGAGCAAAAGGGGGAAATATTAAGTACAAATGCATTTTTATGGCTAAGAGATTTCAAAGTGAGTTGGGAGGTCATTCCAGAGGTTATGCTTAAGCATGTCTCAGCAGGTAATCATTGACTGCCATAGTAAACAGTGTTCCAAACAGTGGGCCTCCTGAGGACTCTTGAGACATCTAGACACTATAAGCAGAGCAGACAAGTTCAGGAAATTGGCAGCCTGTCAGTAGGCCTTACTTGGAAATTTATGTTCCTCAGTGTAACTAAATTAGACCCATTTATAGTTTCCCTATACATGATTCTTCTGCCCCTTTTATTTGAACCTATAATTAGCACTATACTTGTTGAATATATGTCCCAGAGACTTAAATCTTTGGTCTCTTCAAGTATTGGTTGAACCCTGAATCTTAGCTGTGTTGCACCAGCTATTCTCCAGTTCATTGAACTCACCCAGGACAACAAACTAGGAGATGATGATGGACAATGCCCATCCCAAGGAACAGAGAGTGCTTGCAACTGCAGGCAAAACAATTCCATTCATCTGCCCTGTGGGATCTAAGTCCCCTGCTCTCAATTAGAAACAGAGTGGGCATCATCATACTAAAATTCTCATTTTTGGGGAAAGAACAATGGACTAAAGTGACTTATTTTTATTCTATCATAGACTTATTATTATTCTAGCAATGGAAGAACTTTTATCATAGTTATCAAGGCAGTGGCCACTAGAGGTTTTGAAGTGAGAGAGAAGGAAGAATAGGTGTAGCATGTGGGCATTTTCAGAATGTTGGAATTGACCGGCATGGCACTGCAATGACAGATACAGACCATTATACATTTTTGTCATAACCTATAAAATTGTGCTGGGCAGAGTGTAAACTGTAATGCAAACTATAGTCCACAATTAGTAGAAATGCTCCAATATGTGTTCATCAATTATAACAAATGTACTACACTAATGAAAGATGTTGTTAACATGGGGAAGTGTGGGATGGGGATGGGATGGGGAATATGGGAATCTCCTATATATTTTATGTAATATTTATGTAATCTACATCTTTAAAAATAAAAAACATTAAAAAAAGAAGTAATAGCCCCAAACTTCCCCAAATTGTTGAAAGATATGGATATTCACACCCAAGAATCCCAACTAACTCCAAATAGACCTACTCCAAGACATATCATATTTGAAATGTCAAATGAATGCCAGAGAGAGAATTCTGTAAGTAGCAAGAGAGAAGCAACTCAACAAGTGGAAGGGATTCTCAGTAAGATTATGTCAGGTTTTTATCACAAACCATGGAGGTGATAAGGTAGTGGGATGACATATTTAAAGTAGTATAAAAAAGGATCCAAAGTGGTGACAAAGTGGGGAGCTCTAATAACATGCTTGTCTCACAGGGAAGGTAGTAATCTGTCAGGATCTGTTTGGATCAACTGTTCCAGGGACTCTGGAGACCAGAACAACACAGTACACCATCCAGGAAAGAGCAGAGGATGTGTCTAATAATATGTGGTGGATTCATGAATAGATCCTTCCATGCTGCAGAGGCTAGTGCCCATCCCTCCCTGGTGAGTTGGGTCATCTCGTCCCCACTCACAGGTTTTAAGCAGAAGTTCCCTTCTCCAAAAGCATGGGAGGGGAAGTTGTCTGGGAGTCACAACTGTATTGATTGGCAATTCAGCTAGCTAGACTCCAATTCTGAGCTGAGCTGAAGTTTAATACCTCCCTAAGCCACAAAGTAGATAGGAGCTTTTTTTCTATTTCTGTCCCAGGCAGGAGTGAAAATGGAGACTGAAAAATACACCAGACTCCAGGGATGTTAGGGATCAAGTTCATCATGCTGGAGAACCTCCAGCAGCCACTGCTTGGGCCCCCACACCCAGCAGGAGTTAAAATTGCATGCATTTTGATCACTTTCTAAGGACAGAGTAGGTAGATTCACTCTCTCCACCTTAAAGGGCTGCTTTACTCCCAGCAGAAAAGGCAGATTCACCTTGCCCACATTAACTCGCTGTGCCACTACAGGGCCCAATGTGTCCCAAGGAGAAGCGCTGCAGTCTGAATACCTTTTCTAGGGATGGTGCGGGTGGATTCACCTCATCCACATGGCAGGGGGGATGGTGGTGAGCAACACGGTTTAGGGCAATTGATTAGAGAACTCCGATCCCAGGGTCTGGGAGCAGTGGAAGAGTATCATCCCAGGGAGGCTGCCAGCCTCAGTCTCAAACATTCCCCCATCAGGGCTATGTCAGCTGAGAATTAAAGGTACAGCAACTCCTTAGAGCAGCAAGGAATGGCTGGATGAAGATCACTATCTGCTGGTTCCATTAGGAGAACTGGGATTTGGAGAGACATCAAAGAAAAGGTTGACAGCCTTTAGGGTCTCCTCCCCAGAGCACCTTGGAGTTGATCTACATCCCCAATATGGATCACTGGGCTTGTTTTGGATGGGAAATTTGAACTAAAAAGTTTGTCACCAGGGGGACAATCCTACAAAAATTAGTCCTTGGGGTAATAGCAACTAGAGAAAATAAGACGACTAAAAATTATGAACCTTGTTCAAGTGAAGTTGAAACTAAGCTTAGTGTTACATATTGTGTAAGAGTTACCTCATGAGAGCCTCCTTGCTGCTCAAATGTGGCTTCTCTTTAAGCTACACTCAGCATATAAACTCACTACCTTCTCCCTGGTGTGGGTCATGACTCCCAGGGATGACCCTCCTTGGCACTAAGGGATTATTGCCACATACCAACTAGCAATGCATTTTGAAAAAGACCTTGACCAAAAGGGGGAAATATTAGATACCAATGAGTTCTTATGGCTAAGAGATTTCAAAGTTGGTCAGGAGGTCATTCCAGAGATTTTGCTTATGCAGCTATTAGGAGGATCTCATTGAATGCAACAGTAAACTGTGCCTCAAGCAGGGGTGCTCTTGAGGACTCTAGAGACACCTGGGCATTATAGGCACGGTGGGCAATCTCAGGAATTTGGCATCTGTCAGTGGGTCTTACCTAGGAATATATGTTCTCCAATGTAACAGAGTTACTCATTTATAATTTCCCTACACATGGTTCTTCTGCGCCTTTTATTTGAACATATAACTAGCACTATACCCATTAAAGATACATACGAGAGACTCAAATCTGGCTGCTCATTTGTTGTTTGAGCCCTGAATTCCAGCAGAGTTGCAGCCAACACCCACTCTCCAGTTCATTGGACTTGCCCAGGACAACAAACAAAATGATGATGATGGACAATGCCCAACACAAAAACAAAGAAATTATACAACTACAGGCAAACAGTTCCTTCATATGCCCTATGATCTATGCCCCCTCTTAACCGGAAACAGAGTGGGCATCGCCATCCGAAAGTCTTCAAGACTGAGGAATGAACAAACATAAGGGGGAATGCAACTATGGACTAAAGTAGACTTCTTATTATTCCTTATTATTACTCTGACAATGGAAGAACTTGTAACATTGATATAAAGGCAGTGGCCACCAGAATTTCTGAGAGAGAGGAATAGGTGTAACATGGGGGCATTTTTGGAACATTGGAATTGTTCTGAATGACATTGCAATGGCAGATATAGGCCATTATATATTTTGTCAAAACTTATAAAAATGTGCAGTGCAAAGTGTAAACTGTAATGCAAACTTTTGGGCATGGTTAGTAGCAATGCTTCAATATGTGTTCATCAATTTTAACAAATGTACTACACTAATGAAAGATGTTGTTATTGGGGAAAATTGTGGGAGGGTGTAGGGATGAGGGATATGGGAATCCACTGATACAGTTGATGTATCATTTATGTAACCTAAAGTTTTCTTTAAAAAAAATATACAGGCACATAAAAATCATACAAAACAGATTAACATTCCTGAAGGAGGAAAAGGGAAAAGGAAGCTTTCTCCTGGCAATGAAATAAATGCACATATAATGCAATCACAGAAATTGTACCATATACTCAAAATAAAAATCAGATGAATAAGAGCTGAAAAGTAGGATTTGCTAAGAATGAGCTATTATAAGTTTCAAGGGGAACTTTAGGAAAAAGCCAACCAAAAAGAAATCTGTAGACTAAAGAGAAAAACTGAGCACAGAATAAACACATAAAAAAAATCAGATGCTGAGATACCATGAAAAAATTACAAGCCTTACTATGAAACAGGAAGATATATCAGTCAAAGGAAAAATATTAAATCTCCAGGTGAAACACAGGATTTAAGACAACTAATCATACATATCCAGAAAATTCTCCTTAATATATTCAATGAGATGGCTAAAAGATTAAGGATATTATGAACTCTGAGTGAACACAAAGAAGACTCTGAATGTTTGTAAAGTATTGAAAGAGAAAAAAATGCCAGCCAAGAATTGTACAACCACACTGTCCTTTAAAAATGAGGGAGAGGGAGCAAATGTGGCTCAAGCAGTTGAGCTCCCATCTTCCACACGGGGACCCTGGGTTCTGTTCCCAGCAGACAAACAACAAGCAAAACAAATGAAAAAACCAACTCAGGGAAGCCAATGTGGCTCAGTAGTTGAGTGTTGGCTTCCTTTGAAGGTCCCCAGTTCATCCCTGGCCATGGTACCTAAAAAAAAACAAAAAACAAAAAACAAAAAAGAAAAAAAAGAAAAAGAAAAAGAAAGAAGAGAGGAAGAGTTACATTCTAGGACGAGCAAAACCAAGAGAGTTCATCAACATGAATACTTGTAGAGGGCACTAGATCCCAATAGTTAATGGCCTAAGCATCTTGGATACTTCTTTGTTACATCTGGGATGCAGTGACACAGCATAACCGCACTCAGCTTCTGGGGGATGAACTTGAAACTCTACTGACACATATGCCAGCTGACCAGAATATATAACATGATAGGTATGCCACTGTAAGAGCCAATCATACATTCTGATAGTAGTAACGTAAAAGCAGCTCCCATGTAAACAGAGGAGTGGAGAGTACAAAGGAAGCTTAAAGGAACAGGAGCAGAGACAGAGCAGAGAAAGGGAAAGAGCATGGAATAAACTCAATATGCATAAACTCCCCACTGCTCCTTGTGCCTTCTTTGCAAACGGCCCTGACTCTCCAACTCTGGCAGAGGAGCTTGCACCTGACAATACTCCATCTAACAAGAGCAGAATATACATTCTTCTCAAGCTCACATGTGCGTTCACCAAAATAGACTAATTCTGGGTCATAAAACTAATCATAACAAATTTAAAAGGAAAGAAATCATACAAAGTATGCTCTTGGACTACAGTGGAATTAAAATGGAAATTAAGAACACAAAGATACCTGGAAAATCCCCAAATATTGGAGAACAAACCATACACTTCTAAATAACACATGGGTCTCAAGAGAAATTTTAAAAATATATTTTGAACTAAATGTGAATGAAAATACAATTTTTCAAAATTGGTGGGATGCAGTAAAAGAGGGAAATTTGTAGAATTAAATGAGTATATTAGAAAAAGGAAAGATTTAGTATCAATGATCTAAGCTTCCACATTAGGAAACCTGAGAAAGCAGAGCAAATTAAATTCTACAGTAAATAGAAGAAAAGAAAGAATAAAAATTAGAGCACAAATCATGGATTTGAAAGTAAGAAATTAACAGGGAAAACTGATGAAACCAAAAGCCGGTACTTTGAAAAGATCAATAATATTGACAAGATTCTTGCTAGGTTACCCAAGAAAAAAGAGAAGACACTAATTACTAATATCAGAAATGAAAGATAGGCCATCACAATTAATACCATGGATATTAAAAAGATATAAGGATATTATGAATAGTACTATGGTTACAAATTTGACAAATAAAATGAACCAATTATTTAAAAGCATACTCTAATGAAACTCAACCAAAGAGAACAGATAATCTGAATAGGGATAGGTCTATTAAAGAAATGAAATAAATAATAACCTTCTAAAACAGAAATCACAAGTTGGTATAAGTGGTGAATTCTATCAATATTTAAAGAAGAAATTATAGAAATTCTCTATAATCTCTTCCAGTAAGTTGAGCCAGGGCTATCCAAATACCAAGACCAGCAAAGACATCATCAGGAAGGAAAATTACACACCAGTATCTCTCATGAATCTAGGTGCAGAAATCCTCTATGATATATTGGCAAATCAAATGAGGCATTTCAATGAAGAAGACATACAGATTTCAAATAGGCACATGAAATATGGTCAATATCATTAGTCATTAGGAAAATACAAATTAAAACTACCATGAGGTACAGTTATTAGAATAACTGAAACAAAAACTACTGATTAAACCACAGGATGATGAGGATGCTAAAAATGGGTTACTTTATACATTGCAGATATGTAGCATGGAAGGTAAAATGGTACAGGCACTTAGGAAAGGTATACACTTCTAATAAAACTAGACATGCTTTCATCATCAATCCAGCATTGCAGTCCTGAACATTTAACTCTGAGAAATTAAATCTTATGTTTACATGAAAATCTGTGCACATATGTTCATAGCAACTTTATTTCTAGTAGCCCTGAACTGGAAACAAGGCAAATGTCCTTTTAAAGGTGAATGTTTCAACAAACTGTGGTATATCCACACCATGGAATAGTATACAACAAGACAAAGAAATAAATTATTGATACATGCAATGACTTGGAAGGATCTCAAGGGAATTATGTTGAATGACATAAAGCCAGCTTCTAAAGATCATGTACATATGCTTCCATTTATATAGCATTCTTAAAACAACAAATATGTAGAGATAGAGAAGTGATTAGTGGTTGTCAGAAGCTAGGGATGGGAATAAAAGGAGTTGGCTGATGCTATAAAGGGATAGTACAACTACTATGGAATGGGTTGACTTAAAAATGAGAATTTATTGGTTCAAGGTGTTGAGACTAGCAGAAGTTCAAAACTGAGATTACAGCAAGGAGATGTCTTTTCCAGATACTGTAGTGTTCTGGAACTTGCTGCTGGTGATCCTTGGTTCTTGACTTTTCTGTCACATGACAGTGCACACGGCCTCTCCTGGCTTCTCTCTCCACCTGACTTTTACTCTGCCTTTAAAAGGACTCCAGTAACATGAATTGAAACCCGATTTGACTCAGTGGGGTCACACCTTAACCAAAGTAACATCTTGAAGATGTCTTATTTACAAATTTACAGTGGGCCTACTCCCTAACAGAATGTGGACCAAGAACAAGAACATGTCCAAACCCTTCTCTACTACAATTCAGTCCACTACAGTTATCCCTCTAGACCCCAAAGCGAAGTGTTCTTTCCACAGCAAAACACATTCATTCCATCACAACATCCCCCAAATCTTGTCATTTCAGTAACAAAGCTAAGTTCAGTCTCATCAAAATCAGTTATGGGGTAATATGTCCTGGGGCACAATTCCCCTCTGTCTATGGACATGTGAAACTTAGAAAGCAAGTTATCTACTACCAATATTCAATGGTGGGACAGGCATAGGATAAACATTCCCACTCCAGCAGATTGTCATTAGAAGGAAAATAGGAGTCACAGTTCCAAAACAATTCTGAAACCTGGTAGTTTAGACTTCAATAGTCAAGAATTCATTACATTTCAATATCTGAGAATCATATGTATAATTGGTTTGTCCTCCAGTCCAGATGGAGTGGCAGGCCCTTAACTGAAGCGCTTGCACAGTTTCCATGCTCTCCTGGAATCCTGGGGTGAAGTACCCACCATCTATGAGTATTGGGATGCTGCACTTCTCCTATACAATGGGGTATAAGGTCTGCCCTCTCCTTATGCAGGGATAGACCTGCACTTTCTGCATACAAGTGTGATCCCACCCATTTGACTTAGGAGATCTCTTTATTCCAGAGTTCTGCACTTGAAGGAATTTTCCCCTCAATTTATCTCTTCTCTGTCCATTTCGGTCCACCCCGGCAGTGGTTCTGTGCACACTAATTTCTAAAAACCTTGTCAAAATTGTATGCACTTCACTGGGGTTCAAATCAACAGAGAGAATGGCTTTCCACTGAAATGGGATAACTGAATTCTTATTTAGTTAAAACTCAGATAGAGCACCATTCTCTTAAGGCTCGTTTTTCAGAAGTTTAAACACATCCCTGCTAAAAGCAGCTGTTGGTCCTAATCTCAGAACTCATTATCTGGATAGGCCGAGAATTTACCAAACAATCATTTTCTGGTTTCTTTGTGCTTAAGAGTTCATTTCTCAGTTTATTCCTTTCTACTTGCATTTACTAAAATCAGCCAGGAAGAGCCAGACTACATCTTTATACTTAGCTTCGAAATTTACTCAGCTGAAGAGTGAAGTGCATTGCTTAAAAATTCCTCTTTCAATTTGACAGAACATAATTTTGCCAAATATATTTCACTTTCTAGCAAGGATTGCCTTTCTTCCAATTTAAGTAACTTTAACATCCGTATTTCTACCAACAGTCTCTTCAAAGAAATCTAGGATTTTTCTACCAAGCACCTCACAATTCATCTAGCCTCTACCCATTACCCAATCCTAAAGCCATTTCCATATTTTTACGTATTTGTAATTACAGCACCTACCAAATCTGTGTAATTCAGAGGTCTCTAGTAAAACAGAAAAGATAGGAGATTCAGACAAACACACAGACGCACATGAACACACAAACACACATATAAGAATACACACACAACGTAATGTAAATATTTTCAATTTAGTATAGAAACTAGCTCAAGTGACTGTGGGTTTGGCAAATATGAATTCCGTAGGTTAGGTTGCAAACTGGGAACTATGATGAAGATTTCAGTGAAATCCCCAGGAGAAGCTAGGTCGCTGAAGGAGAGATAAAAATTTTTCTTTCTGACTGCTATCTGTTCTCACTTTTAAGATCTTCAACTGACTGGACAAGACTTGTCTCATGATGAAGCAATCTCTTTTGTTTATTGTAGATGTCATCAGCCATAGATGCAATCAACTAACTGATTATTTAAATCCACAAAAATACCATCACTGTAACAGTCAGGTTAGGGCTTGCTTGGCCAAACAACTTGCATGGCCAAACAACCTAGTTAAATTGATGCTAGACCTTAACCATCACATTGCCTTAATTTATGTCTTCTTTGTAAATAATTCATGAATCACCAGGTCCCGTATCTGTTTGGTCTTTATCCCATAAATGATGGGATTCAGCATAGGTGGAGCCAGAATGCAGACATTGGCCAGTAAGATGTGGATATGAGGTGGAATGTGGCGTCCAAACCGCTGAGTAAGTGTTGTAAATATTCCAGGTCCATAAAACAGGATAATGACACAGATATGTGAGCCACATGTGTTGAGAGCTTTGTGACGTGCATCTTGTGAAGGGATGTGGAAGACAGCATGGAGAATCAGTGCATAGGAAACAAATATTAGCAGAACATCTAAGACCACTGTTGACATGAGGATGAAAAAACCATACCAGATGTTCACTCGAATGTCATTACAAGCATATTTGGCCAAGCCGATGTGTTCACAGAAAGTATGTGGAATGATATTATTTTGGCAGAAAGTCAATCTTTTCAGAAGAAATATTATGGGGAAAATTGTACCATAACTTCTCAGAAAAATGATTACTCCAATTTTCCCAATCAGGGCATGTGTAAGAATAGTGGTGTATCTCAGTGGGTGGCATATAGCAATGTAGCGGTCAAATGCCATCACCAGCAATATCCCTGACTCAAAGATGAAGGTGGAATGAAGGAAGAAGAGTTGAGTGATGCAACAATTCAGGGAAATTTCCCCAGCATGAAACCAGAAGATGGCCAAAGCCTGAGGTACTGTGCATGTGGAAAGGACAATGTCTGTTCCTGCCAGCATGCGGAGGAGGAGGTACATGGGTTCCTGGAGGCTGCTCCTTGTGGAGATAATGAAGATGAGCAGACTGTTCCCTAGAAGGGCAGTTACATAGGAAATGAAGAAGGGGATGGAAACCCACATATGCTGGTTCTCTAGACCGGGGATACCCAGCAAGTGGAAGACAGTGTGGCTGATCCCAGTGTGGTTTAAGGTAGCCATGTCTGGAGCAGATGACCCGGGACCTCACTTGCTATTCACAGTGATGGATGAAAATACAGGTTCATTCTTTAGAAGTCATTATGAACTTTTGGTATTTTCCACACTGTAAATCAACTGTGAACATGAAAACTATAAGGAACCTACAAAGATGAAAGATATTGTATTTGACTTTTAATCAATGGCAATCTAATGAAAGATACATGTATTCCAACTAATCAGATATGATTGCATGTGCTTCTGCTACAAAAAATGTTATAGCTACACAAAAAATGTTAAGTCTATCTCAGACAACTGTATCATGATGATACTTGACCTTGACCTTCAAATTGAATTATCAGTCATAAAATGTGGAACTAACAGAGAGGGGAGCAGTATAAGATAATGTGGGAATACAGATCATTATACAGTATGTTTATGGATCAATTTCAGCTGTGACTGGTGCATAGGGATGGTTGGAGAGAGACAGAGGAGGAGATGGTCCAGGAAGATTTGTGCTGATTGTGAAAGGCTTTAGTCACAATTTGATACTTAGATTCCATCCCTTACAAAGGGTACAGCCATCAAATGTTCTGAAGCCTGTATTTAGAATGGTTACTCTAGCTTAGAAAGATTACCTCTGGAGGTTTAGCACAACAGTAATTGACCGAAGAGACTATAATCTAAGTACTGTAAGGTATTGCAGGAATGGAATGTATGTGAATACAGTCTATTCACAGGGTAATTAAACTAATAAGCATTAAACATCTGCTTTATTCCTCCAACTTTATTGAACATAATGTACGAGGCACTTTATGTATTTTTGCATTCATGGAATGGATATGTAGTTTAGGAAGTGAATTTCATCCATATTTCACAGATAAGGAAAGTGAGACTTAGATTATTTGAATCACTTGCTGAATGCCACAAACCTATTAATGTGGATGAGATTTGAATTTCTCTCACTTCATCAAATACAGTTTCTAATATAAGAAAGAGTTAAGAGCCTTTAGGAGGTAACATTGACAGTGCCTGAGTTGAAGCACTCCTGGTTTTCACACCTTAGAGACTAAGGTATTAATAGAAATTACTGAAATTAGAAAAAAGTATTTGAAGTGATTAATGTTTGGAAATTCCTTCTGCAGACAGAAATACATGTGGAGTTTCATTACTTAATCTTGGCATATATTCCTTCATTCATTAACTTAATCATTCTGCAAGCATATTTTGAGCAGTGACAGTGTTTTAGCCAGAACTTGAGTCCTAATTGGATTTGTGCTTTGAAAGCAAAGTGGATATGTAAGCAGAAAGGCTTAGTAAAATATTCCAGATGGAGTGGGTTCAGGGGACACCTTTTATTGAAAAAAGCCATGTCCAATCCTCTTTTCATTATATCAAGAAATGGAGACAAACAATTATATTCTTCTTTTTCTTGGGTTTCTGAGTATATTAAATGAAAGTGTGTCTTAAAATATTGACCTAAGTAGTTAAGATACATCTGATTCTCATTAATATTATATTTATCACTCCCATTTCCCCATCTTGGTGCCCTTAATTTTCCTTTTGGAAGGTAAAATCTTCTCCTTGTACCATTCTCTAAGTGCTGGAAGAAATTGTCCTGCCATTATAGTCACTGGTCAAGGGAGTAGAGTCAGCTGGCCGTGGGACAGAGAACCGTCTTGTGTGCAGAAAGCGGCACCTCTGTGAGAAAATTGTCCCCAGGGAGGGTGACCTTCCTCCCACAAGGAGTGGACAGAAAGGAAGACAAGTGGGATGGCCCTGGGTAAAGGGGACAGTCGTGTTCCCCACAGAACTGAGGAGGAAAGAAAAATGGCCAGAGGGAAAATGCCAGAAAAGACAAAGATAAGCAAAAACAAGAATTCAGCGGAAAGCAGATTACAGAAGCTTTTGATGGATGGCCAGTTATTTTAGGAAAGAGAATAACGGGATTTTTTTTTTTTTTTTTTTTTTAATAATCAGAGACAGTGAGAGAATGTGGGGAGTTCATGGGCTGGGAATTTGCCTGTAGGGCTGACTGATGAATCAAAATTCATCCTAATAGCCCCACTCAAATTCCACCTCCTTCATAAATATTTTTTAAATCACCTGAGTTTCCATGCCACCCTCCCACAGACTCCTCCAGTGACCTCCGTGGCACAGCTGAACACAGATCCCTGTCATTCTAAGGGATCCCCTCATATTTTGCCAAAAAGTGTCTGCAGTCTAAGGCAGTATGTTTCTGTTTCTCATGCCTAGTCTAATTATTCAGGCACCTCTCATTTACTGGATTGCTTTCTCTATTTAAAAGCCATTTGTAAACTTCATCTAGCCACATCCCCTCAGCATCCCTTCCCAGACCTCACTGTCCTCATCTGCTATAACAGACCAAAGTATAGCCTCTAATCTATACTCTTCTTTGTGTATATCAATATGATTCACCAAATATAGTTTTCTCACCTATGAAAGGTGATGTACTATGATATAGTGATACATATATCAATATGCTTCAAGATCCCTGCCACCTCTGATATATGATGACCTAACAGCAGCCCAGTCCTTACCTTGATCTGGGAAGCAACCACCCCCACACGTCTAGTTCATGCACTAACCTCAGGCTGGTCCTTCCGGAACAACCATAAAATGTGGATGTGAGCAAGCTTCTTGGGGACTAGAAAGCCTGGCTATTTATCCTTTTTATTATCACTCTTGAGAGATGCTCTTATACTATGGGCTCCAGGGACAGAGCTGCCTCCAAACACCTTGCGTTCCTTCCAAATAGGCTGGGTCCTGTGACATTTCCCACCCTAAGCACTTCTTGAGTCATTTCCCTCTTGCTTCTCTCCATATGCTCTGATACAAAAGGTTCTTCCCCTAACAGCCTTACTATTGGACTATCGTAAGGAGTAACAAACACATTTTCAACAGGAATATTAGTGCTTATGCTTACTATGTAAAAATGATATTTAAAGTTTGTTTTTCATGAAAAGGATTACTTTGAAGTAATATTTATCTCTGGAGTTTTCAAAGGTTACAAATTTTAGAGGCAAAAATAATGATTTCAACTTGTTGCCTAAGGCCGTAATGTTTGCACAAAAGTGTGTAGAACACCGAAGTCATGATGATTTTGGGTATATTTGTATTCTATGTGCTTGTCTCCTTTGACTCTGTTCAAGGTATTTTCTTTATCTTTATTCTTATTTTATTTTTATTAGAGAAGTTGTGAGCTTACAAAACAATCCTGCATAATATACAGCACTCCCTTACCTCACCTCTCCTTGCATTGTTGTGAAATATTTGTTATAAATGATAAAAGAACACCATCAAACTATTACTGCTAACTGTAGTCCATAGCTTACATTTAACGGATTTCCTCCTATTATTAATACCATGCTCTACTATTGTATATTTGTTATAGTTCATAAGAGAACATTCTCATGTTTGTACTGTTATCCACAGTCCATCATTCACCACAGGGATACTGTGTTATACAGACCCCAACTTTGTACAATCCATCCAAAGTGTACACTCAGTGGCTCTCAGTTTCATCACAGAGTTTTGCTGTCATCTCCTCAGTCAGGTTTAGAACATTTCCCTTACTTCAAAAGAAAAAGTCCCTTACCCCTTTATACCCCCATTTTTGACCCTTTGCATTGATACAGTATCTTCTTTGCCATTGATGCAATATTACCTATTACTATTAATGCTAGTCTGTAAGTTACATTAATTTTATTTTTCACAGGTATCACCATATTCTTAACACCTTCTAATAGCAACATACATTTGTTCTAGTTCATAGAAGAACATTCTTTTGTGCTATTAACCACAGTCCTTATCCACCACCGAGTTCACTATGTTATGCTCTACCTATGTTATCTTCTAGCTTTCTTTCTATTGATATTTATGTCTGTGGGCTACCCCTTTTCAGCCACAATCATATTTATAAATTGGCAGTCTTAATTATACTCAATATAATGTGTTACCATTAACTCTATCCATTTCCACACACTTGAAATTAACCTTATTAAAAATTATATAGGCTTAAACATCAAGTCTCCCTTCTCAACTCTCATTCTGTCTCCCAGAAACCTATACTCTAAATTTTAACTCTGTTTGCTCATCATATTTAGTTCATATTGGTGAGAGTATGCAATATTTGTCCTTTTGTGTCTTGTTTATGTCACTGAACATAATGTTCTCAAGTTTCATCCTTGTTGTCATATGCCTCCTGACTTCATTTCTTCTTGCAGATAAATAATATTCCATCATATGTATATAACCACATTTTGTTTACCCATACATCTGTTGGTGGAACTAGGGTGCTTGTATGCAGAGAGATATAAGTTAAAATTGGATCATATTTCACCTACTGTTCTGTAATGTACCTTTCTCACTTCGCAATTAATTTGGCCATATTCCCATGCCAAAAAATATAGACCTCTGCTCTCATTTTGTCTGCTCCACTTTATCATACAAGGATGTACCCTATATAATATAGCCATGTATACCCTTTAAAAAGAATTTCTCACACACCATGGCAATTATTTATTTATTGTTTTCACAATCAAGAGAAAGCTCATCATTATATATATATATATATGTATATATATATTGCTTCCTATATCATCTGACAGAGTATGTACTGAATGAAAATGTTCACCATAGTTCTCTTTTTAAATCACAAAAACTATGAAATTGTCACTTAAAATAATTGGAAATAACAAAAAATATAAAGAAGCATATCAACAAATATTAGTCCAGTTTAATTTCTCTTTAATTTTTAATCTCTTTTACATATCTGAAACCACAATATTTTCTACATAGATTTATGATATAAGTATTTATAATGTTTTGAACATAATTTCTAATGACTGCAAAATATGGCAACTCATAGAAAAACCATAATTTACTGATACATTATAATTATTGGCAGTTAGTATATTTCAAATTTTTCACTTTTCAAAAAGTAATGCTATTGCAAGTATTTTATCATTGTGTCTGTCCTCTAATTTTAGTTATAGTTATACATTAATCCTTAAATTTTATGAAATCAAATTATTAGACTTTCCCTTTGAGTGTTCCTCTTTTATTTATGATCTCAATGTTTCAAAATTAGTCAAGGAATAATACTATTATTTTTTTCTTCTACTTTTTTTAGACTTTCAAAGTTTATATTTAATATTTCAAAAGTGTGTATCAATTACAAAATATAATTAATGAAGTAATGACTAATAATCATGTCTAAAGAACATAATAATTCATTATTAGAAAATATTTTGTCATTAAACTTATTTTCACATATTATATACTGTGTAAGTATTTTATGCCTCAATAAAATTAATATAATATAGCAAAAATTTTCGTTTGGCATAAAAACTGTAAATATTAAATTTAACAATTACGTATGCTCTTAGATGGGTGTTCTGTATTTTATTGAAGGGTAGTGGACGCTTGTTGAATATTTACTTGCAGATGATTGATAGTATAAGTAATACTGATGTGAACACAACTATTAATAAAACCTTACAATATTTTATGTTCTTTTGTACCAAACAGAGATTATTCTTGACGAATTATTCTGTATATATAAATGTGGCTGCATTTTGTTCAGATTGCATATGTGGTTTTTTTGTGCACAAAAGTTAAGAAAATACAACGTTTATAGATTCTGGGTTAATTCATGTTTCCCCAAAATTGAACAGAATGAGATAGCATTAAGCAAAATTAAGATCTGGCATTTTGAATTAAATGATATATTTTCCACTTGTTAAAGATAAAATTCACGTACAGAAAATTTCGCCCTTTTTAGTTAACACTTCCTTAGTTTCAACACATGCAGTCACGCAACTACTATCACACAAAAAGGATAATCAGTCCTGCCCGTGAGATACAAGGTTCCGTATAATTCAAGAAAACCACACGGTGGCTTAGATTCCATGCCATATTATTTGAAAAGAGCTCAAATTGATTGATTCCTGATTTCCGTGAAGGATCCATATTTGTATATTTGTTTTGACGGGTGAAAATCATTCTGAGAAATAGCTCTGAAACATCTCACTGATTGCCTTCCTTCAGCCACTCACTTCAGAGGACAAACCCCCCAGTTATGACTGCGACTGCGCAGAAAGGCCGCTCTGGAGTAAAGCCGAGGCCGGCGGTGCGGTCCTGTATGTAATTCACGATCAGCTGTAGGGTACAGTATTTATACACGGATTTGTAATATTAGCTTAAAGAAAGGGAAAGATTTGTTCTGTATATTTTGTTACCTTTTACCGAATAAAAGAATTACACATTGAAAAGTAAAAGAAAAAAAAAAAAAAGATAAAGAACAATCCCATCACCCTGTAAACACACCCGTTCTCACTGCAGTCAATCGCTCCTACTAACCCTCATAGCTACGTACTATTTTCTGTCCCAACATTTTTGCTTTGCCGGAATATTTTAATACAGCAGGTAGGGTTTTGAGTCTGGCTTATTTCACTCAGCGTAATACATTAAAGATCCATCCATGTCGTTCCTTTTAATTGCTTAGCAGCAAGTTTTCTATTGTGTGGATGTACTAGTTGAAGATCATCTGGGTTGTTCACAGGTTTTGGTGATTACAAATAAAGCTATTCAAAATTAATATACAAGTTATGGAGTAAATATAAATTGTCATTTCATTTAGCTAAAAAGGAGTGAGGTTGCTCTACATAGGATAAATTGCCCAACTGATCTCCAGATTTCTTGTACCATTTTATATTTCTACGAGCAATGAATGAGAATTGAAGTTGCTCCACATCCTCGTCAGAACTTGGTATTTTCATATAAAATGTTAGATTAAAAAAAAATTAACATTAACATTAGAAGAGATGTGTAGTGACAAGTCATTGTGTTTTTAATTTGTATTTACGTAATGACTAATGATATTGAGCATCTTTTCATGAGATTATTTTCCTTACGTGAGATGTGTGTGTTCAAATCTTTTGATCATTTTTGACTGGGTTGCTTGTTTTCTTATTACTGAATTTTGGTTAGTAATTTATTCGGGCTACAATTTTTAAAAATCTGACATGTGAGTTATATATATTTTCTTCCACTTCGCCCCTTGTGATTCCTCAATATTGTGGATTTTGGGATGGTGATGCCCACTTTGCATCTGATTGAGACGGCCTCAGATCCATGGGACAGATGGATGGAGTGGTCTTCCTTGTAGTTGTAGATACTCTTTGTCTTTTGGGATGGATGCTGTCCATCATCATCCTTTCGTTAGTTGTCCTGGGCATGCAAATGAACTGGAGGGTAGGTGTTGCAACTATGCTGATACTTACGGCTCAACTGGCATATGAACAGACCAAAGACTTAAGTCTCTGGGGCATGTATTTAAAGAGTAAGTGCTAATTATAGGTTGAAATAAAAAGGCAGAATAGCCATGTGTAGGGAAACTATAAATGAATCTAACTCTCTTACACTGGGGAGCATGTATTCCAAAGTAAGCGCCATTGACAAACTGCCAAATTCCCGAGATTTTCTACCCTGCATATAATGTCTAGATGTCTCTAGAGCCCTCAGGAGTTGTGCTATTTGAGGCTCTGTTTACTATGGCAGTCAATGAGATCCTGCTGAAAGGTGCATTAGTGTAACCTCTGTAATGATAGGTATACAGTGATGTGATTGAGTTCCTTTGATAATGCTGGAATGTGAGGGGGAGTGAGAGGGTGCTGCGTTGGACAATCCATGGAAGTGGGGGGAGGGCTAGAAGAAGAAACAGGTGAACGCTGGGAATTTTTAGGTCATGGTTAATACTAAAATGGTGGGAATGTTCTTTTGGCATATAGGGCAGGGGAGGGTCACTGGTGCATGGCATTGGGGGGGGGGTGATTAGCAGGATAAGGGTGCACCTGGGGCATGCTTCTGCGGAATATAGGTGTTCAGATTGCCATAGTGTGTTATTTCAGTGGGTAGAGACCCACACAATAAACAAGAAAATATACTCCCATCCTGGGGTCCTGTTATGTTTTCAATGAGAAGGGCAAGAATCTCTTGAGAACTTAGGCGGTGCTTAATAAAGGAACACAGAGCAATATGTCAAACCCTCAATATTATTGCATGTAACTATGAACCTGACTCTTCAAAAATTGGAACATTGGTTACCATAGTTTCCAAGGGAAGGGGGAGGGCATTTTTAAGGCAATGGAATTGTTTTGCATGATCTTGCAGTGACAGATACAGGACATTTTAAATTTTGTCAAAATCTATAAATGTATACCGTGCAAAATGTAAACCATAATGTAAACCATTGACCATGGTTAGTAGCAATGTTTCAATATTTGTACATCAATTGTTACAAATGTAGCATAGCCATATAAAATGTTATTAACAGGAAAGAGTGGGAGAAGGAGGGGGGTTGGGTAAAGGAGAATCCCCTATATTTTCTATATGACTTTTTTATAACCTAAAGCTTCTTTGAAGATAAAGCAAAAAACAAAACAAAACAAAACAAAACCCAAAAAACAAACAAAAAACTAAAATCCAAAAAACCAAAATGACAGTGGGGGAACACATGGGAGAAATTGTCATTGTACCTAAAAGACAACAGATCTTATAGCAATGAAAGACACTCAAGAATTTTTAAATTTTATTTTATATATATTTTTTCATTTTCATATTTTGTTTTTTTAAATTATTATTGTTTAATTTTCTTAATACTTTTATTGGGTAATTTTTTTGGTTTTGTTTTTGGGGAGATTTTGGATCACAGAAAGTTGCAACTGTGGCAGGTGAGGATCACTGGTGCAGGGTGCCAGTTGTGGCCACTGGTGCAGGATGTGAGTTATGGTGGGATGTGTGGGGAGAGGTGCACCTGGGGCAAGGCTCTATCACATATGAATGTGTTCAAGTGGTCATGGGGCATTATCTTGGTGGGTGGAGACCCACACAACAACGGAAAGAATATTGAATTCCCATCCTGGGAAGTCCTGTTACATTCTCTAAGATAGCAGCAAGAATCCCCTGAGTACATGGGCAGTGTCTAGTGAAGGAGGACAGACCATTATTCCAGGCCCTTGATATCGATGCTTGTGCTTGTGAACCTTGTTCCTGTGAAATGGAAACTTAGCCTAGTATTTTATTGCCTAAGAGTTACCCCCTGAAAGCCTTCTTGTTGCTCAAAAGTCATCTCTCTCTAAGCCAAACTCAGCATATAAATGTACTACCTTCCCTCCAGCATGGGGATGAGCCTCCCTAGAACTAAGGAGTTATTACCAAACACCAACTAGTGATGCATTTGGAAAAAGACCTTGACTAAAGGGGGATATTACATACAAATGAGTTTTTATGGCTAAGAGATTTCTATTTTTTTTTTGTTTTTGTTCTCAGTTTCATTTATTTCTGCTCTGATCTTTACTATTTCTTTCCTTCGGCAAAAAAGAAGTTTGTTCTTCTTTTTTCTAGGTCTGCCCGATATACAATTAAGTCTTAGATTTTAGCTTATTCTTCTTTTTGAGTGTAAAAGCATTGAGGGTTTTAAATTTCCCTGCCAGCACTGCCTTTGTCGCATCTCCTACATTTTGATACGTTGTGTTCTTGTTTTAATTTATCTTGAGGTATTTGTTGACATCTCTTGTGACTTCTTTGACACACTGACTATTTAAGAGTGTGTTTTTTTAATCTCCATATATTTGCAATTTTCATGTTCCCTTCCTGTTTTTGATTTCCGGCTTTATTCCATTATGACCAGAAAGAGTGCTTTGTCTAGTCAATCTTTCTAAATTTATTGAGACCTGGTTTTTAACCCAACATATAATTTATCCTGGAGAAAGATCCTTGAGCACTTGAGAAAAAAAATATACCCTGCTCTCTTGGGGTGCAATATTCTATACATGTCTGTTAGGTCTTGTTCATTCATCACATTATTGAAGCTCTCTGTTTCCCTCTTGATCCTCTGTCTAGATGTTCTATTCAGTGATGGGATTGATGTATTCAATTCTTCAGCTATTATTGTAGAGGTGTCTATTTCTCCCTTTTGTTTGTTAGTGTTGCTACATGAATTTTGGGGCATCTTGATTAGGTGAATAGATATTTATGATTATTATTCCTTCTTGGTAAATTGCCCTTTTTATATAATATATAATGCCCTTCTTTTGTCTCTTACAACCATTTTGCATTTAAAATCTATTTTGTCTGATATTAGTGCAGCTATTCCAGATCTTTTTTATTCAAAGTTTGCATGGAATATCTTTTTCCAACCTTTCACTTTCAACCCATTTGTGTCCTTGCATCTAAGTTGAGTCTCCACTTGTGTCCACAGCATTTAGATGGCTCATATATTTTTCTCCTTTCTGTCAATATGTCTTGTTTTGGAAGTTTAATCCATTAACATTTAATGTTATTAATGTAATGGCATTATTTAACTTTGATGATTTTGTCCTTTGGCTTTGATATGTCTTATCTTACTATTGTCTATCTTTTTCTCTTTTAGTTACCTTTACTAATAATCTTCATTTCTACACTGTTCTTCAGGCCCTTTCTCCTATATTTTCCATTCAGACTGCAGTACTCCCTTTACTATTTCTTGTAAGACTTGTCTCTGTGATGCACTCTCTCAACTTCTGTTTATATGTGAAAACCATAACTTCATCCTCATATTTGAAGGACATTTTTGTCAGTTCAAGAATTCTTGATTGGCAGTTTTTCTTTCACTATCTTAATGTATCATATCACTGTCTTCTCATCTCTATGGCTTCTGATCAGAAATTGGCACTTAATCTTATTGAGTGCCCTGGTATGTGATGAATTGCTTTTCTCTTGCTGCTTTAAGAATTCTCTTTATCCTTGGCAATTGACTTTCTGAATAGTATGTGTCTCAGGGTAGGTCTATTCAGGCTTATTCTGTTTGCAGTATGTTGTCCTTCTTTGATATTAATATTTATGTTTTTCATAAGTGTTGGGAAATTTTCAGTCATTGTTTCTTCAAATATTCTTCCTGCCTCTTTTCTGTACTCTTCTCCTTCCAGGACACCAATAACATGTTTGTTTGTTTTGTGCTGTCATCCAATTCCCTGAAATCTTCTTGGTCAGTTTTTCCATTCTTTTCTCTGCCTGCCTACTGGTTTTTCAAATTCAGATGTTCTGTCTTCTAATTCATGTATCCATTCTTTTGTCATTTAAAATCTGTTGTTGTATACCTCAAAGGTATTTTTAATCTCATCCACTGAGTCTTTTCATTCCCGTTCGGTCTGTTACTTTTCTTTGCAATCTTTCAAATTCTCCTTTGCGCTCACCTGGTGTCTTAATATCCTTTATCTCTTTGGCTATAAGGTCCTTCAACTCCTTGAACTGATTTAGGAGATTTGTGTAAACATCACTGATTAGTTGTCTTAAATTTGTGTTTTGTCAGGATTTTTATTTTGTTCTTTTGGCTTGGCCATGTCTTCCTATTTCTTAGTATGGCTTGAAATTTTTTGCTGAGGTGCAGGAAGCTGATTATGTTGATGGATTTACTCTGATGGTCAATTTCTCTTGCCTAATGGTTTTATTTCATAGCTCTTCTTCGGTTTTGGTTAATTTATTCTGAAACTTATAATTGCTCTGTTTAAGTTATCAAAACAGGGTCAGGGACTCATTCATGCGGCACAGACCAGATTAGAGAGCCTGGGGATAGGGACCGAAGATATTCCTAAAAACTTTTCTTTCCCTTCACTTTCCAGGACTGCCAGCAGATAGCACTCTTGGACATACCTTTCCACAGAAGTATCTCTTCCAACTTCCACTTGCTTTTGTTTCCAAGCCAATTAGAAGGAAGTGTTAAAAGCTGGGGTCAATTGTTTAAACTCGCTGAAGGGAAACCACACTCTGTCCTCCACTGTACTCTCCTTTTTTTCCCCAGGGAGGAAAATACACATACCCTTCTCAGTCTGCTGCAGTCAACCATGGATTTTATCAAGGCTGTTTGCCTTGAGAGTGGCTTATGGTTGCCTTTCCCTGCTGTAGTGGAAAGTAATTAACAGTTTTTCATTTCAGGTTCTTTGTCTCTCTCATTTCATCCTGGATGATGCACTTGGCACTATCCTGGTCTGCAGATACCCAGTGTAGCTGCTTTGGACAGTTTCGGCCTTTCCTCCACTGTTTTCTTAAAAGAGGTGAAAGCAAGTTCTACTCTGATGCCATTTTCCCAGAACCAGCCTCTAGTATAAACGTTCTTTTTTTAGATTTTTTTTTATTTATTTATTTATTTATTTATTTATTTATTTATTTATTTATTTATTTATTTATCCCCACCCTCTTGTTGTTTGTGCTTGCTGTGTCTGTTCATTGTGTAGTTGTTTTCCTTTTTAAGTAGGCATTATGTATCAAACCTGGGACCCCCTATGTGGTAGGTGAGAGCTCAATTGCTTGAGCCACATCTCCTTCCCTAGTGTAAACATTCAACTTTAAAATTTCCTCTAATCATTAATTTACTTGCATCCCACAATATTTCGTGTGTTTTGTTTCCATTTTCTTTCAATTAAAAATGTTTTCTACTTTTCCTTCTGATTTCCTCTTTGAACCATGGATTAATTAGAAGTGTGTTGTTTAATTTCTAAATATTTGGAACCTTTCCAGGTTTCTTTCCCATACTGATTACTAGCTGTTTTCATTTGTTTAGCTGCTCAAGCAGATACTATGAAATGCATTGCCTTTAACAATGGGAAATGTTAACTTTCAAAGTTATAGTTTTGAAGCTGAGAAAAATGTCCAAGTCATACTGCTGATGATCCTGGACTCCTCTATCACATGACAAGGCACGTGGTGGCACCTGCATGTCTGTTTCTCCTTTCCCAAGTTCATTACTTTTGGCTTCTTGCTTCTGTGGCTTTTCTCTCTGTCTGAAATTCATTCTTCCATTAAGGACTTCAATAAGAGGATCATATCCCCCTCAATGAGTGACTCACACCTTAAGAAGTTAAGATTCTACTTACAATGGGCTCTCCCTCAAGGAATGAATTAATTTTTTTTCTCTTTATTTTTTTAAAATGTTACATTAAAAAAATATGAGGTCCCCATATATCCCCCACCCCCCTCACCTCACTCCTCCCATATCAACAACCTCTTTCATAATCATGGGACATTCATTGCATTTGGTGAATACATTTTGGAGCACTACTGCACCACATGGATAATGGTGTACATTATAGTTTACACTTTCCCCCAGTCCACCCAGTGGGCCATGGCAGGATATACAATGCCCAGCAACTGTCCCTGCAGTACCACCCAGGACAACTCCAATAGCATATTTTCTGGTGTCCACACAACTTTAAACCAGCATCCTAATATAATTTCCATTTTGGTCTAAGAACCTACCTTGTATTAGTTCAATTTAAATTTATTAACATTTGTTTTCTGGCCTAGAATATGGTCTACATTTTTCTATCTATGTGCATTTAAAATGAACGTGCACTCTGCTACCATTTTGTGGAATGTTCAAAAAATACCAAATAGGTCAAGTAGTTTGTACTATTGTTGAAGTCTTCAACATCATTATTCATTTTCTATCTGCATGTTCTATTGTTTATTGAGGGAGGAGTATTTTAATCTCTGATTATAATAATTTCTTCCTTTATTCATTTCTGCCAGATTTTTCTTTGTGTATTTTCAGACTTTGTTGATAGGGGCATATATTCATAATATCTGCAAATTCCTGATATATTGACTTTTCTTAATGGTATGTCTCTACTTATCTCTAGTAATATTTTTTGTCTTAAAATCTATTTTGTCTAATGGCAATATACCTACTTCCACAGTGTTAGGATTGTTGTTTGCATTTTCACATCCTTATCCTTGAATGCATTTGTGCCTTTGAATCTCTAGTGTGTTATTTTGTAGACAGCATTTAGTTGGGTTTTTATTTGCAGACAATCTTTGCCTTTTGGTTGAAGAGTTTATCAAATTCACAATGTTTTAATGAGATATAATTCACACCACAAAATTCACTATTTTTTAAAGAAAGATTATTTATTTATTTGTTTATTCATTTCCCCTCCCTCCATAATCTGCTCTCTGTCCATTTGCTATGTGTTCTTCTGTGTCTGCTTGTATTCACAGTAGGTCGCCCTGGGAACCTACCCTGGGACCTTCTAGAGTGGGAGAGAGGCGATCATTCTCTTGTGCCACCTCAGCTCCCTGGTCTGCCAATTCTCTTATTATCTCTGCCCTGTGCCTCTTTTTGTTGTGAACTGCCCATGTGCAGGCATGCTGCCACGTGCAGGAGTGCTGGCCCATGTGGTGAGCTGGTGCAGCAAGATGACACAACAAAATTCACTATTTTAAATGTGTAATTCATTATTTTAGTATATATTCGCAATGTTGTGCAACCATCACTTTCCCCTAATTCTCGAACATTCCCATCACCCCACAAAGAAATTCAAACCTCTTAGCAGTCATTCCACAATCCCTTCTTCCACAATTATATTGATATACATATTTTATTATCCACTCATAAGATGAGGGGCATCTTAGATTGATTTTACTTTCTGACTATCAGAAATATTGCTGCAATGAACATTTATATACAATTTTTTTCATATGGAAATATGTTTTCAGTATGTATTTGCAAATATACTTTATATGTAGTCACAGAATATCCCTGTGACTTGAGTGTAGGAGATTTCTGAGACCATTCACAGAAACAATAAACATGAACAATAAATGCTGATAAATTAGATTTCCTCACAATTAAAAGCACCTTTCATCAAGAGTTACCATTAAGAAAACAAAAATAACAAGCCAAAACCTGAAAGAAAGTATTCACATACATGTATCTAAGTAAGGCCTAATGTGTAGGATATATGAAACCTCCTATAATTCGAAAATAAAAAGACAAATAACTTGCTGAAAAATGGGCAAAATGTTAGAAAAGACACTTCACAATTTGAGACATACGAATGTCCATTAATAACATAAAAATTTACTCAATATTTAGTCACTTGGGAAATGCAAATTAAAACTTTAGTGAGATATAACTAGACTCCTACCAGAATTTCTAAAATGAGAAAAAGTAACAAATTCTTGAGATATAACTAATATAACATATTGGTGATAATGTAAATGGTAGACCCACTTTGAAAAAACTTTTGGAAGAGTTTAACAAAATTGCATATTTGCCTTTCCTATGACTTAGCAATTCTATTCCCAGGTATTACCCAAAACAAAAAAACATATGTCCACAAAACATTTGCATTAGAAAGTTTATTGCAGTTTTAATGATAATAACAAGAAATAGAAAACTCAAATGGCTTACATCAATAGCATAATGGATATATATTCATAAAATGGAATACAACTCATCAATAAAAACAATGAACTATTGATACAGCCAATATCTTGGATGAATCTCAAAAAATTTTGCTCACTGAAAGGAACTTTACACAAAAGAGCACATGGTTTTTTAAAATTCCAAGATTTTGAAGTTTCGGGACAGGTAAAAACAATAGATGGTGAAAATAAATCAGAACAACATTGACTATATGGTGTGGAGCCAGGACTAACTGGAATGGGGCATGGGGGAGGTTTTTGGGTTCTATATTTTAATAAGGGTTTGGGTTATACACTTACACACATTTGTCCCAACTTAATGAATGGGCAGTTAAAATTTCTGTCATTCATTTTATATAATTCACACAAAAAGAAACAACTGATTTAACTCTAATTAGTCATATGCATATTCAGCTATTTAGGAATGAGGTATACTAATGTCTATAATCTATTTGAGGTACGTCAAATAATGTGGTAAATTGGTGATTAAAGGGAAGAATAAGGGAATATATAACAATTCTTAGCTGCTTTTAAGTATGGTAAAATTCTAAGGGACGTATATAGAGGCGGGGGTATTCCCTGTAAAAGTCTTTCAACTTTGCTGTATGTTGATCAATTTATAAGAAAATTTCAGAAATAAATAAAGATCATAATATCTGACAAAAGAAGACTAATCTGTGGGCAGTAGCACAGTGAATTTAATGAATCAGTTAGTCCTTAAGGATTCTAAAAACACAAATAAGGAATCCAAAATTAGTTAAGGGAATACTCATCTACTATAAAGTAGTAGTATGTGAAATAATAAAAATAGAATAATTAAGACAGAAACACACAATTTTGCAAGTTTCATAATAATGGTTGATACAGGAAAGAAACATGAATGTATGTTAAAACCACTAGTATAAAACTTGATGGCAAAGGGTAAATTTAAATAATCTCAAAGAAGAAAGCTGTCTTTATGAGGAGAAAACTAGTAGAACCATTGTAAGTGATCAATGTTGATATCCCTATAAATGGAAAAAGGAGGTTACATTAAGTGCCTCCAGATGTGATACAGCAAGGATGGCACAGTAAGAGTAATGTGGTCATCCTGACAAAACTGCATAGTTGGAATCAAATCATGAGCAAGTAATCAAATTCACACTGAGGAGCATTATACAAATGTTTAAAAATTTAAATTATTTGTGCTGGTCGAATATGTAATTATTATTTACTAATTCCTAATGGAATACTAATTAATACTAATTACTAATGGAAACAGAAATAATAGTTTCAGAAATGATAATTTATTTACTGAAAACAACATGAGCACACCTAGTCTAGAGACAGTGTTGTGGCAGAGTGGGTGGAGTGGTCAGGCGTGGAGACACATAATGATGTGACCCATGTGTGCAAGTAAGAGCTGGTGTCGTTGAAAAGACAATTCTAATTCTGAGCTCATTGAAATAATAACTGCCCCTGAGACCATCAGTCAGATAGTTAAAATCTAAACTCCTTGGAGTCCTTCCCTCTGATAGTGCTGTTGTGACTCATAACCATTCTAGTCCAAGAGAACTCCAATTGAGTAGGTAAGTGATTTTGTGATTGCTGTGGGGTGAAATTTAAGGAGGGAGGACCCTATGTAGAACAGATGTTATAGCAGGAGGTTGGAAATATTAGAATGTTTTTCTGGAGTGAAGTAGACAAGTTATGATACTAGAGCATTTGTGTACTGGAGCCACTTAAAATATCTCTATCATTCTTTCAAACTCCACTTTCGGTGAGAGCATTTTGGTAGCTAGAAATTGGTCATGGTGGGAGTATATACACCAAGGAAATTGGCAACCATACAAATTAGACTTTGTTTTACTTTACTTATTTGCATATTTATGGTGAACTGATTTATCAACATGCCCCTGCACTAGAGTCACAAATACATGCCATCCCAGTAGTTTGGAAAGTGCTGTCTGGGATGGGAGAGTGAGACTTTGAATTGAGGCCCATTTTATCTCTCAGTGTGCAAATGAGCTTTGAGCCTTTTAATGGAAGATTCTACATTATCTCCAGATACTGAGCACTTTATACATCTAAGCCTTTAAAAGGATATTAATCTTGGCTTTCCTATTCTGATCATTCATCCTAGCCATTTAGTATTTGTCCTTTGATTGTTTTGTTAAACATTTTTTTTGGAGTTACGTTGTGCCTTCCTATGCTTGGTCCTGCAAATGCACAAAGAGCAAAGACAATTTTCAGATCTCAGAAAATTCACAATCATGATGGAATCATTGACAGGATGTTAGATTTGTTCTATTCTACTAGATAGGTGGTCTGCAACCCTGTATCATTAGACTCCTTGTCAAAGGAGAGGGAAAGGAGTAAGAGTGAATTATGGGGGTATGTTTCTCAAAGTCCTGCCCCTGACCTATTGGGCCAATGTGGGCAGGATGCTCTGAATATGGGAAATTCTTTCAAGCAGCATGAAAAAGGGATTTTGAATATGCTGAAGATATTTGGGTCAAGGTTGATGAAAACTTCATGACACATTTGAGGATTTTCTTTGAGTGATCTTGGGTTTAACAATCAGCCAGACACTCTAGTATATGCAAATTCACTCTTACCAAATTCCAAATTACCCAAACGCTCCCTAGCTCTATTCCTTCCAGATGGAAAATATTTTGTCACTCTCGAAGTATCCAATGTCTACCAACATCTGGGAGCTAGTATTTCAGTTTCCTTTTTTCCGTTTTGTAAGCCTTGTTTTTTTCCCCCATTTCCATCTCCTTTTCCTATTACTTTGTCAGCATTTTGGTGCACACACCTGCTTCTCAGCCACTTAATGAATTTCATATCTGTTTTAACTTATTCCATTTCCTCTTAGAGGATGGTTCTCCTGAGGGGAACATATACTCTCAAATGGTGGTGTAGCCATAGTAGAATATGGTGGTAGTTGCTATCCACACCAGGCATATCCCCACAAACCTCAACTGCTGCTGTTCCGTGATCTTATTTTCAGTATATATATTTTCATTACTTAAAGGTTGTGATGAATTGAAGCTGTGTATATACCAGAGAAACAAGTTCTTAAATCTAATCCATTCCCATGGGCTCAAAACCATTTTATATAGGAAACTTTATGTTTGGAGGAAACTTTAGTTAAGGTATGTCCCACTTCAATCAGGATGGGTCTTAATCCTATTACTGGAGAATAAATTTCATTCTCATAAGAGAATGCACTTTAGACACACAGAGAGAAAAACACAGAAATAAAGAAGCATAAATGGGACCTGCAGGAGAAGTAAGATACTAAGATATACCACCATGTGCCTTGACATGTGAAAGATGCATAGTTCCCCCAAAACACCACAGTCTTTGGGGGAAGAAGCACTGTGTTGCTGATGCCTTGATTTGTATATTTTTCCCAGACTCAAACAATGAGTAGATAAATTCCCGTTGTTTCAGCTGAACCAATTCATGGCATTTGCTTTAGCAGCAGGGGAAGCTAACAGAGGGTAATATACAAACGAAGTCTTAGAAGTCTTTCTCTCTTCCAATCCATCCTTCACTTAACTATCAGATAAATATATTCAAAATGTTTTTTTAGGTTAGGTTCTAAACTCTTCATTGCTGACCACTTCTTTCCACAAGCTCCTTAAATTGTATTCAGAGTGAATGTACTTTGTTGTCATCTCTTCTCCAATTGTTCAAATTTGCAATGTCATCATTTAAGACAGCTGAAAACTAGTTTGAACAAACCTACATTTCCACATCACACATTTCTTCTTAAACTACCAAAATCCTTTCTGGTTCCATGCTGGGAGATCTCCCTAGATCGCTGCACCACTCAGGTCTTCTTTACTCCTTCCCTCTTTTGACATTCTGCATTATTTTCAAAGGTAAGTTCAGTGAGAAACTCACTCTTCAGATCATCATAAAATACAGAATGACTTTGTCGTTCCCTTTTTTTCCTGTATTTGTTTTATTGGTCCCAGTAAGAAATTAATTTAATAATTTTATTGTCTTTGATAAATGGGTATCTTGTTTGAGATTATAACTTCATTCAGGTGAAAATATCTTATTTTTTTATAACACATAGCTCCTGGTATCCTCATGACAAGACAGAATTAGGAAGGGCTCAAAAGCTCCTGAAGACATCATTGAAAATTTGAATGTAATCTGCATTTTCCTGTCTTTGCAAATAGGTTTTGAAGTACCAGGTGTTCTCTCCAGGAATGACTTCTTTAAACCACACCGTGTTCAGTCACACAGTTTTCCACTTGCTGGGCATTCCTGGCCTAGAGGACCAGCACATATGGATTTCCATCCCTTACTTCACTTCCTATGTCATCACCCTGCTTGGAAACAGCCTACTCATCTATATTATATTCACAAAGCGCAGCCTCCACGAACCCATGTACCTCTTCCTCTGCATGCTGGCTGGAGCAGATGTTGCCCTCTGCACGTGCACCGTTCCTCAGGCTTTGGCCATTTTCTGGTTTGATGCTGGGGAGATCTCCCTAGATCGCTGCATCACTCAGGTCTTCTTTCTCTCTTTCACCTTCATCTTTGAGTCAGGGATCTTGGTAGTGATGGCATTTGACCGTTACATTGCCATATGCTACCCACTGAGATATACCACTATTCTTACACACTCTCTAATTTGGAAAATTTGTGTGGTTGTCCTTCTGAGAAGTTATGGTACAATTTTCCCCATGATATTTCTTCTGAAAAGGTTGACTTTCTGCAAAAGTAACATCCTTCCAAACACTGCTTGTAAGCATATTGTCTTGGCCCGTGTTTCATGTGATGACATTCGAGTAAACATCTGGTATGGGATTTTTGTCCTCATGTCAACCTTGGTCTTAGATATTATCCTGATTTTTATTTCTTATGTACTGATTCTCCGTGCTGTCTTCCACATGCCTTCCCAAGATGCCTACCAGAAAGCTCTCAACACATGTGGCTCCCATGTCTGTGTCATCATTCTCTTTTATGGGCCTGGAATCTTTTCTGTCCTCACTCAGAGGTTTGGACACCACATCTCACCCCATATTCATGTCCTGCTGGCAAACATCTATGTTATGGTTCCACCTATGCTGAATCCCATCATTTATGGGATTATGACCAAACAAATATGGGACCAGGTGTTTCATTTGTTTTGTACAAAACAAAAATGACTGTGATCATGGAAAATGATATTCTACCTCTCTTATTAATTCTCTACATGTTTGAAATTACCTTTCAACATCAGAATGTGGAAGGTACAGCTTAGATACCTATTAAATTATTATATGTCATGATGCTTCTATAGCACTTTCTCCAGGGAAGTTTTGTTACTTTAGGTCTTTAAAAAGTCATTAGATAGCTGTGTCTTAATTTTCTCATCTATAGAGTCAGGAACCAGATCAGTTCCCCTCCTAGAATGAGTTGAACTAGAAGCAGCAGCATTTTCTGGATAATTGCTCAACAATTCTTTTCTCATGTGTTTTAAGCTTTGAATGACTGTACTTATTGTAATTTTTTCATTAAGAAATTTCTCCAGTCTTTCTCCACCCTGTCAATATTTTGCTTTTAGATATATATTTACAAAAATCACTCATCTCTTATAATTCATGTATATATTTGCCACCCATGTAATTTTAGCATAACTTGATTTATTAATATTAATGTCTATTTTGCTTCTCTCTCTTAGAACACAAAATATTGATAAAGTTTATTAAGATTTATCTTAATGATATTCTTAGTTATATTGGCAGTTTTTGTAAGGATATATTCAATAATAGCCCACTGTTCGCTAAAATGTAGTACATAATATTATGACATTATGCAATTATAAAGTAAAAATGAAATTGGTCTATAAGAAATTCTTTCTATTAATTTTTATTGAGGTTAGACTCAAATAATTTAAAATCAACTAATTTAAAAATGAATAGTTCAGGCACGTTTAGTACAGGTATTCTTTGGAGATATTGTGGATTATGTTCCCAACCTCCACGTTAAAGCAGCGAATGCAATAAAACACATCACACAAATTATTTGGTTTCCCTGTGCTGAAAAAGTTATTTTTACAATTTATTTTAGTCTTTAAATGTACAATAGAATTATGTCTAAAAAACAAGGTACATTATACTTCATTGTTAAAAATCCTAACCATCTTTTCTGTCTTCAGTTGTAATCTTCTGCTGTTGGAGGGTCTTGCCTGGAGGTTGATGGCTGGTGACTGATCTGGGTGGTCATTGCTGAAGGCTGGGGTGGCTGTGATAATTTCTTAAAATAGGACAACAAAGAAGTTTGCTATATATTTTTATTCTTCCTTTCAAATAAGATTTCTCTGTTGCATGGAATGCTGGCTGATAGCATTTTACCCACAATAGAAATTTTTCAAAATTGGAATCCATACTCTAAAACCCTGCCATTGCTTTATCCATTAATAAAAGTTGATATGATGTAATATTCTATAATACTTTGTTGTCATTTCAACAATGTTCATAGCATCTTCAACAGTGTTAGATGCCATGCCATCTTAAGACACCACTTTCTTTGCTCTTCCATAAGGAAGAACTCCTCATCTATTAAAGTATTATCATTAGATTGAAGCAATTCATCCACCTCTTCAGGTTCCACTTCTAATTCTAGTTATCTTGCTATTTCTAACACATCAAGAATTGTTTCAGTGAAGTCTTCAACCCCTCAAATTATCCATGATAAGTTGATGGAATTAACTTCTCACATAACCCTGTTAACGTTGATATTCTGACTTCCTTCCATGAATCACAAATGTTCTTAATAGCCTCCAGAATGGTCAATCCTTTCCAGAAGTATTCAACTTACTTTGCCCAGATCCATCAGCTGAACCACTACCTATGACAACTAGAGACTTATGAAAAGTATTTCTTAAATAAAAAACTTGAAAGGCAAAATAACTCCTTTATCTTTGTGCTGAAGAATGGATATTGTGTCCACAGCCATGAGAATACTATGCATCTCATTGTACATCTTCTTTAGAGCACTTAGGTTACCAGGAGTATTGGGAATGAGCAGGAACATTTGAAAAGGAATCTTTTTTTCTGAGAAGTAGGTTTCAGTAGTAGGCTTAAAATATTCAATAAACCATGTCTTAAACAGATGTGCTGTCATTGTTGTTTGTTGTTCCATTTATAGAGCACAGACGGAGTAGATGTAGCATAATTCTTGAGAGCCCTAGGATTTTCAGAATGTTAAAGGAACATTGCTTCAACTTCAAGTCACCAGCTGCGTTAGCCCCTAATAAGAGAGTCAGCCTTTCCTTTGAAACTTTGAAGCCAAGCATTGACTCCTCTCTAGATGAATCCTCAATATCATCTTGTTCCAATAGAAGGCTGTTTCATCTACATTGAATAGCTGTTGTACGGGAAGCGGACTTGGCCCACTGGATAGGGCGTATGTCTACCACATGGGAGGCCCGTGGTTCAAACCCCGGGCCTCGTTGACCCATGTGGAGCTGGCCCATGCGCAGTGCTGATGCATGTGGGGAGTGCCGTGCCACGCAGGAGTGTCCCCCACATAGGGGGTCCCACGCACAGGGGGTGCGCCCCATAAGGAGAGCTGCCCAGTGCGAAGGAAGGCGCAGCCTGCCCAGGAGTGGCACCACATGCACGGAGAGCTGATGCAGCAAGATGACGCAACAAAAAGAGACACAGATTCCCGTGCTGCTGACAACAACAGAAGTGGACAAAAAGAAGAGCACGCAGCAAATGGACACAGAGAACTGACAATTAGGGTGGGAAGAGGGGAAGGGGAGAGAAATAAATAAAAAAATAAATCTTAAAAAAAAAAAAAAGAATAGCTGTTGTTTAGTGTAGCCTCCTTCATCAATTATCCTAGCTAGATCTTCTGGATAGCTTACTGCAGCTTCTTTGTCAACACTTTCTGCTTCACCTTGCACTTTGATGTTATGGAGACAGGTAATTTCCTTAAACCTCGTGAACCAACCTCTTCTAGCTTCAGACCTTTTTTCTACATCCTCTTCACCACTCTGAGCCTTCATAGGATTGAAAAGAATTAGGGTCTTGCTCTGGATGAGGCTTTGGCTTACGGGAATGTTATAGTGGTTTGATATTCCATCCAGACCCTTAAAACTTCAAGGCTGTTTTTCTTTCCTATCACTTACAAATTCACTCTACTAGCACATTTAATTTTCTTCAAGAAATTATCCCCTTTTGCATTCATGACTTGGCTCTTTGGCACCAAGAGGTCTAGTTTTCAGCCTATCTTGGGTTTTAACAAGCCTTCCTCATGAAGTTAATCATTTCTAGCTTTTGGTTTAAAGTGAAATACTAGTGACACTTCCTTTGAACAGTTAGTGGCCATTGTAGGGTTATTAGTTTGCCTAATTTAAATATTGCTGCATCTTACCAAATAGGGAAGCCAAAGGAGAGGGTGAGAAATGGGAAGAGGTGGTCAGTGGGGCCTTCAGAACACATAGCACTTATTAATTGAGTACCATCATATATGGGCATTGTTCACGGTGATCCAAAAACTATTTACAATATTAATATTAAAGCTCACAGATCACCGTAACAAGCATTTTAATAATAATGAATAAGTTTGATGTATTCTGAGAATTACCAAAATGACACACAGAGCTAGAAAGTGAGCTGAAGCTCTTGGAATAATTGCACTGATAGACTTACTCAATGCAGGGTTGCCACAAACTTTCAGATTGTAAAATACAAAATATCTGTGAAACACAATAAAAGCCTTATGCCTGTATACTCACAATGTTGTGAAAACACCACCTCTATATAGCTCCAAAGCATTTTCCTCACACAGAAAGGGAAACCTATATCCATAAATCAGTTGATCATCATCCCCATCCCCCACGGTCCTTGGTTATCTCTAATCTGCTTTTTATCCCTAAGGATTTAGTGACTCTGGACATTTCATGTAAATAGATTCAGCCATTATGTGACCTGTTCACTCTTAGCAGAATGCTTTCAAAGTTCTTCACAGAAACATGTATCTGTACTTTATTAGTTTTTATTGCTGAATAGTATTCCACTGTATGACTATAACCCAATATGTTTATCCATTCAACCATTGATGGGCATTTGGGCTGTTTCTCTTTTGGCTGTTCTGAATCATGCTGTTATAAACATGCAGGTACATATATTTGCGTGAGCTCTTTTCAGCTTTTTTGGTTATTTATCTAGTGTTGGAATTGCTGAGTCATATGGTAATTCTGTGTTTAACTTTATGAGGAACAAAGCAACTATTTTAGGAACAAAAATATTACTAGGAAAACACCCTGAATATCTTTTCCTAATGATAAGATGTCAGAAATTATGTAAGCCAAAATGAATTGGCGTCAAATTTTTTTCAATTCTAAAAAATGATCTCTCAACCCACAATTCTATTGAGGCAGGATAGAATAGGGACCTAAGGAGGAAGGGAACTAAAACCTAATAAGCCACACAAACAGAAACTGAGGCAATGGCCTCTGACTTACAGAGGCTGAGGCAATGGCCTGCTGACTTACATCAGCCTGCTGACTCACGGAGTCAAGTTAGGAAGGGGAGAATTACAAGCACACACACCCAAGACCTGCAGTATCAGAAGGCAGCCAGCAGCATCATTATATGGCAGGAAAGAGGAAAGGAGCAGGAGGGGCTCCATACCACCCCCTACCCACTTTCAGGTTACCTCACATCTAGTGGACAATGACCAGAGGCCAATCACTGCAGGCCAACATGCCCTGCAGAGCTCATGGACAGAGGCCAGATGCCAATCACCCCTGGACAGTAAGTCCCCATCCCCCTAAGCAAATCAAACCACCCAATAGATTTCCCTTGCTTATTCTCAAATATGCCAATCAGCACAGACCGTGGAGTCCTGTATCCCCATAAAACAATGACCCCAGGGCAGAACTTCACATTTTTCTTCCTTGAAAATGCCCGCTTCATCTTTGAAGGTGTGCTTTCTTTCTCTTACTTTACCTCTGCAATAAATTCTCGGCCTGCCTAATTAATATATTTGGCTTGTCCTTGAATTCTTTCTTGTGATGAAGCCACTGGCTCTGATAACATATCATGGTGAGCCAGCTAGAAGGAGAGAATTATCTCTGGTAACCACCCCCCTCCATCCGATAAGACTAGAGAGATTTTGGCTTCTAACCAAATTCTATGTGTGTCTATTAGGTGGAGGATGTGGGCAGATGTGTCTGTCCATATATATGCCTGTCTCCATTTCCATTCAGGTGTCTGAGCAAAATACCAGAAATCTGTTGGCTTTTATAAACAGTATTTATTTAGGGTAAAAGCTTACAGTTCCAAAGCCCTAAGGAGTCCAACTCAGGGTTGCATTCTCACCAAAGTTAATTGTCACATGTTGAAGCAAAATGGTCACTGATCGCTGCCTGGTGTCTCCTTCCTGGCCTCCTCTTCCTCTTGAGACTCCATGGGCCCAGCGTCTTCCCCATCTCAGCTGTAAGCAGGCATAGGGCTTGTCTCTCAGGGCTTCCTGTATCAGTCTCTGGCCTAGGACTTATTTCTTTCTGGGCCTTCTCAGCTGCTCATTTGCTCTGGCCTCTTCACAAAGTCAGCAGTGAGCTATCACGTGAATGGCTCATCTCTCCTGGGCCACCAAGATCCAGCATGACAGAGCTCTCTCTCTCTTCACATGTGTCTTCTTGATTCAGTGTCTGTTCATTTAAGTCCCCCAAGGGGGTTGGGACTCAACCTGAATCATACCTTACATATGTGGTTGAATCAAAAGACTTAAATTGATTTTATAAAGGAAAATTAAATTCTTTGAATTTAGTACAATCAAAAGTTATCACACCCAGAGGAACAGATTAGTTACAAACATAATCTTTCTCTTTTTGGGATTCATAAATAATCTCAAGCTGCCACAACCTGCTCCCAAAGGACCTAACCTCTGTTCACTTAGAGTTCTCTGGGTTCCTCCTTGGAGGTGGTACGTCCTAGTTCCCATGCCGTGTAGATCAAGGAGACTCTAGGTAGCTGGTGACACTGCCCTGGGAACCTGACTGGGGACATTACCCAAGTTGGGTAGGAGTTCATCGGGAGTATGGGAATCCAAGACATCCATCTCAACCTAAACCACTTTCTAATTCTGCTCCCTCACTCCCCCAAGAGGTCTTTCCTCAATGCATGTCAGGGGGCACTGAGTCACAGCTTGTTAATTATTGCAAACTTAGTGAGAGGGAATCTCTCACATTCTTAACTCTTTGTTTATATATATATGTGTGTGTGAGGAACCTGGGTATTGGGGTATACTCTAATGGGCAGGGTGGGAACGGGGGAGATTTGGGGTGTTGGCTCAATCTGACTTCTTCCTGCCATCAAGGGGTAGAGAAAAGTTCCCTTCTGTCCTGTTCAGTCAGTGGGCTGTTGTTTCAGGTTCTGCAGGGGTTGATATTGACTGTCACATATCAGGAAGATGCCATCCATGTATTCCTGGGTTGTTGATTGTACGATTCCATTTATGAATCAGGAGAGAAGCTGTAAGAGACAGAGGCCAAAAAGAAGAAGCCACAGTACTATCAGCAATAGTGTTAAAATGGGTAAAAGGATTGATTTTAAGGGTGTAGAAAAATAAGAGAAGAATGATGATAGGCATGTTTGATTTTCATAGTTATCATCGCAGGCTCCTTCCTACTGTTGAGGGTTGGAATGGGGTTTCATTGAGTTATGGTAATAGTGTTTTAGGGGTTTAACAATTGATACTGAGTTTCATGTATTAGGAGATTGTTCATGTGATTCTGGGTGACTCTGGACTGTTGTTTGAATGAACTGCATTATAGTTGGAGAATGTATGGTCCTTATGATATTAAAAGGAGGGTTATTAGAGGGGTGTGAATATGAGATGTAACTATGAGATTCAGGGTTAAAATAATGAGGAAAACCAATCAGACATAGGGAAAGTAGCTAGATTATTAATATAACTTATTTAAGGGCCATATGTTGTAAGCTTTGAGTGACATTAAAAATTAGTTTATGTATAAGAAAAGTTTCCATAGATACAAATAGAGGTTTAGTGGGAATAGAAGACTTCAGATTATTAACTGTGGTTTCATAACAATATTTGGGTGAGTTTTGTTTTTCATGGACTTAAGATTCTCATCTAGTAAGGCTGCATAGTATGGCTAAATGATTTTGTTTTTTCCTGTTCATACAATTTGAGGCATAGGCAACAACAAATTATTATTACTTTTCATTTTAGGCTGTAGCGTAGCTGGCATTTTATATAAGGTACTTACATTTTTAGGCAACAAATAGTAGTTGGCTGGTTACAAGAGTTTTGTTGCAGTGTTTGTAGGAGTGAAAGCATACCTTGTTCTTTCTGAGAGTGGGAGGGACTGCTGTTTAGTTGTTGAGTGAGCATGATGAATATTTGTAGGTGATGTTCATGAGCTCTTGGCAAGCAAAAGACAGCTGGAAGTGCTCCTACAGGGTTCAGTAATTATGATGTCCATTTTTCTTGTTCAGCCACTCTGCTGCTTCTCAGATTTCAGTGGTATGACTCTGGATCTTTGTGAGATTTGTTTTAACAGTCTCAAAAGGGGTGTCAGAGGAGTTGGCAGGGATATGATAGACAGTTACCTGTTCATGCTGGCAGGCATTTCAGATGTTGTTCCACAGATTTCTTCTTCACAGATGGAGTTTTACAACAGTTTATTGTTCTTGACTTGTTTCTTCTATCTGCAATTCACCTTTAGATAGAGATGGCAGTCTTCAGAGTCACTGGACACTAATGATTTAAGCCTTTTACTTACAACAGGACGCGGTATACTGCGCACAGTAGTTTTTTGTTTTGTTTTGTTTTTTATTAAGGGGCTCTACTATAATTTGGTTCCTTTTACAATTGTGATTACCACCCAAAAGGGTATTTGTTTAGAATGTTGCTTCTGCCACAGACTTTACTTAAACAAGTGATAGTGACATAATGGGTATTAATTTTTAAAAATAAACTTAACAATTTTAAGGTTGCTGCATATGGCAGTTTTTTTTTAAGATTTATTTTATTTATTTCTCTCCCTTTTCCTGCCCCAGTTGTCTGTTCTCTGTGTCCATTTGCTGTGTGTTCTTTTTGTCCGCCACTGTTGTTGTCAGTGGCACGGGAATCTGTGTTTCTTTTTGTTGCGTCATCTTATGTCAGCTCTCCGTGTGGGCGGCGCCACTCCTGGGCAGGCTGCACTTTCTTTTGTGCTGGGCGGCTCTCCTTACAGGGCGCACTCCTTGCGCATGGGGCTCCCCTACACAGGGGAGACCCCTGCATGGCACAGCACTCCTTGCACGCATCAGCACTGTGCATAGGCCAGCTCCACATGGGTCAAGGAGGCCAGGGGTTTGAAACGCGGATCTCCCATGTGGTAGACGGAAGCCCTATCCACTGGGCCAAGTCCGCTTCCCCATATGGCAGTTTTGTTACTTTAATTTACGATAGCTTATTGTAATATATCATCCCATGGCAGCTTTCAATGTGAAATTGGATAAATATGAGTTAAAGCATTTGTCCTGCAGCAGCTTTCAGTGTAAATCAGACAAATATGAGATAAAGCATTTGCTTGTTTTTTTAAAGGTTTGTTTGTTTATTTATTTATTTCTCCCTTGCTCTCCTCCTGCCCTGCTGTTTTTGCTGTCTGTGTTGTCTTCTGTTCTCATTTTTTCTCTCTAGGATTTGCTGGGATTTGATCCTGGAGACCTCTGATGGGGAGAGAGGTCCCCTGTCAATTGAGCCATCTTAGTTCCTGGTCTCTGCTGTGCTTCACCTTGACTCTCCCCTTGTCTCTCTTTTGATGCATCATCATCTTGGTACATGACTAACTTGTGCGGGGCACTGACTCACCTCATGGACACTAGCGTGAGCACTGACTTACCATGCAGGCATGCTTTCTCTTCTTTTTCACTAGGAGGCCCCAGGGATTGAACCCAGGCCCTCCCTTATGGTAGGCAGAAGCTCTGTCCCTTGAGCCACATCTGCTTTCCAGCATTTGCTTTTTAATTTACAGGCAGATAAGTTGTTTTTGTGATAATTACCATTTTTATAATAATTAAAGCCGCAATTAACAACATTATATTGTTCTCTAATATTATGTTGGAACAATGTTAAATTTTCAGAAATTTTATACATTCTTGAAGTATTTATATGAACTTTTTACTCATACAACTTAAATAACAGAAGGCTAAAGAATCCGTTTTAACTTTATAGTACTTTCTAAACACTTTTCATTCAAATTATAACATAGTAAATGAATTTAACTATTTTATTACTTCACTTTTTAAGTGAAGAACAAATCTTTTGCAATAATTTGAAATAAAAGATACTTTTCAGGATTTCATTTTGATAAAGGAGGTTTGAACATTATGTATTTTTAAGAGTATAAGACTTGTTTTTCTTAAACAGCCGAGGAAACAATAAGGTTAAAGTATAAGAAGCTATTTTGATAAAAGAGACTTTTTTGTACAGTGATTAGTCAGGAGAAAAACTCTTTGTAAACCTTGCTAAAACAGACCAAAGATTTTAAAAACTTTGTTATTTTGATAGAGAAAGAACAAAATTTTAACTTTGCATCAGTATAATATTCGATACTATAGCTTTTAAAACTTTATAGATAGACCCAGTAAATCTTATCCAACTTTAAACACAAATATTCCTTTTTCACACACCTTCTGTACTTTATGCATTTATTCAGGTTTTGTCCCACATTTTATTCTTTCTTTTTTCTTAATACAAAGAAAATAACACATTCTGTATACTTTCCATATTTAGCTCACCAAAACAACTTTGGAAACTGTTTCAAAGCAAACTTCTAATAGCATACAATTACCATTAAAATTAAACAAACTTGTCAGACTAATGATTTCATTAGACTCACTAACAGAAAAATAAAGTTCACCAATTTGACTTATAATTTTTACTCTTTTGGTATGGCTGTTTTTAAGTTTTTAACTATTTCACATTTCTGGTTTTACTACTTCTAAGATGTTTTTGGAATCCGTGTTGTCTGTAATATGCAAGCTTGTTTTTGGAAATATTTTAATTAGTAATCAGCAACCAGTTAGGAATATTTGAACAGTATAAATGCAGTTAAGTTTTAATTTAGCAGTGTAGATAGACAGATATTTAACACATATGTTTTGGATTATTACTTTGTTGGGGTACACTCAGACAGATTTAGAGTTCTGGTGTAAGCAAAAGGTTTATTTGTAAGAGGCAAGTAACTGTAGGTTTGATACTTTGCAGGGTGTCAAGAGGGACACGATATCGGGGTTTGAATGGGATGTGGGTAGGGTTTTTGAGTTGAACTGTGACTGGTTTGTGATGGGCAGCAATGATAGGAATTTTAGTTTTTCAGATTGACAGAGTTTGTCAGAAAAAGGGGGAACTGCAGTGAGTGAGTGAGTGGGTGAACAAGTGGCTTCTTAGTGGGTAGAGTAAGAGAGGGGTTGTGAAATTATTCTATTGACCTCCGCCATTGAGACTGAGGAGTGAGTTAAGAGTTTAGGGACTTTGGGAAGTCTCCCCATCAGAGGTCTCCAGGATCGAATCCTGGTTTTCGTACTAATAAGGAATGAAACTGGCTTACGTGCCACCATCAAAGTTACTTGACATTCTGCTTTGTAGGTGAGCATGGGAGTCTGCACAGTTTCTGGGCATCTTTAATCATCTGTTGTCAGTTCCAGAAGGTCTGAGAGGTTGAAGATGGGGGTTTGGTCTGACTGGGTAACTGATGACATTTCACCTTGAGAGGCCTGGGGAGAGTCAGTCTTTCAATGCAATCCTTCCTTGCACAGTAGGCACAACCTTGGAGGAGGTTATGGGTTTGGGCACTGCTGGCTCAATGCCTAGGCCTTTTGCCTTTGGAGCATGGCCTTCGTGGGTTTTTTGGTACTTGCCTGGGGTGGGGTGTTTGTTGGAAATTCTAGAGAGTGGAGACTTTACAACTGGGTTTTTTTTTTTTTTTTCCTGGTGTCTTCCATGTCTCTGACAAGGCTGTTTGCAGTGTTTTGTTGGTTTAGGGTATTTGCAAGGGCTTGGGCTGCAAGCCAAATATGTTCTTTTTCTTCTGGGGATAAACACATGAAAAGAATGATGTAGAAGTGTTTAGAGAAAGATCCTAACTGGTCCTTTATCTGGCTTAAATCTGAGAGTGAGAAAGGAACATGTATTCTGACTATTCCTTTAGCTCCTGCTACTTCCTGGATGGGTAAGAGAGGAGTTGGCATCTGTGTGGAGTTAGGAGCCTGTGTGCTGATGGAGATGGAGGGCTGTGGTACAGAAAGAGGGGAAGGTAGTCCCCACATGGGTATATGAAAAGGGGAGAAGGGAAGGGGAGAAGGCAGAGTGAAGAGGGGAAGGAAGAAGGGTGGAGGGTGAGTTTGGAGATAATGCTGGAGGATTTTATGGAGGAAGTACAGAAGGGACATGATCTGATGAATCAAAGTCAGAGTGTTTAGAAGTTTTAGGGAGTGGAAGTGATGAGGAGGAAGATTTCTGAGAAGGTTTCTGGTATAAGAGAAGAATTTGATAGGAAGAACAGGATTCACAAAAGAAGGAAAGGAAGGAAAAAAGATGCCTGAACGAAAGGGATCTCTGACCATCTGCTGTTGCACTGGATAAAGTTCTTTAAGTCTTGGAGAACTTGGAAATTAAAAGTTCCATTTTTCAGCCACTGATTTTCATTGTCCAATTTGT